>NW_020653853.1:17182046-17269430 GCF_003589595.1 Hyposmocoma kahamanoa | reverse complement strand
AAATTTTTGGGAAAGTGACAGAATAGATTTTAACTCTTTCAAAAGGGGCTCTACTAATATATGTAGAATGGGTTGTGTTTTAATATTATGCTCTACGTAAAGTTAAAATAACCTACGTCGATTCTTAAACAGCTAGTCCCAGTTTAGCAAAAAATAATTAATTTTTAATTTCCTTCATATAATAAAACTTAATGTCTAAATGAATCATTAAATTTTTCATTTTTATGTCTGTACATCTCTATAAAAAGTTTGTAATAGCCACGTAGATTTCTGGCCACCGCGAAGGCGGAAGAGATCTCTTTTTGATGTGACCACTTCCTACGAAAGTAGACGTGAAAGGGCTCGTTCACACTATCATAACAAAACACAACACAACACAAACGCTTCGAAACCATTGAGTGAAAGAAAATTTCAAAACGGTGGGCAATGTAACAACATCCAAACTTCTTCACGGTTGACTAAGATGGTACAATTATCAACTAATTTTTAATAGTTGTCTAATATTAATGCAATCCACTCTATTTTTTCAGTATAGTTTAAAAGTTATTAATTAAATACCTTATTTTTAATATTACAAAGAAACATTCCCGTTTACGCTACATTATGTTTTACATATTATTTTATTTTAACAATATGATTTTTTATTAAGTTAAATTTATTATTAACTAATCAGGATAAATTCAATAATAGTTTCAATAACAATTTTTTTTTAATCTACAAACAAGGAAATAGAATAAATATATCAATAATATTAAACAAATCGACTGTGAACTGGCAATCGGTATTATCTGAAGAAAAAAGTTATTTGCGTCATTTAATTAGCATTTGGTTTATTGAATAAAAATATGTCGGTTGTTTTCAAGTATTTTTTTTACACATGCATGTATGTACACTACGTATTTTTATTTAATAAGCCAGATGCTATAATAATAGGGGTTAAAGTATGAAATTGCCGATTTGTACTGAAAATCTAAATTGTTTATTTTTTAAATTTTTAACAAATTTATTTAATCAAAATAGTTGCCATTATTATCTATACATTGCTGCCATCTAATGGGAAGGTTATTAATGCCTTTGCGATAGAACTCCGACGATCTAGACTGCACAAACTGTGTGAAAGCATTTTGTACTGCCTCCTGGGAAGAAAACTTCTGGTCACGTAGATAATTGTCCAAATCACGAAAAAAATGGTAGTCCGTTGGAGCAAGGTCTGGTGAATACGGAGGATGACGAATGGTTTCTAACTGCAGTTCCTGAAGGGTCAAAATGGTTTCTCGTGCTGTGTGAGGTCTCGCGTTGTCGTGGAGCAATAATGGTGAAGATCGATTCATGAGACGGGGCTGTTTTACTGCTAGTTTTGTCAACATGGTTCGGAGTTCGGCACAATAGACATCTGCCGTTATTGCTTGACCAGATCGGAGAAAACTATAGTGAATAACACCATGCTGAGACCACCAAACAGTCACCATTACCTTTTTATTGGTAAGTTTTGCTTTAGGACACTGTTGTGGCATTTGACCTGGGGTCAGCCATTGCATTTTTCTTTTCCGGTTATCATAAAGAATCCACTTTTCATCACATGTTACAATTCGATCCAATATTCCTTCATTTCTGTACCGGTTCAACAAGGCAACACAAGTTTCAACACGCGTTTCTTTCTGCAGATCAGTCAAATCATGAGGCACCCATTTTTCGTATTTTTTTATTTTATTGATTTGACGCAAGTGAGTCAATATTGTGAGTAAGGTAACGTTAAACCATGCCGCTAATTCCTGGGTAGTTTGACTAGGATCGGCTTCCACTATCTCTCTTAATTCATCGTTATTCACCTGTGTGGGCGGTCTTCCTCGTGGCTCGTTCTTTAAGTCGAAATTTCCATCACGAAAGCGTTTAAACCAAAATCGCACGGTGCGTTCATTAGTAGACCCCTCTCCAAACGCAGCATTGATATTGCGGGCTGTTTCTGCCGCGTTAGTTCCGCGTCGGAACTCGTATTCAAAAATCACTCGAATTTTCGCAGTATCCATCTTTCTTGTCTAAATTGTATAACAAAAACAATTGAACGTCGATATTCAAATGTTTCAAATTAAAAAAAAAAAATCACAGAAACCATTTGAAAAAAGTTTCATTCGAAAACCTCCAACCATGAAGATTCTATGAAAATTCAAAGAACCTATTGCAATAAAACGGCAATTTCATACTTTAACCCCTAATATAAATGACTTTTTCTTCATCCTGTAAAGTTGTCAAAATTGAGATAGTACCGGTTGCCAGTTCACAGTCGAAATTATAAAGTGTTAGCATTCCAAACTTAGGTAGTAAGTTTCCGTATGGTATTTTTTCTAAATATTTTGTAATTTCAATTCAGTTTATAGAATGTCAGGATGTTTTACCACAATGACATCTATTCAATATTTTTTTTGTAAAATTACAACACTACTTTGTTATAATTATTATTAACACAAAGATTGAACACTCAGAAAAAAGTCCGTCGATACGGCTGGATGCAAACCAAAGTCTTCTAGCAAACCGTGTCAGACGCTATGCCAACTAAGCTACGGAACGAATCAGCGGACCTTGTGCTTGTTGCAAATCTTTGCTTAACGGCTTTTTTGCCATCTGTGAGAAATTTATTTCTTCACTCGGAGTGATCTCTGACTAGAGATGTCGCTTTAATAATAATTGTGATTTTTTAGTACTACCATGATATTCAATTACTTTTTGTGAAATTACTCCATATTCTGTATTTTGTAATTTACCCATTACGTAAATAATAAATAAATAAATAACGCACACACTTATTACCGCGCACTAACACGTGCACCAGACTACGAAATATATGTTGGCCCTTAGAATAATAACGCATGTTGGCTATACAAATATTTCTCTCGGCCCGGGAATCGCACCCGGGACCTCTGCGTGGCAAACCAGCATGGTAACCGTTCGGTCACGGAGGCAGTTTTAAGTTTAAATTTACTATAATTTTAATTTTAAGATATTTAGGAATCAGTTTTTATTGAATAAAATTTATTAGTTACACACGTGTGTATGGTATATTGGATCTATATCTATATACAAGTATACTAAGTATAAGTTTTACACTGGGCTTTAATCAAAACTTGTTAACTCAGTATATTCTTAACGCGTCTATAAACGTAATGGTTTTCACGCACAAGCGACACGGGAGTGATTTAGCAAGACTAACAGCTTCACAGACCTGATAGAGAACACAACTTTCCATATCGCGCGCCGTAGAGCCAATTGAGCAACCATTACTCCTCTTGTAACACATTAAGTCTTATAAACGGCACCGCGAACACTTGAAATGATCTTTACTAGAGAGAGAAAAGGGTTTAAATTGCATTGGGATATAATGAAGCTTATAGAAATAGTTGTAAGTCTTGTTAACTTAGAGAATTTGCATAAGACGCTGTCAGTATCAAGAAGGGTTGAAATCTCGAGGGCTTTCCTCAGATCCGGGCAGGCTTATCCTGATAATTATTTCAATTGTTTATGCCTGTCGACGACGGTGCATTTAGATGGCGTATTATACTTGTAGTTTGTACCGTCTTTGTGTCTTCATTAAGGAACGAGCGGTCGGCTGTCAGAGAGTGATGTATATATACCGTATACTCGGTAGATTTAGTGCCTGCGTATTGTGCGAATTGAGATGAATCTCATAAGGGTTATGGTGATGCATTCCTTGTTATTGTGGGAGAGAGTTTGCTTTAATCGCCAAAAAAATTTCGTGAGGAATTCAGGTTTTAAAGAAACATGAAGCCGCGTAACGTCATTAGAGTCAGCAAGCGTGGTAGTCTTCCTTAGGAGAGCCCAGCACGGGAAAGAGTTCGTCCAGGGAAGTACTGCCACCTTACCTCTTTCGGCCGCCAAGCAGTAATGTCAGCATTACTGCGTTCCAGTTTTGAAGGGTAAGGGTGCCGGGGAGATTGCACGCACATGGGACTTGTAAAGTTATGTCTCAAGGCAACGGGTGCAGTGGGAGTGCCCTGCAGATCTGGTTTTAGTACTGATATACACAGGCGTGTAGCTTACCATCAGGCGCACGACTAGTTCGTCCCGTCACTTGATATTATAAAAAAAAACTAGGGGACTAGACTAAACTAGGGATGGAAAACTAGGGGACGAATCCGGTTTCGGAAACTTTCTGGTAAGTGATTTCTATAAAACTTGGCAAATAAATGTCCAGGAACTTTTGAGGTCGGTTTTTTTTTATAAAAAAGTTGATTATTATTCTTTTTTCACATTATACAATTTCATATTTTTCTCATATTCACGCGGACCTTTGATCTCAATTATCTTAGATCACAAGGTCGAAATACAAAATTTGTGCTTCGTAACGACCTGTAGGGTTGTATTTTTTATGCTAAATTCGCGCATATCGGTCCCATTTAATTTTTAAGGAAATATTCACATAAAAAACTATTTTATTCCATAACATTAGTTCATCATCAGAAATAGTCATTGAATCATATTCTATTTCGCATCAGGAAAAACCTATAGTTAATTTCATATTTTATTAATCGAAAGTTAATTAATTGCTGATTAAACGAAATCTGGTTGAAAGTTTAGTTGGGTGATGATAAGCAATAACGCGTCAACCAACATTATCGTAGCTTTGCAAAAATGGCACCTAAACAGTTTTTCATTGTTTTTGGTAATTTGTTCTAAAATTTACTTATAAAATGAATATTTTTGTTGTTGTCACCTCAGGAATTGTTGTGATTTATTACTGTAATTCCCCAACAACAACAAGCACAATTATTATAATTTAACAATGTAAAAAATATATAACTAACTTTTTTTTATGATACTAAACGAATAAGCCGTGAGCTTGATGATAAGCGATACGCTTGTCCATAACAGATGCAGTGCCACTCAAAGCTTTAAAACACAAAGATCTGAGGGGCACTGCCACTGCACCCGATACCCTGAGACATAAGTCAATAAGTCACTCATGTGCCTGTGATTTCTCCAGCACCTTCAAAATCGGCGTGGTGTAATAATCCGGGCAATGCTCAAATTACTACTTGGCGGCAGAAATAGGTAAGGTGGCAGTACTTCTCTCAATGAACTCTTTCACAAGAGCTCTATTATTACAAAAACTGTCAAAAATAACGAAAAATTCTTTAGGTGACATTTTCGCAAAACTACGATTATGTTGGCTGGCACGTTATTGCTTATCAACATCCAGTTATCATTTTAATAGTCGATTTTGATGTTGCTCGTATCCGGCCTGTGGCGGCCGATAGTATTCTTGGGCGTCCAAAAACCAACGGCGATTGGTATTCGTCGTGCTATTAAACCGCTATAGACCACCTACTAG
This sequence comes from Hyposmocoma kahamanoa, assembly GCF_003589595.1. Taxonomy (NCBI): domain Eukaryota; kingdom Metazoa; phylum Arthropoda; class Insecta; order Lepidoptera; family Cosmopterigidae; genus Hyposmocoma; species Hyposmocoma kahamanoa. The sequence continues at coordinate 17,264,086 of NW_020653853.1, read as the reverse complement.
TTTTATTTGTTTACTGGTTATAGGCGATATATTTGTTCGTGAAAAAAAAAGTAATTTCGCTTTCTTGACGTAATAAGATCACATCCGCAAAATAACAACTTTTCAGAACAGGGGTTTAAATAATAACAATGCTAACAAAACATTTATTTTGCAATCTTGTCCAATGTTAGTAACAAATTCTTGTCCAAAGTGTTAGAAGGCTTGAAAATAAAATAAAAAAGAAAAATTACATACTCGTGTGGAGCTGCTCCCAATGCCGTAACATTGGGGATTCCCATCGGTCTATGAACGCACTCAGGAGGCTGTTGGTGCTACCGCGGAGGCGGCGTAGCTTGGAGGCATAAGTTGAAAAGTGTTACGTGCCTACAATTTCACCAGCACCCTTATCCTTCAAAATCGAAATATAACAATGCTCACATTACAGCTTGGTGGCAGAAATTGGTAAGGCGGCAGTTACTCCCCTGGACGAACTCTTTCACAAGGCACTCTATTGCTATAAAACTTATTTTCGTTAAATTGAAAGTTAGTCCATTTGTGTCAAAACGAATGATATGCCTCATGGTTATAAATAGAAACATTACAATTTTACTACGTGTGTCGTGGAAATTAATTAAGAGATTGAATAAAAAGAATAGTAGAATTGTGTTTTTACGTATTTGCGTCTATGAGGTGTTTATAATTGAACCTAGTTATTTATGAATGGCAAAAAGTTCTATAGTTGAAGCATCGCGTCTCATTAGAGACTCCACATTTTCATTGTACATATCTTCCGTGATAGAATATTTTACAAAATTCCATGCGAAATTACGTTACCCTTCACATAATTCGCGTTTCTTGAAACATGTTACAATCAAACGTCGTTCTGGGTAAGTTTAATAACATTATAGACATAATTAAGCACAAAATTCCGGTGAAATTTATTCGGGACTCATGCAACATATTGTGTATAGAGTGTTTCTTTTGTGTTCTACGTTTCTATAAGAGTAATTAATTTGAATATATTATATTTTTGCTATATTGGGACCAATTGTAATTAAATTGATAAACGGGTGACAACCTGTCACGAGTTTTAAATACACATGGGTCCCTAATGACTTTGGTATTTTTTTACAAATTTTTAACAATTTTGTATTTATTTTTAAAAATGGCGGATGAAAACAAAGAGCTGCGCATTTTAGACATCGTGTGGCTCTAGGACGATACAGTACCAAAATCGTTAGAGACACGATGCGTCCCGATTGATTGTACATTATTTGATTTAAAAAATGGGACTTAATCCTAAACATACACGATCCACGGTCTCGAAGGGACTCAAGTCAAGTGAAGTCCCTTCGAGACCGTGGACGTTGCAGCACGTGCGAAACGTCGAGTTAAAATATATTTATACACGATTAAATGTAAATTTTAAAATAAAATAATATTCGCATAAATATTTTTAAATATTTTTTTTTAATTATAATCCAAATCTCTAGGGTCACCTTGCCGTTTATTTAAATGAAATGTTTTCCAAAAACTTCATGGATCCATTGGGGGGCCTTGGGATAACAGTTATCTTGGCTAACGTATTAGCATAACCATACAAAGGGGGAAGTTCCCCAGTTCTATTGTATAGACTTTAAATTGAAATTTATTTTAACGGTTTGTTCCTTTATATATAAACCGTTAACTTAATTTCTTTTTAATAACTTTCTAGCTTTGACGCCAAACATCTAATATTGGTTATATACTTGGTGACACCAAATAAAAAAGAGATTTTAATATTTGTTTTATTTAAGCATCATGTTGTTTTTACTAAAATGCTATATATATATTTTTTGTGAAAATACTCCATTACTTTGTGATTGTTACTAATAAAAAGATTGAACAAACACAAAGACAAATTCTTCATTCTAATTGAATTCGAACCAGCGTCTGTTTGCCAAGCCGGGTCTGTCGCTCTTACCAGTTGTATTGTACTTAAGATCCATCGCTCAGTTGGTAAGAGTAGTTGCCCCAGTTTGGCAAACAGACGCTGGTTCGAGTCCCGTCGGATTGAAGGATTTTTTCTTTGTTTGTTTGATATTCATCTCATTACAAATAGAGTTAACTGCTTTTCGAAGTCTCTTATTGGACTTAAACACAAAATCTGTTTAACAAAAATGTACCAAACTACTAATCAAAATTAAATTAACTTATCTGATTGTATCGATGGCATACACGATATTGTGGCCGTGGCAGAACTCAGCCACGCCGACCGCGTCACTACTACCCGCCATTAAATCTTCAAGTGTGCAGGTGTTAGGACACGCAGGGCACGATATGAGGTGGGCCATCGTTTGGGTCGCACCGCACAAACAGTACCATATCATTTTACATAAGCCATTCGCCTTCACGGGCGCCTCTGGCGAACCCGGACTTGGGTATTACTCCGGGGTTTGTGGTTAGCTCCAGGGAACGGACAGCTGCCCTTTAAGTCGGACGCCCGCACAAACAGTCCAGGTTGAAAATCCCCACCTGAACAAATTGTCCTTGCTCCGACCAACCCAAGTCCGAAGCCTATTCAAAGACTTCTAGATCGGCCATGGCAATTCGTGTCCAAGAGGAATACTCTCAGAAGGTAGGACCAACGTAGATGGTACTCTATCGCGCCAAAGGTTGCGCCTGAGCCGGCTCGATGCTTGTACCTACCATTACAAATGTATGCAATAAATAAACTTTAGTGGCAATATGAATACGCAGACCCACCTACCTACCGGAAATCGAACCCGAAACTGACTCGTCTAGGACACAGAACAATAACTGGTAGACTACCTAGATCGGCGCCGTAGAGCTTCTTGTGAAAGAGTTCGTCTAAGGAAGTAAAGCCACTTTACCTATTTCTGGTGCCAAGCAGTAATGTGAGCATTACGGCGTTCCGGTTTTGTAGGGTAAGGTACTGAAATTACAGACATATTTGCGAAATTCCTTACATGGAGTCTTATTTCTGTAACATCCTTTGTAAACGCGCATATTTGACTAATGAAGCCTGCCCCGCTTCAGACTACGCAGTCGATTCTTCAAACACACGGAAGAAGTCGCTCTCTCTCGCTAATAATGTCTCATTATTGCTTCTTTGATTTATTAAAATTAATACTGTAGAAAATTTATACAAAAATATGTATATTATACAGTATTAATTTCTCTAAAAGTGTAACTCCGTACTTTCGGATTCGTATTATGTTAAATTGGCACCATTGTTTTTTGTTTTTAACCGACTTCAAAAAACAAGGCGGAGGTTCTTAATTCAACTGTCTTTTCTTGTGTTTGTTACGCGATTACTGTGTGACGTGAACCGATTTTGATGATTCTTTTTTTGTTTAAAAGAGAGTTACCTCAGTATTGGACTTATTTAAATTTGAAGAAAATATTCCACCTCTAATAGTGGCAAACTAGGGGATGAATCCGGTTTCGCTCACTTTCCGGTAACCGACTTCAATAAAACTTGGCAAATAGATGTAGTTCAATGAACTTCAGAGGTAATTTTTTCTATGAAAAAAATATCTTTTAATTTTGATCTTTCTCTCTTTGAAAGTTTTCAAGTGTAAATTTATTTTTCACGCCTTTCTTTTCAAGGCTTTCTTTCTCATTAGAAAACTGCCCGCAAAAGCGTTTTTTGCACGCCAGCGTGGAAAAGGGTTTTACAATTCGAACTGGACGATGGACTGTTGTGCACCTAACTTTTTCTTTCTGTGAAAAAAATAGATAATGCCACGTTCAATTAAGCGGTTCGTCGAACAGATCTATGCAATTTTAAGCTCTGAGCAGTGCCTGTTGGGTTTCTCATTCATCTGTGGCTTGATTTGACAACTCTCACCTGATCGTCTGAGGTCCACCCATTACTTACACAGAGCAATACTTACGAGCGCCACCACGTTACGACATGACGCCACTGTCTTCCAAAAAACTCGAACAGACACTCGTACGCAAAGGTGAAAAATCCACATAAAATTAGAACTATCAAGAAACCTTAAAACTGTGTTCCTGTGTTGTGTCATTTCATAACCTATGGTTTCCTACGTCCCGGGACATGCTCTGGGCTCGAAATATCATGGTGAGTGTTTTCCAACTTTATCAAGCCATAGTACTTTTTTGTATAAATAATTTTAAATTTAGCTATCGGATCACACAGACACTGTAACTGTTATGGACAGGCAGTCGCGCATGACTTGCTCGTCCCGTCACTTGACATAATAAAAAATACATATTTGTTTTCATGTCATTTTCATTATCTGTCTAAATGTAGATATATGACATTCCTCGCACTAAATCTTGCTTCTACCGTTATCCGTACTCTTAACCCTCCGGCACTCCGGAGCCTCTTCAGAGGTTTAATTAACTTAATAAATACGCGCGTTTCATTACGCGCATACGTCAACTGTTATGAGCCTCTGAAAACAATAAGTCGACGCGTCTACTGTGAGGAATAAGGGGTGTGTTAACGTGGGGATTGTTTTTATTTAGAATTATACATAGGACAGACTTAATACGAGAAAATTCTTGCTTTAAATGAACCAAATAAACGAAGTTACATAGACCATTATTTGTTGCTTGAACAGGTCTTCTCGGGTGCAGCTGGTTGGACACAGTGAGCACGAAAGTAGGTTTTGAGTCCGGTTGATAAAGCCCCATTTCACCAATCTTGGCAGCAGCGAGAAGGACGACGGTGCGATGTGGCTCGTTTGATCATGAACGCGACATAGGGGAGGGCATTGTTCCTTCCAGGTGCTTTGGGGGTTCAGTGCACATAGTTGATCACAAATCCCTCCCGATCAGACACCCAAGCCGGCGCAAGTCTTTTTATTATAATATCAAGTGACGGGACGAACAAATCGTGCGCTTGATCGCCTGATGGTAAGGTACACGCCTGTCTATAACAGCTGCAGTGCCAATCAGAGCTTTAAATAGCCCGTCACCCTGAGACAAAAGTTTAGTAGCAGTAGAGCTCCTTATGAAAGAGTTCATCCAAGGTACTATTGCCACCTTAACTATTTATGCCGCCAAGCAGTAATGTCAGCGTTACTGTGTTCCGGTTTTCAAGGGTACGGGTGCTGGTGAAATTACAGGCACATGGGACTGGGTGCCATCGGGCGATCTTATATAAAAAAAACAAAAGTTGACAAGTCACATGTGCCTGTAATTTTGCCAGCACCCTTACCCTTCAAAACCGGAACACAGAAATTTTGATATAACTGCTTGGCGGCAGAAATTGGTAAAGTGGCAGTACTTCCCAGGACGAACTCCTTCTCTCTTTCTCTTCTCGAAGGAGCTCCACTGCTACTAAACCTTCTTTCTACTAAAGTGTATAACCGGCCTGTTGCCCCCGCGGCGGAGAGGTATTCATGATCTGCAATAGAGCTTCTTACTGCTCGCTACCTTGCTTATTTCTGTCGCCAAGCTGTAATATGAGCATTACTGCATCTCCATGAGCACCAGGAACGCGTTATTATATTGAATCCGGATGCCTGCTGTATATAATACCTCCATAAGCTGCATGGAGTTGAACTTAAATCTTAACTGTCAAGCGTAACGTGCTGTTGACCCAGTACTATAAAAAAAGTACTTTAACAATATTTTATTCTCGCCCCAAATGAAAGCCAACAAAAAATTTAACACACCATCTATCACCAAACAAGACCATTAAACCGAAGCGTCAAATTGCCGAAAAGGTCGCTCCAGACTGCGCGGCTGCAACTTTTTGCCATTTGACAGTTTTTGCTTTACAAAATAAACAATAGTTAGGGACGAGCGTTGACATGTGACCGATTAATCCTTGCCGGAAATGGTCACACGACCCCCGACCTCACGGCAACTGGCACAGGATGGCAGAAACGTGTGGCACCTTTTTTCTGTCGCTTATTCCTTGGTAAAAAATTGTGTAAACACGCAACAATTTTATGCTTACTTATATAAATCATCTGCAACTATTCGTATATGTACTTGTATTTGTTTTAATTTGTGTTAAACGAAGATAATGAAGTCCTCATCAATCCATTGTATGTTTCAACTGGGCACGGATCTCCAATATGTTATGTGGTTAGCCCTCCACGCTGCCGCAATACGGTTTGTATGTACACTTCACGCGTTTCATAAAGGTTGTTTGTCTTGTTCTTGTTATATTGTTCATTCAATCCACAAGGATTCATTAGCAGTTCATCGGAATCCCCTTGAGGTAAACATATGTGAAATTCACAATAAATAATTATTTATTGTCAATGCTTCTTTTATTGTAGGCCTATATGGACTTTGAATAATATCTCGCCACCTTAACAACGTTATCCGTGGCCGCGTAGAGATCTTTCCTCGTACAGGCTTTAAGGCACAAGGGGCATAACAGCAGTGTTGCATGAACTGTGTTGGAACTTCGCAGTTACCTACATCGGGTTAAACTAAAATCCCTGAACCCCTATTTACACATCTTGTCTCTGCAGCGACCTACCTGCGTGCGAAGTCGATTCAAGGATCCACACGGGCTACCGCAGATCGTAATAAAGGCCCAAAGGTTGTGAATGAAAAACACTTCATCACGATTCTTTCAGACTTCAAACGTGAAAGCCTCGATAAAGTTAAAGATTTTAAGAATTTTTTAAAGAAATTAAGATAAATTTATATCAACATACCTCATTTTCCAAATCAATTAATCAGTTAACAAAGTATATCACGAAGTAGCGTGATATGAAAGTGCTATTACCAACAACGGCATAGGAATACGTTACAAAGTGAAATTCAAAACACTAAATCTACATAAGCACCTTGTAAGTATGTAAATTGCAAAGTTACAAAGCCGACTCAACGAGCGTACAAAATTCATAAAAACTAAGGGGGTGGTGCCGCAAACAAATAGGCGTTTAAACAAACAGGGCCGGCCATTACGTGAAACGATTACACCCGAAAGCTAACAGCTCTTCAAACAGCGGAATTACTCCGCGCGGGTAAACAGAATCATCATTGTAACACGTGTAATTTCACGTTCACCGGTCATTACTTTGAGCGGCTACACGGATGCGTAATCATCAAGTCTTATTATTAAATCTGGGTTTGATTTTGAGATGAGTATTCTGAAGTGGGTTAGGCTTTGTCGTATATTTAACGTAATACAAAACATTTCCCGACTCCAACGAATGTGCTGAAGTCCATTGGAGTTTGTATTATAATTTTAAATTGTATTTTATTTTTTATCTACTCGTAAAATACAGCAAAAGCTAAGAGAATGAACAAAATCAATGTAAATTTTAACTGGTCAAAATAAAAATAAATAATATAATAAGAATGTACCAGATAACCACTAGCGCAACTGAATTATCTCCAGGTCACTAATCAGAACACTCAGTCTACATCCAACTTCAAAAAATTTCATTTCCCAAATTAAGTTTATCGGGATTCGAACTTGGGTCCTTCTCATTTAGCGCCGACAGTGCAAACCGTTGGGACACGAAAGTCGTAAAAATAATGTAACCTGATTTTACTAGTCGCACATTGTTCTAATACAGTAAACAGCACATCAAATATGTATGCTTTTGTTCGAATATCATGTGTAGTTTGATATGCTGTCGTCCGTACATACATTTAAGATTCTTAGCGTAATACAAGTAGTTGTAAAAGAATATATTGTTCAGTTGACCGTTATTGTAATACTATTCTACATTATCTATGATGATAAAGGTTTAGTTATTTATTCAGACGTTCGAACTCTACCCCATATACCCCAAGCCTTCACAGGATAAGCAATTATTATCTTTACAGAGATGGCAATTGTATTTGCATCATATCAAAATAAAAAATCATGTTGTATAAATCCTAGTTAATTTCAGTGCACGTCAACCGTTGCAACAAACAAACCTTTGTCATTACGCAGCCAACCGTCCCCTGTGAATAATTGAGCGGCGCGTGAGAGATGGACCTACGAAAATATGAAATGATTCTGTCCGGAGATTCGGCCGTCAGTCGGTCGGTAGGCCGGCGTGATTCAGGTGCAGACAAATGACCCTCGCTACGCGAATTACAAACGTGTTTTGTAAATATGCTCTCTCTGATGTTTGCGTACACTTTACTGTGAATGGCAAGTACTCGTTTCTAATTTATATTCTAGAAGGTTCGTAAAAATAAATCACTGCCAGTATTTTCTGCATTTATTGTGTTTTTAGTCCACAATTAATTTCTAGTAAATTACGTAACTTGTTTATTTTCAAAATGTAGGCATATAGTCTAACAAATTAAGAAGAATTAGATCCGTCCCTGTAATGTTTACAGTAAGTTGCCATTTTCATCGAATAATTTGGTTATTTTGATACGATAAGTAATTTTAAGCTAAAAAACAACAAATGAAGAATAAAATTATGGTAAAAGACATTAGTAACAATGACTTGACTAACAACGTTAACAACAGCTTCTATTCCACAGTTGAAAATAGGTTTCCCAAGGCCCGCTACTTAGCCAATATCTTTTCAATGTCATGTTAATACGACTATTAAAACAAATTCATTATAGCGAAAGTAGAATAGATATAAGACACGTGGAACAAGCTTAGTGCTCTAACCGGGAAGTAAATCCGTGGCCCACCAACGACCCTTCCTGCAGTTTTTTGTAGCCGCACTAAATTTATAGTTCCGGCTACCTCTGTCGACATGTGAATAAACAGATGGATAAAGGGCTTGTTAGTAAAGGTAGATAAAAATATTAGACAACAGCAATACAAATTGAAATGATAGCGGGAATAAATAAGTACAATATTAATATTAGACAACATCACATTACGTTGTTCTGATCCCAAAGTAAGTAACTAAAGCATTCAAGCTTGTGTTATGGACATCGGAAAAAATGTACAAAATTTAGTTTTCTACATTAACCCAATCGGAGATCGAACCTGAGACCTCAGCGACACCATGAAAATGGGTGTGAATGTCCAAGGCTCTCGATCACGGAGGTCATCATTATCATTTATCTCTAAATAAAACTTTTTTTATGATACTAAGTGGTGGGACGAGCAAGTCGTACGCCTGATAGTAAACGACACGCCTGTCCATAACAGTTGCAGTGCCACTCATAGCTTTGCAAAGATCTGAGGTGCACAGCCTCTGAGCCCACCACCCTGAGACAAGGTGAAAAGTCCCACGTGCCTGTAATTTCACCAGCAACCTTACCCTTCAAAACCTTTTTTACCGTTTAAAAATAGTCATCATTATCATAGAACCGTTAAACGTCACACTGCTGGTCACAAGCCCCAAGTATAATACAAAAGTATCTCGTAGTAGCAAAGGATAGAAAAGGGTGGACGCTTCATATGTGCAGAAAGTACTCAAATGTAATCACTGGTTTCGTAGCAATTTTCAGTACCATTTTCATTTATTAGCTCGGCTGCCCCATAACAAAACCTAATAAGTGCTTTAGACAAAATTTTACACGAGAACCCAAAGACAAAAATCATCAGGTCGCCTTTACACTTTAATGTCAAAAGGTAATAAATAGAATTAGGTGGGATACCAATCAATTAATTTACTTTTTTATCCCTGTATCGCGGGTGCCATGGACACACACATAGACAACCATAAATTACACCCAAAGTCACGAGAGAAATAAGTGTAGGCCATACAAACATTTCTACCGGCCCGGGAATCGAACCCGGGATCGAGGCAGTCCAGTGTGGTAACCGTTCGGCCACATTGATGTTACAAGACGTTGATGTCACAAAAATGATCATAACTTATATATTACTTAATATTTTATACACTTACTAAGTTTAAATATTTATATATATAAATATAAAATAATAATATATAAATATATAACATAATACTAATATATAATAACATCAAAATAATAAAATAAGTTACTAAGTAAAGTTACTATAGCAGCCAGAATCAAAACACAATATAAGCATTTGGTTTTGTTATTGCATTAGAAAATATGGATTAACATTTAATTTTGCACGATGAAAATATTCAGTCTCAGTAAATATTTGAATTTAAGTTAATACAATTTAAAAAAATATATTAATAATAATAATAATAATAATAACGCACACACTCAACATAGCCCCGCACTAGGGAAACCCTGTGTCGCGGGTGCTATGGACACACACATAGACAACCACAAATTACACCCAAACTCACGAGAGAAATAAATGTAGGCCATATAAATATTTCTCCCGGCCCGGGAATCGAACCTGGGACCTCTGCGTGGGCGTCCGGCATGGTAACCGTTCGGCCACGGAGGCAGTCAAATATTATATTATGTATTAGTATTATAATTATGATTTGAAGGGTAAGGAATGCTGGTCCTACACATAGCACTTCTAAACTTTATATCTCAGCGTGACGAGCACAGTGGAAGTATCCATCAGATCTTTGTAATTTAAAGGTAGTATTCCAGAACTCTACTTAATGCTCAAGTCAGCACTTGAGTATGATTTCTAGTATTTGAAATCATACTCAAGTCCTGACTTGAGCATTGACTAGAGTTCTGGAATACGACCCTAAGAGTCGCTGCAACCTCAAATGGCTTTGGTTGATTCAGCATAACAGTGAAAGTGTTGACTCAATTACTTGGAAAAAAATATTTACTATAATTGAGGACATACACTGATTAGTGTACGGTGTTAAAACACGATTTCCAAAAATTTTCACGACAGAAAAAAAAATACAAACTTACCTCGAAATTTTACAAGAAAACCGCTGTTCAATATTACAGTCAAGAGCACATCAAACTTGACACTTTGTACTTGGAACCGTTCTTGTCGTAAGCGGCATACAGTTGGATTTAAATTTTAAGTGTCAAGCTTGGTGGGCTCTTGACACTGTACTTTACATATATCAATGATTATTTTTATATCTATTTTCCATTGACTTACAAATAAATGGACGACGGGTCTAATACAAAAACCACGAAAAAAATGTCCCAAGTCAACCTATTCGAAATTTAAATTGTAATGTCATCGCAGTAACGTGCTGTCCGTAGAACAAATGAAGACTAAAGCGGAGTGTCGCGCTCTGTATACGATTTTAGCGCCTTACAAGTGCGGACACTTTTTAGCGCGGACCTGACGTCCATATAATTGTAAGTCAATGCTATTTTCTATTATTTTCGCGAATACCATAGACACACACGTAGACAACCACAAATTACACCCAAACTCACGAGAGAAATAAATGTAGGCCGTACAAATATTTCTCCCGGCCCGGGAATCGAACCTAGGACCTCTGCATGGCAGTCCGGTATGGTAACCGCTCGGTCACGGAGGCAGTCAATATCAACTGAACTAAATAGAATAAGTATAGTATGTGACATACACTTTTCAAATGGCTTTAACTTTGACACTTAAAGCACTGCACTGTGGATAGACGTAATAGTTACCGTTAGTTAGTGATCAGTATAAGATATGTTCCTAGAAGCGACGCAGCAAATGCTGCATTGTAAAATATTTTCTGATCAATACCTACGGAATAGGAAAACAAAATTGCTTACTTCAATGATTGTTACTAGTAACAGGCTTCTTACCACGGTCTAACTTTATTTTCCCAATATTTCGGAACGTGACGTTAGTCAACTAGTAGACTATAGTGGCCAAACACTGACTTAAAATTTATGTTCCTAGTGGAAGCTGTCATTAAATATTTACATGGACGTAAGCCAGTGTCAATGTGTATAGGTATAGCCTAAATTTTTCTAAAACTAGTCTACGTCTATATATTAAATCCTTAGTACATAAATTTCTGTAAGCCTCGGGAGCTTATCCGAAACTCTTATCCAGAATTTATGTTAATTCCAGTTTTGCGTAATAGAACACAATCAGCGTTAAAATCATCAACGTGGCGCCATCCGTACTTGGCGGGACAACTTGGAATTTCTCACTCGAGCTTACGTAAAGCTCACTAGTTCTAGCCTTCAACGATAGATGGCGCTTAGCAGCCAACAGCGTTTTGAATTTCAATTTTCATTTGTTTTTTATAATTTTGTTAGTTCACGACAAAATTCCTTTTATTTGTAAGTTGGACATCGATTGAAGCTGAGAAGTAGTTACCTTCTAAATTACTTCATTAAAACCTCAAACAAACACTTAATAGAAAACAAATTCTAACAAGCATCTATAGTAAACGTCACAAATGCTAAGGTCCAATGCCCACCCTCGCGTACAGTTAACCGCACGCTTTGTGTAGTAAATATTATTACATAGACAGTACATAGTCGAAACACATAACAAGCAAAATCATTAGTTACGGCGCGCTTTATATTTTATTCGCCGGTAAAAAGCGGCCATGCATAATTACCTCCCACGAGGATCCTAGTACGGTGCGGGGTCAGAGAAAGGTGTTGAGTCGTGTGATGTGTACTTGTTTTTTTTTTAACATGAACAAGTTTTTTTTATTTGTGAACTCTCTAAAAAAATCGTTCAATTAAGGTTAACTTAATATTGAATGTCCAATTATTACAATCACTTTATTCTCGTAAACACGTACCGCTGACAACTATTTGTTAATTAAATTTTTATTGAATTGATATTCAATTATTTTTTGTGAAATTACTCCACTAGTTTATTATAATTATTAATACAAAGATCGAACACCCAGAAAAAATTCCTTCGATCCGGTCGGATTCGAACCGACGTCTTCTTGCATACCGTGGCAGATGCTATACCAACTAAGCCACTATACACAACTATTTATTCTTAATTGCTTCTTATTGTAATATGTTTCATTTAGTATCATTTATTGTTACAGTTTTTTATTTTCTCACGATAAAAATTGATTCTGACACGTACTTAAATTAAGGAAACGGTATTGTATAGATATGTAATTTAAATAAAACACTGTAAAAATATAAATACGGGTAGGTGTCGCATTGTACATAGGAACTCGCAATAAGTCATGCGCATTCAGCGCATTAAATACAAGCTAACTCATAAAATATTATGATTTAACGTTGAGCATATTTTTAACGATGGGACACTGTCATATTTTTGAGATGGCAGTAATACCTAATTTAAAAACATAAATAAACGTACCAGAAATAAATATCAATTTATTTATAATCAGAATCACATCATCGTATTGGGTAGAGTTTACAGGTTTAAATGTTAGCTAGTCTATGCTTTAAAACCTACACTTAACTTACTAATTTAGACAAATTATGCCTAGTAGGGAATATTCCAGCTTTTCATTTTTCTACTTTTATACTTTAAATCAACGAAGAGATATTTTGTTAAAGTTGATTCTTATCATGAGTGCAATTTAAGGGTGCAACGTGTGGCTTTATTCTTTTGTTATTTACATGCAAAGGAGTATATACTTCATATAGTAGGGAATATGTTTTATTATATTATTGTATTTTATTAGGTGCGCCTAGCACAGTTCAAAGCGGCTCGGCGCGCTTGCTGCATATTCATTTTCACTTTTTATTTAAAGAAATGTAAGCTTATCGTGAGAAACGTAAAGTTTATATTATTATTGTATTACTCGTTTTAATGCATTGCAACGTCGCGCCGCCCCGGCCGTTTCAGGCGAACTTAATAACTGAAATATTTGTTACATGTTTGTTAGTTACAGGCTAACAAATAAATATAAAATAATTAGAATATACCTGAATTTTATTTAGCAATAAATAAAAAACACATTGACTCCACACACGTCTGTGTTCTCCACCCGACTCTTTCATATGCGTCTGTGAATTACATCGGCGCAGCGAAAACTCGATAAATACACTCATTGTGCCATAGTGCAATAGTACTCACGGCCACAGATACGAGTATACAAATAAATCACGTTTTGTATAGCAACGTTTTATATACGATGCAAAGTTTAATTTCGAATTAGGGTTTTTGGGGTTAGGGCGTGCAATCCTAAACGGTATTAAAGCTTATATAGAACAGAGCATGCGCATACAATATACTATATTGATTTATTTCTATTATCGGTAAAGAATCAAACTCATGTAACATATAAATGTTAGAAAAAAGATTCATTTATAATTACAACATAAATTAAACAAATACGCGCATATTAAAACGTGACTGTAAATACGCAGCATGTATATGTAGTCCATGAAATGTGACTCACATTTGAAGCAAAATGTTTGCGAAATGAAATAATAAATAAAAAAAGTAACGTATGATAGTAGAGCTCCTTATGAAAGAGTTTGTCCAGGGAAGTACTGCCACCTTACCAATTTCTGCTGCCAAGCAGTAATGTCAGCATTACTGTGTTCCGGTTTTGAAGGGTAAAGGTGCTGGTGAAATTACGGGCGTAGGGGACTTGCCAATTTATGTCTCAGAGTGACGGGCGCAGTGCGTATACAGAGCGTGGCACTGCAGCTGTTATGGACAGGCGTGTAGCTTACCCCAACAGTCGCACTTGTTCGTCCCGTCACTTGATATTATAAAAAAAATAATAAAGAAAAAATAAAACTAATACATCGTTTTTAAAATGTAGTCCTTTCCAAATATTACTTCTAATTAAAATTATAATAAGATATAAATGTACCTACAGTATATATGAACATGAATATATGAATATGAATATATATATATGAATATGAATGTAAATGTGAACGTGAACGTGAACATGAATATGAATATTATTTTTTCGTATTGAGTGTGCAATACCCTGATCAAAATGCCATACCGTGCATTCAAGGCTACACTATGCATGTTTTTCCAACTTTGAATATACGAAAATGACTCATAACAAAACAAAGTAGTAGTACGCAGAACAGCCGCGAACGTAATAGAATTAGGCTCGCGGAGAAGTTCATTAGCCATGTTTGTGCGCAACACCAACGGATAGATGCATGTCCGGGTTATTGAATCAACGCTGCTATTAGCTCGATGTATGCACAATACTCGATGGAAAATACTCTTTTAAGCAAACAAAGGCGAAAATAAAAGGATAGGCCTATCATTTTTAGTAGTTAGTGTAGTAGTTTCGAAGTGCATAAATTACTTAACTAAATGACGAGTTGAATAGCTAGGGTACGGAAAGAGCTTTATTGTACGTCTTGCACAACCAGCAGGGCTAGCACGACAGGACGCGGCTTCCTATTATCTATGGGAGTATAGCAGTATCTCGCGCTTTACGTCGTTCTCGCGTAAGTCGCGTACTATCGTGCTAACCCTATTGGGCGGCGAGTATCTTACGCCGATAGACAAAACCTTTCAGCACGTTTTTTTTATAATAAATCGTGCGCCTGGTGGTAAACGACACGCCTGTCTATAACAGTTGCAGTGTCATTCAGAGCTTTAAATCGCAAAGATGTTATGGATACTGCCACTGCGCCCGCTCACGCTGACACATAAGTTGACAAATGCCATGTGCCCGTAATTTCACCAAATATAATGAAATGGTTCACAAAAAATATATGAATGTCATTCTAGTTCGATACTTGGATCAACAGTAATAAAAAATATTTTAGTTTGTCCTACCAGTAGTCCATAACAGTTGCAATGCCACTCAGAGCTATGAATCACAAAGATCTGAGGAGCGTGGCCACTGCGCCCGACACCCTGAAATATATTCAAATTCAAATTCAAAAAAATCTTTATTTCATAGGTATATAAATTGACAAGTCTTATATGCCTGTACTTTCACCAATGGCAAGCATTCTATTGTATGCCACAGATACGTTATGCAACAGTTGAATACGAGTACCTCTCTTTAACATTTGCTATGTTCTCTTTTGATTTTGAAAGCCTTATTTACCCGGTTTTTTTAAAACCCCGTGTCATAACGTAAAGCAAAACACTTCAGGAGGCCATTCCAAATTTTGCAGGTTCAAAAAAAGGAACGAACGTGATAGCCTCTTGTTTTTTTTTATGATACAAAAACGGAATGTAGTTATGCCACATTACTGCTTGGCAACAGAGATAGCTAAGGTGGCAATACTTCCCTAGACGAAGTCTTTCACAGGGAGCTCTACAACTACTGAAACTACTTGGCTCTACATCTTTGGCTGAACGTGTGATGGTGTAAACTGTGGCATCATTTCAAAATGTTCCTCTGAGCAATTGCCTTTGTACAGCTGGGGTTTGGACTCGTCCACAACACAACAGCTTGACGTGCAATATAGTTAACTCGATCAAGCTGCTGTTTGGGACCTCCGAACCAAAAATGCAAGCACTACTCCAAATGGTCGTACATGCGGTTTATTTTCTTGAAGAGTAAAGTGCTTTTTCAATAAATACAGGCATTAGAATTTGTAGAAATGAAACTACTTCCTTTTCTAATATGTTAAGGTTTATATAATTTGCATACGAAAGGAAATGCTGTCGTAACTCAAAATTGTGCAATTGAAACAACACGATTTGAAAGTTCAAGAACTTACTGAATGAAACCAATAACTGCCTCCGTGGCCGAACGGTCACTATGCTGGTATTCATTTAAAAACTAGAATATATATGTATATTTTCTAACACACACACTCTTAGTCCCGCTCTTTAACGCGGGTGCCATGTACACACAAATAGACGAATACAAATTACACTCAAACTCACGAGAGATATAAATGGAAATCAAACCCGAAACTTTTGCGTGGCAGACCAGGATGGTAACTCTGTGATACTTACATTATTGTTCTGTGTTGTCGTTGTAATTATTCATGTGCAAATAAAATATATTTCATTAATTCACTCTGCCAATTTTTGAGTTACAACATTTCAAGTGCCAATGCAAAGTTTGATTTGTATTCTATCTTCAAAATGTCTACTGAGTACTGAAAATAAAAATTGACTTTTAAAAACTAAAGGTCCATTCGCATGAGACGTGCACACCGCAAACCCGAAAACTCTGATCCGTTTGAATGCACAAACAAACAAGTAGTGCAACCAATCGATATACGAGCTGACCAAATTTTGTACCACGTTGCACTACATCGCTACCGTTTAATATACTAAATCCATACCCCCAACGAACTACGCCAACTTAATTTTTTGGTCAAATCTGTTTTTATTTTGTTTCTTTATTCTTTTTTCACTACATTAATCTTTAGTTTTTTTCTCAAATTTTGTTTTTTGTTAAAAATATTAGTAAATAAAAATAAGGCTGTTTTTAACCAAACTTGTAAGCTAAATAGTTGCAGCGCCACTCGGAATTTTAAATCGCAATCTAGTCTAGTCGACAAGTCCCATGAACCTGTAATTTGACCAGCACCCTTACCCTTAAAAACCGAAACACAATAATGCTGACTGACACTATTTTTTCCGGATTTAAATCGCGTATATTTGTTTTTTCAAACAAATCGACGTTTTGGACCCTTTATAGATCTCATGGTCACGGGTGACTGAGGTGGTAGAGTCCAGTTATTTCTAATATTAATGCAAACCACCCTAATTTTTCACTATAGTTACAAAAATTATTATACCTTATTTTTAATTGAACAAAGAATCATTCCAATTTACCCTACATTTTTATTAAGTTAAATTTATGGTTAATTAATAGTGAAAATTATAATAAATTAAAGCATATTAATTAGTACTGCAGTCTTATGTTTGTTTGTAAATATGTTCATAAAAATTCTCCTATTGCATGGAATTCGATTCGAACACCAGATGTTTACAATTCGAGATACAACTAATACACCGTGTTAACAAAAGAAAATATAACTCGCATTGAAACCCAAAAACGCGTGATATCTCGAGGAGCCTTTTTGGTAGAAATATCCCCAAAAGTAGGTTAGTAATACGGCTTGTACAAAGACCTCAAGTGAACAATACAATTTTTCTGACGCTCTATTACACGGTGGATATAATTAGTTATGGTATATGGATTTAGATGTTACGATAACAATTTTGAATGAAATAAACAGCTGCAGACCTCGGTGGGCGAAGAACGAATCGCATTCAAATGTCAAGTAGAAAACTGATACTCGCTACTAACAATGCCGCTCAAAAAATGGTCAGCGCATTTTATGTTACACTTTAATAATAGCGCTCTGAATTTTTTAGTTCAACTATGCAAAGAGGATTAAAACATGCTAGTGCTAACGTTGAGGTAATTGAACTGTAACTGCGTGAACTATTTGACTACTAAAACTAAGTTAAACTTAAAATGGCTCATGTTTTTACCATAGCTTTATTATACTTTTAAATGAAAATATCTTCGATGTTCACAGACTCTCGACTCTAATGTCGAAAAAGCAATTTTTCATATGGGACAAATAACGTGTATAATGTACTTTGATGTACCGTCATATATGGTGATGACGACGTACATCTAAGTATTTATAACTGTCTCCATTACCAAGCTGGACTGCCACCACAGGTCGAGGGTTCGATTCCCAGGCCGAGAGAAATATTTTTACGGCCTACATTTATTTCTCCCGCGATTTTGGATTGGTTGTCTATGTGTGTGTTTATGGCACCCGCGATACAGGGTTTCCGTAGTGCGGGACTATGAGTGTGTGCGTTATTATTATTATTAGTATTTATAAATAGGTTGATAGTCAATCCCACTGTTGAATACGGATCTCCTCTAAGGCGAGAGTTTCGGACATAGTCCACCACGCCCTATGTTGGTTGGAGACTTAACACGTTATCCGAAGGTTGTAAACCTAATACGAATTTCATGACAATATTTTCCTTCAGTTCATGGTAAATTTGTAATTAAATTCCGAGGAATTCATATATATGCCTATGGCCTCTGCTGAGAGTCGGTAGGTCAAACCATGAAGCTACCACAGCTTTGTTTATCGTATTCAGTAATAAATAATAATGTGATGGACCATTCTTATCGCAAGCAGCATAGGGTTCAATTTAAATCCTAAGTCAAGTTTGAGATGCTCTTGACTCTGTACCAGATTAAAGCAGCAATGATCTGTTCCAAAATTGGAGAATGTTTTGTAGTATAAGTATGCCACCAATTAAGAAAACAACCTCAGTGTCCCAACGATTTGCACGTTAGGCACTGGAGGAAAAGGTCCCAGGTTCGATTCCTAGTAGGACCGATTTGGGAGACATTTTTTTCTAAATTGGTTCTGTACTGGGAAGTGCCCCAGAATTAACTATATTATTAGCAGTAGAGCTCTTTGTGAAAGAATTCGTCCAGGGAAGAACTGCCACCTTACCTATTTCTGCCGCCAAGCAGTAATGTCGGCATTACTGTGTTCTGGTTTTGAAGGGTAAAGATGCTGGTGAAGTTACAGGTACATGGGACTCGTCAACTCATGTCCCAGGGTGACGGGCGCAGTGGCAGTGCCCCTCAGATCTTTGCGATTTGAAGCTCTGAATGGTACTGCAACTGTTATGAACAGGCATGTAGCTTACCATCAGGCGCCCGACTTGTAAGTCCCGTCACTTGATATTGTAAAAAAGCAACCAGGCAACTGGAGTGGTTGTCTGGTACATTAATAAAAGTTCGTTTCCGAAATTGGTGGAATCGAACCCGGCACATCTTCATATATAAACCACTGAAGTAGTCAACATTTAAAGTGTAAATTTTTTCAACATATCCATGCTGTCGTCGGCGGTATAGCCACAAAAGAAAAAAAGATGAAAGAAATAAAACGAAAACAGAAAAATGCGACAAAAACGAATAAATGAGCGTGTTCCGGCACGTGTCCGGCGATGCGACCACCGGACGACCGACTCGCGGATGGGGGCCGTGACCTTCGTCAAACTGACAGATTAACGCATATCGTCTGCAACAACATTGCATCCGCTCATCCGGACATTTATGCACGTCTCCTTTTTGACACATTTTAATCTTTTTGCTACCGATTTTACATCGAACAATTTGAATTATTACTGTTGAATGACGTACACAGACAGTTTAACTTGAATTTATGCAATTTGGCGTCTATATAACAAAGCAATGTAGTTGTGGCGTAAATAGAAAAACCCGATTTGCCAGCATTTACGTCTATTGAAACAATTTCGGAAACGCGCGTTATCGCAATTCACGCCAGAATAAATTCGCAAATAAAATAGAATAATTTGAAATATCGTTTTTCAATAGATTGTAGACCGTTGTGCAATTACATCCGATTTTACCGGAATAATGGCAATTACGTAACAGACGTTTCCTGTTGCAAACGCGATGGGAATTCAAAAATCAAGCAACAAAAAGAAAGTAAGCGTTGTTATTGAATACGATTAAATGGAATAAGTAAAAAAAAGAACTTGGAAACCTCTTGAGTAACATTTCGGTTGTAGTTAAAAATACTTCAAGTGTTTATTCTGATACAAGATATAACAGACACAAAGAGAAGTTTCGTCGACTTGACTGGACAGGAACCAGCGACTGTTAACGTGGCTATAGTGTAAATTTTTCGTTTATTTGTTTTTTATTTTTCTATTTATTTCAGGCCATTTGACCTATATAATATATACCTTAAGCACTAATATATATACAACACCATTTATTTATTCTTCTTCTTGGCGTGTGGACTCTGACGTTTATATTTGTGAGGACCAGTACTTAGCGACTGGAGATAGCATTATCAGTGGCGTTGTACAGGTCCTCGCATGTGCAGGTGTAAGGACACGCAGGGCGGAACAAAAGATGTGCCATTGTCTGGGGAGAGACACCACACGGATATGCGCTCTCCGAGCTGTAACCCCACCCGTGCGTGCACTCCTTGCTTCGGCCGACTTGGGTCCGCAACCTATTTAGGGATTTCCAAATTTGCCAAGGTAGATCATGCCCAGGAGGAGGGTGTTCCGACAGCGGGATGAGTGATGCCGTGGGGTATCTCTCCTTCCGGAGACTTATTCGGGTCTGCTTAGTATCCCCGACCAGAAGAAGTATACCCATACTTCTTTAATGAAGCTATGGCGACTCTTTAGCCTCTGGATTACCGGCACGTGATGGTGTAATGGGTGCCGCGGGTCGGTCTCTTTTTTTAAGCGCTCCAGGGAGCTAGCCACGTCACTACGAATGTCCGAAGGGGCAACACCAGCCAACGGGTACAACAGGGGTTGGTTTCTTTATTTTATTTATTTACATGTATGGACTGAGACGTGTGACGCAACTTGGGTGTACGGTAACCGACTCGGAAACGTCGATACATGACACCCTTCGGCCAAACCTCCTCTTTCATGACGGTCAACAGTTGCGTTGGAACTCTTACCACAAATGAATTATAATTCATATTGTGGCGGGACTCCCAACTGCTCGACTCTCAGGGTAGCATACTCCACAAAAATTTAATATACCAAGTAACGGGACGAACAAGTCATGTGCCTGGTGGTAAGCGACACGCCTGTCCGTAACCGTTATAGTGCCTTAAATCACAAAAATCTGAGGGCACTGCCACTGCGCCCGTCACCCTAAGACATACGTTGATAAGTCTCACGTGCCTATGTTTTCACCGCGCCATTACTATTCAAAACCGAAACGCAATGTTTACATTACTGCTTGGCAGCAGAAATAGGTAAGGTGGCAATACTACCCTGGACGAACTATTTCACAAGGAACTCCACTGCTACCAAAATCTGTTTGAGTCTGAGTCTGCTGAAGCAATAGTCGCTGGTCATGTCTATTCAAGTAAATAATAATAAAATAAAAAAATAAAATAATACATTTCAAACAAATCAACAAAACATTAATAAAAACAAATTCAATTAAAATAAAAATGAAAAAGAAACATACAAGATTACAAATAAAAAATTAATAAAAATAAAATAAAATAAAAGCATGTCAAAAGGGTCCATGACTCAGCATCTAATCTAATCATATCGTATCCATAATAAGAACACACTAGAGGAGAATTTTCACAAATATAGATGAATATTATGGTAGTTTTTTACTACCATTGTGATATTCAATGAAATAATACTGAACTACTTGTTCACTTGAAAGATAGATTTTAAGGTATTTAAAAATATTTTTAAATTCTTATATATAACTTAATTTACTCAAAAACGACAACTTTGAAACTCTGAGACAATTTATTATTAATTTTAATAAAATGTTTAACAAGCCTGACAACAACAAGTAAGTTCGAAGATCCGACGGTTTCTCCGAATCGACGATTGCTGGCTAATTGCAAAGGAACAAAGGTTCTGCCCCCCTGACGCCTAATGATCCCATAAACTGAGAATTATACGCTCCACTTCCCGCCACAGTTTGTGTATGTGTTGTCGATTACAATAACTTCGTAATTCTCTTTAGCTATCACTCTTTGTTATACCGACTGTGCACCAACATTTTACCCTGTACCAATTTAAAGAACATATAAATAAATAAAAAGAAGCTCTCCTCTCATGCAGAGGCCGTGCGTTTCTCGGAATTTCAAATTAATTTCAAATTACCATGAGTTTTCGGTGAAGGAAAACGTCGTTATAAAACGTGTACGTCGAAGAAGGTTCACGACCCTTGGAAAACGTGTGAAATCCCCAACCCGCAATGGGCCAGCGTGGCGGACTAAAGCCTAAACCTTCGTCTGAGAAGAGACGTATAAGTGGGTTGATGAAGTCCTCTTTGAAAATTAAACTGAACCACCGTTATTTAGGTAAGTCATTCCACAGGCTTTCCCTGCTGATAATCGAAACCATGTTCAATCAAGCAGGCAACCTTCTCCCCAAAAAATGTCCAATAGAGCCCGCACGTTAACATAATGTCGGAACAAATGGCGCACAGCAGAGCTATCGGCGCTATTCCAAGGATATTGGAAGCGGCACTCTGTGACAAAGTTGTTTTATCAGTCTCGATAAGGATCCTATTACCCGTGGCAAGCTCGTGGCTTGGGGTGCGATTTTTTAACCGCTCTCCATTGATAAAATGTATTTTGCCGCTTCTTGACTGAAGCTTGGCAGAAAATAATACCAAATACAGTTTTTGTGGTTCGTCGCCCCCAGAAAACCGATGTGATAGGAAATGGAATAATTGTTTTTAAATCAATTTAAAAAATGTTGTTTCAGATATTGTTTGTATCGTGTTCATTACAGAAAGTAAATAATTATCTTGCGTATTATCGTACCGAAGTTGTCATGTTAGTTAGTTTTTAGTAATGGTAGAGCTCCTTGTGAAAGAGTTCGTCCAGGGTGCCACCTTATTTATGTGTGCCGCCAAGCAGTAATGTGAGCATAACTGCGTTTCGGTTTTGAAGGGTAAGAGTGCTGGCGAAAATACAAGCACACGGGCTTGTCAACAACTTGTCACACTACTTGTTGGTTTTTATTATTATTCTTTTTATAATATCACTTAACGAGACGAACAAGTCGTGCGCCTGATGTTAAGGTACACGCCTGTCCATAACCGTTGCAGAGCTTTAAATCACAAAGATCTGTGGGGCACTGCCACTGCTCCCGTCACCCTGAAACATAAATTGACAAGTCCCATGTGCCTGTAATTTCACCAGCACCATTACCCTTCTAAACCGGAACGCAGTAATGCTGACATTACTGCTTGGCGGCGGAAATATGTAAGATGGCAGTACAACTCTGGACGAGCTCTTTCCAAGGAGCTCTACTGCTACAAAACCACATCTACCTAAACCACAAGTTCTATCTTAAATATTACTATTTCACCGTATCCTTAAATAAGGCCCAGTTAAAAGATGACGTGAGTGCAGGAGGTGAAGGAGGTTTGTCAGGAGCGTAGCAAGTGCAGGTGTATGGTATCTGCCTACGCCTACATATGTGTGTACTATTTCATTTTAAATACCAATAAAAATTAACGTTTTGTTCTTTGGCCTCTCACTCACTAACCGGTTAATACAAAAGGTACCAAATTCTGAACTAATAACAATTTAGTATTCAGTTAGTGTATAATCTATAAAATAAAAAATAATTAAAAACGCGAAGTATTCCCTAGACCGCTTAATTATAGAAGTAATTGGATTTGCAGTAAGTTTGCTTTTAATTCTTCGTGATATATGTATAAAGCAGCAAGATAATATATTTTTTTATAAATGTTTGTTTTTGACTTATCATTAATAAATATCATTAATTTGTATTTCTTGGTCAATATTTCTACAATGTTTTATACACAAATTGTTATCCTATTACAAGCTTCTGCTTAGTTTAGGAACCAGTCTCTTGCAAACATACTGTAATATATTTGACTGTGTATATTATCTAAATTCTTATCTAACTGTTATGTTTGTGGAGAAAAAAATAAATTATTATACGAATACACGCCCTTTTAGGGTAATTGTCTACTTTATATTCATCCATAAGCATATCCGTATGTAATTTAAGTTAGCGAGTATTTTATAGCATTGTACCTGCGTTTTTATACCATTGTTTTTTCTTACAGCCTTTCCTTCTCCTTTCCTTACCTTTTCCTTGTTTAATAGCAGTAGAGCTCCTTGTGAAAGAGTTCGTCCAGGGTAGTACTGCCACCTTACCTATTTCTGCCGCCAAACACACACACAATAATATTAGCAATGTTAACATTACTGTGTTTAAGTTTTGAAGGGTAAAGGTGCTGGTGAAATTGCAGACACATGGAACTTGTCAACCTATGTCTCAGGGTAACGGGCGCAGTGGCAGTGCCCCTCAGATCTTTGCGATTTAAAGCTCTGAGTGGCACTGCAACTTCTATAGACAGGCGTGTAGCTTACCATCAGGCGCACGACTTATTCATCCCGTCACTTGATATCATAAAAAAAGTCTGCAATAAAAATTTGCAATAAAAATTATTTATACCGAGGCTTCTCTTTAATTTAGACAAGGCTTAGGCTACAAGTGTTCTGAACTGCTTCGACGAAAATGAACAACCGGCCTTGATTGACGCGTGTAACTCAACTAGATGTCATACGATGTCAGTCGAGCGGTTAGATAGTAGAGCCGTCGGTAGGGACGCTGGAAACACCCGCGACGCAACCGCGCCGCCCACATCTCTTTATAGCTCTCCCAGGAGATTTCTCCTTCAAAGCAGAACTCCCAACTTGTGTGGGAAAACAGCTTACTTAATTATGTGGAAAATTGAAAACTTACAGTGTTTTGATTTTCATTTACGTGTATTTCATCTTGGAATCATGACTACGTAGGCACTTGAATATTATAGCTGTGCCTCTACTATGAGATTACAGTGGCAATTTTCGTTATCGACCGTAAAATATTTGTATACAAAATGTTGTTTCTTCCTGTAACCGCTAGAGGCGCATTATAATTTGCCATACAAAATTGTGAAATAATTTACACGGTTGCTAGCGACAACTCTCACAGGAAGTGAAGCACTGGAACGTAAATATGACCTTATAGATGGAATGACAACGATAGCGACATGTTTGTAATGGACCATAGCAGAGCTTTAAAGCGCAAACGTCGGAGGGGCACTAACCATACGCCTATCACCCTGAAACATAAAGCTAACAAGTCCCTTCTGCTTGTAACTTTACCAGCACCCTTATCCTTCAAATCTGGAACGCAGTAAAGCTGACATTAGTGCTCAGCGGCAGAAATAATTAAGGTGGCAGGACTTCCCTAGACAAACTACAGCTGCTTGGCTGCAGGAATAGGGAAGGTTGCAGTACTTCTCTGGAAGAACTCTTTCTCACGGAGCTCTACTGTTACTAATAAAAAACGAATGTTTTTAGCGAGTTCTTAGGTTTTCGCGATTGTTACACATAGGAAATGAAACTATTGACGGTTGACAGTCAACCGTGACCATGGGACCTGTAAAGGGCCCAAAACGTCGGTTTGTTTGAAAAAACAAATATACGCGGTTTAAATACGGAAAAATAGTTGCATTTCCAAGTGTGTTATTAAAATTATTACATATTGAACATTCAAAAAACGAGTGTTTTATTAAAATTATTACATATTGAATATTCAAAAAACTTAATCGAATATTCTATCTCAGTTATCCAATCATTATGTGAAAGAATTTTCGAACAATTTTTTTCATGTTGGTACTCGTGAGACTGTTTTTGTTCTTCGCTTTTTGGGATTAGCGTTTCAGGCAACGTTTTAGACTTTGGCCTTTAAAACAGGGAACTTATGACATGAAAAGCAAATTTCTAAATGGGATTAAGAAGAGGGCCATAGAAACACCAATTCCACACACAAACTTTCACTCGCTGTTGTCGTACGGTTCACTCTTGTATGGTAACTCCACGGATGCCAATAGAGTCATGCTAATGCAAAAATGTGCCGTACGCGTATTGGTTGGGGTAAAACACAGACATTCTTGAAATCTCTTTGTAGCGCAACGCATAATGACGCACTGCTCATTCTACATATACGAAATTATAATGTACGTTAGAAATAATCTTTCTTCATTTGGTACTGTAAAAGTATCTGGCATCCCACTCCGCCGGTCCGTTCACCGGTCATTTGAGAACAATCCCCCGACGCATGGCACTTGCAGAGAAAAACCCGCGTGTCATCGGACCTACTTAGGTACTATGAGCGTTTACCCGCTACTCTCAGACTTGAACCGTCTGACAAAACATTTAGGAGCCGGCTGAAACACCTTTTATTGAAAAATCCTTTATACTCTGTAAATGAATTTATGGGCTTAAAATTGTAACGATATTGAGTATTTTCTATTTTATTCGAATTTTTACCCCATTGACATCCTCTTGTATAATTGTTATCAACTTATGACGATCCTTGATGGAGAATGTGATTTAATGACAACAATATTGTATAACGAATTGTTAATTTTCTAATTAATGTGTATTTTTCTTATAATTTTCATTTTTGTCTGACGATCTCAATATAATTTCTTATACTTTGACATGTAGTGCAATTTATACTGTAATATTATATTTGAGAAATAAAGGAATCTGAATTTGAAAGAAAAATGGATCATTCGAGAAAATACGATATATAAATAATCAATTAGTGCAAATACAGGAATAATATTATAACAACAGCTAAATTTATTATTTTCCAAAATAAATCTATATAGATAGGTAAGCGTATGTACACAGGAGAGATGTTGGACAATAACAAAAGATAGATGGAAGCGAGAAAAGATACAAAGGATTGGATAAGATTGTAGAAAAACGAGAAACGATCAAATCTTACGACTGTTTGCACTGTTCAAACTGGCATATCTTTCATGCCCTTCCAACATGGCGCAGTAAACGTTATTCAAGTTTATCAATCTTGAGCGTATTACCTTAATAGGCCCCAAAATGCAATTTTATCATTATTCTTACTTAACCGACTTCAAAAAAGGATGTTACGAGATTACTCCGACACTTTTAACCAAATTCGATGATTCTTTTTTGTTCGAGGGGCAGTGTGTTCGAAATACATACCTTAGTCATTCTAATTAGATGTATTAAATAAGATTTCTTTGTCGGAATTTTCCAAAATATTCCGAAAATATCGGTAATATCGGCAACAACGCGTCGCAAAGTTTATTTATATAAATATAGTCTACCTGTCTATCTCAAATAACGTCAGTTTTTAATGTAGTTAAGTGATTTCCCGAATCCCGGGACTCTACATTTTGTTTGATTCAATTGAAGTTGTATTTTTTTACACTTAGAATTTAAGTGTGACATGCGAAAATAATTATGTCGGTGCCAGTAAATTTGAAACACAAAAAAAGTAACTTACATTACAATATACCAAAATTATCTTTGGTTCTAAATCAGGTAGAGCAGTGCCCATTACATAGAAAGATTCACATATATGACGAATATTTAAAAAAAAAGAATATTGGTGTAAGTCGAATTAGCGCGTTTTAACTGTCATTTAAAAAAAAAGTGTGTCCGCCATTGTTGTTTATTTCCCTCCAACAACTCACCGTTCGAATACAAAGCGAATCAACAAAATCGTTTTATTATTAAAAAAAATATGAAATAAGTATTAAATAATAATAATAAATAATAACCATAACGTAAAATTAAATTGAATTTAATACCTGTCGTATCTGAACGTTCACGAAAATAATTTATCTAAATTAACTTTTAAAAAGGAAGCGAAAAAGACATTGTTATCACAAATGTCCGATTTACGTACGACAGGTAGGGTAGGCAATGTATATAGGTTTACTGCTTATGATGAGAGTGTGTCTCCGCCAATGAACTGCTCTGGCGTTTGGCGGGCTTTGAATTTGTAGCCAAATGTTTTTTTTTGTAATAAACGGCTTATTATTAAGCCGAATCGTGATTAACACACGGCGGGAATGTCAATAAATTGGTCAAAAGCAAAGGACGAAAAACAAAAACAAAAGACTGGCGAGATTTTCCCTGTGGTTAACAAAAAACCGGGAAAAAAAAAGCCAGGAAAAA
The DNA here is from genome assembly GCF_003589595.1 of Hyposmocoma kahamanoa. Taxonomy (NCBI): domain Eukaryota; kingdom Metazoa; phylum Arthropoda; class Insecta; order Lepidoptera; family Cosmopterigidae; genus Hyposmocoma; species Hyposmocoma kahamanoa. The sequence continues at coordinate 17,235,952 of NW_020653853.1, read as the reverse complement.
CTATCACATAGCCGTGCTTGCAGACTTTTATAGCTGCGATAACAAAGCTGCGCAGATTGGAATGGGCTTTCCCCTGAAACTATTATTGGTTATCCGTGAATTCTGCTATGCTAGCTTGCCGGTCTTTGGTCACCCTGCGCGTCATACTATTTGATGCATCCGGTAGAATTTCTGTGAATATGCTGTACTTCGTCTACACTTCTATATAGTGTGATAGAAAAGCGATGGCAGCGTATTGTAAAAACGGTGGCTTCTTAATTGAAAGGTCAACGGTTCGAGTTCCTGCTGTGGTGGTAATATGCCATTGACTTTGATTTTTAAGTTACCAACATTTTTGAATGTTTTGCAGTAATATTTTATTAAATTTTTGTAGCAGTAGACCTCCTTGTGAAAGAGTTCGTCCTGGGAATTAAGTGCCATCTTACCTATTTAAAAAAAAAAGCAGTAATATGAGCATTACTGCGTTTCGGTTTTGAAGGGTTCTGGTGAAATTACAGGCACTTTTCAATTTATGCCATATATTTAGGGGAACGGGCGCAGTGGCAGTTCCCCTATGACCTTTTAAAGCTGTGAGTGGTACTGCGTCTGTTATGGTCAGGTGTGTCGCTTACCACCAGGCGCACGACATTTTCGTCCCGTCACTTGGTATTATTAAAAAAATGAGGTGAACTATATGACTCATTATTAATGAGCTTTAAAATTGAAGGTTCGTAACACCTGGAAGCAGTGTAAAGTCCGCAATTTGCGCTAGGCCAATGCAGTAGACTGCCTTAAAGCAGAGGCTATAGAGGCTTCTCTAAATAATAATAATAATAAAGTTTATTGCAAAACATATTGGTTACATCAGGTCTTATAATAGTTGGTAAAGCATCAAACATGTACCCTGTAAGGGCGCAGCAATGTCAATTTTTAACAAATACATTATGAATCACAATATTATTACAATGAAAATAAATAAATCTAAGCAAATATATTCAGAAAGTCAAATGATTGATAATAAATGAATGACGATAAATTTAAAGTGTTTTAAAAATAAACATTTTTTTTATTAATAATTAATCAATTAAAAATTAATTACTTACTAATTAATCGTCAAATTATCTCAGTATTGTACAATGGTAATAACATTTGTCAATTAAATCTTCGTAATAATTGCGTTTATTTATTCCGTGATATTATTATTCTGCATTTATTTTATTAAATTACATAATTATAATGTAATATTTTTATAACACAGATAACATATTAACATTTTTTTATAACATTATGAACAATTTTCTTCGTCACTAAAAAACTCCTATTTAATAGAGATTTAGAAAAGAATTCTTTTCGAATTTTAATTCGTTCATGGTTAGAGTACCGACCGAACATCTGTCGACGAGGAGTTTTGGCAGAAGGGTGTCATGTATCGGCGATTCCGCGGTGAGTTACCTGACACCAGATTGTGCCACACGTCGCCGACAAGGGCAATTCGTGTAGATTAGTTATTTACTTATCATATTACATGTATGTTAGTCCTTATGATAACGGACACACACGCACACACTCAACATAGCCCCGCACCAGGGAAACCCTGTGTCGTGGGTTCCATGGACACACACATAGACAACCACAAATTACAACCAAACTCACGAGAGAAATAAATGTAGGCCGTGCAAATATTTCTCCCGGCCCGGGAATCGAAACTGGGACCTCTGCGTTGCAGTCCGGCATGGTAACCGTTCGGCCACGGAGGCATTTAATATTAAGTCCTTATGACATACATATGTATATATAATATTGTATGGGCCATAGTTGCCAAATTCAAATGAATGAATGACTTAATTAATTAAAAATAATTAAAAGAAGTTATAACTTAAAAAAAAAAACGGATAGTCCAGTCGACTAAAGCCTGCACCAGTAGATATAAATGAAAACATCTGATAAACAAGTAGAGTGGTAGTAATAAAGACCGCAATCAGTGGTTGTGTACAAGTTTAACAATCCACCTCTAGCCACACCGCATGTTGTGAACAGCTATCATGTAAGACCGCCACACCGCCGCCGCCGCACCGCACTCCACTCGGTAACTAGTGTTGGGAATTAAAAGCTCTAAAATCTTTTTTCTCATTAAGATCGTTAAATGTAGCCGCATGGAGGTCATTTGACGTCAACTTGTACAAGTTGCTACTGTAGCATACAGACGATTAGGAAAATAAATAATTATCTGCGATAATTTTAATTATACTCACGTATTTAGAGCGTTACACTGACAGTTATAGTATTTATACTGTACACGTAATGTCTATGTGATAGGTTTCTTCATATTGTACCCTTGGTATAATGAAGCCACATGTACGTCAAACAAAAATGCTCTCATCACATGAGACTAATAAAAATAATTTGAATTACGTGAAACAAATTAAGACTAGATAAGATAAATTTATTTAAATATAAATTAATCTAATATTAATATAAGTGAAACAAATGTAAATAAAATTATTATAGTATTCAAATAAGCATTAAGAAGGGAATCTAAATTATATATAGGTATACATTTTAATATTAGAACCTAATGTGTAATTGCGAAGCCTAAACTAAGTAAATGTATACCTGTATTTTAGGTATCTTTTTCGGTTTTTTTTTATTATTAATTAAGTAATTTCTTTATATTACAGCTTAAAAATAGATTTCCTATATTTAACAATAAAATAATTAGTAGTTATAAATTATAAATTAAGGGTTACCTATACATAAATAATTATGAAACAACTTCAGGCAAGTCCTCTCTTTCATTGTAAGTTTACTTTTAAGCTACAATTATATACAAGGTGGCGCTAAAGTAATGTCAGAATGTGAATTGGCTACCATTTTGTTAGAAATAATCCGGAACGCCTCAATACAGAGTACTAAAAATCCGTCCTCAAAAGTCATTTATCCCCTAGTTTGCCACATTTTGAGGTGGAACATTTTCTTCTTTTTTTCATTTTTTTCTTTCTAACAAAAAATAATCATCAAAATCGGTTTACAAATAAAAGACCGCAATCGCGTAATATACATAAAAAAAACATAGAGTCGAATTGAGAACCTCCTCCTTTGTTTCGAGTCGGTTAAAAAATGAGCTCTGTTTTCACGAAAAGCTTATTTCAAGAAGTAAAATTGATGCCATTAAGTTGAAAAAATTATATCGGTTAAATGACAACCTCCCGAGTTGATGCACATTTGTGCTCGTTTTAAGGCATTTTGAATTGTTGCTCGCAAAACATGTGACTCTAAATAGACGATTTCTTCATTAATTAACGCTTTCAATGCTTGCAAAGTTCGTAGTTTGTTGTGGTAAACGCGAGATTTGAAAAAGTCCCAAAGGAAGAAATCTGGCACCGTTAGATATGGCGATCTGGACGGCCAGTTCAAATCTCCAAAACGGGAGATCACTGGGCCCGGAAATTGGTGTCTCAAAATCTCCATCTTTGCCCGAGCTTTGTGAACGGTTGCTCCATCCTGTAGGAACCAACAATGCTCGAGACCAAATTCAATTACCCTTACCAGTTACGGTTACGGTGGTTCCATCGAAGTCCTCAAACAACAGACCGAAAATTGGTCTGTTGTTAATAATTCCAACAACATTTTGGTGGTAATAATTCCACGTTTTTCAGGTATGTATAGCTCCATATTAGGCCTTACGACCTTGTAATAAAAACGGGATACCTACTATTACTTCTCTTATATCATTTGTTACGTTGAGCTACTGAATCCGGCACCTTTACGATGTCACAAGAGCGGAAACATTCAATCACGCACACTGTTCTTGTGAGATAAGGCATCACGACAAGGGGCACGGGTGCGGGGCAGTCGATGAGAGGGGGAAGGAGTGGCATTTGGCACAGGCGATTGACGCTGTTGATAGGATCGCGAGCTGAATGAGCACTTTTTTAGTCTGGGCACCTAAATCTTTTTAACCAACTTCAATCAGAAGGAGGTTCTAAAGCGAACCCACTTTTTATATTTATTTTAAAACATTACTCCAGTAAATCTGTATTAAAACGACATATACTGCATTTGACATGCAACAGAGTAGTTAAAAGTCGGATGGGACACGCGGAGGGATCAGGTAAAGGCCTTTGCCCTGCAGTGGGATACATCAGGGTAATTATAAGTAAAATTTAATTTTACAAAAAACCTACCTCAAAAGTTTGTAGAATTACATCTATATGCCAAGTTTTATTAAAATTAAAGTTCGCGAAACCGGATTCATCACCAAGTTTACCACCCTTAGAGGTGGAATATTGTCTTCAAATTTAAATGGGACCAATACAGAAGTACCCTCTTTCCAATAAAAAAATAATCATATTATCATCAAATTCGGTTCACAAACGGAGTTATCGCTTAACATACGTACAAAAAATACAGACAAATTGAGAACCTCCTCCTTTTTTTAAAGTCGGTTGTAACTCAATAATAATCGTCAGATACTCAGCTACAAAGGAGTTGACGAAGTCCTAGATGCCGTAGGCCTTTCCCAAAAATCGCCAGAAGGAACGGTTCAGCGTATTCCTGCAACTTTCAACAGGTCATCGGTCCACCTCGTGTGTGGCCTGCCCACGCTGCGTCTTTCGGTTGGCGGTCGCCACTCAAAAACTCTTTGACCCAATCGGTTATATCATTGAATTCCGACACAGATTAGTGACGTCACTAATAAATAGAGACAAGAATAGACAGAGTATATTTACCTAAACTTGAAGTAACGCACATGGACTGCATAATACCTCCCTCTGAAATCCAAAAATTATTAAAAAATCAAATACGCTATATCAAGTTCTTACATTTCACGACTGTGGCTGGGTCAGCCGTGACCATGAGACGTGTAAAGGGCCCAAAACGTTGGTTTGTTTGAAAAAACAAATACCCGAAAAATAATAATAATAACAATAATAACGCATACACTCAACATAGTCCCGCATTATGGAGAAACCCTGTGTCGCGGGTGTCATGAACACACACACGGTCAACCACAAATTACACCCAAACTCACGGGAGATATAAATGTAGGCCATAAAAATATTTCTCTCGTTCCGGGAATCGAACCTAGGACCTCTGCGGCAGACCGGCATGGTAACCGTTCGGCCACAGAGGCAGTTGAAAAAAAAATTTCATTTTAAATAAAATAATACCGGTATTTCAGAAGTAAGTATTATCCTACCTATGTGTATGCTTTCCTTGAATCTAAGACGCATGACGGGTTAACCAATAAAAAAATTCATTACAATATAATACATACTTATTATAATAACTAGTAATATGTCGCAGGAAATCTCCCACCTTACCGCTCCACGCATGGTGACTCCAACTGTGAAGGAATGAAGACACTCTTCCTTCGGTTCGCGTCGCGACTCGCCGCTAATGATAGGGTTAAGAAAAAACATGACGCGAGCACACGTTTTACCAGCACATTTTAAAGTGTAACTTTTCGCAGAAGTTTAGTAAATATTTGCAAATTGATTCTGAACTTTTTTCTCCCACAAGCCAGGGTAACGAAAACTATGATGGAAACAAACACCCATCACACTAGGTAATATAGAAGATTGTCAAAGCTACAAGCTTTTTTATATTTAATATTTTAAAATATAATTTATGTGAATATATATTAACTACCTTTCGATTATTCTTATTATTCAGGGCATTCTACTTACGGAGAGAAATAAAATTATTTTTATAAGTACCTGTCAGTAAACTCATGCAACGTCACAGCAGTTGTTTCGAATTAGTTAATAAAAGCTAAAACAACAGGTTGATTCTAAAAAATATTAAACGTTCTTAATTATTGCCAACTGTTACGAAAAAAAACCTAATATCGCACCTGTTACCGTTACATTTGACGGGTTTTCTTTATTTGTTTATTTGGATACGGGCATTAAAGTAAATGGTATTATTAGGTTAGCCACAGGAGAGGTTTTATGTGTTTATTGCCTGCTTTTTATTGTGACGACTGTTCAGCCGATGCGTCTGCGACGCAGCTGACAGCAGTTGAATTTTATTATACATGGTTTATTTGTTTTACACATTTCGAGTACCATAATGTTTTTAGCAATTTTAGTCGTGTTAATAGTTATATTTATGTTATTGAATATCATCGTATTGTATAAAATTATTACATAGTAGCAATAGATAGGCTTGTGAAAGAGTTCGACCAGGGTAGCACTGCCACCTTCCCTATTTTTCCGCCAAGCAGCAATGTCAGAATTACTGTGTTCCGATTTTGAAGGGACTTACCAACTTATGAAAAAAATATTATTTATTTTATTATTATAAAAAAAAAAAAAAAAAAAATTATATGCCTCAACGTGACGGGCACAGTGGCAGTGTCCCTCGTATCTTTGCAATTTAAAGCTCTGAGTGGCACTGTAACTGTTATGGACAGGCGTGTAGCTTACCATCAGTTCGTCCCGTCACTTGATGTTATAAAAAAAACAAAAAAACATAAAAAACATTCTATACAATTTCACATATATCTACTTATACACAGGAAAATGCGTAACGCATACACCGCCGCGGGCGATGCCATGGCGGGGCTATATGGGATTCCATCGTTGACCTACTCGGGGATACAAGGTCGCCCGATGGATCCTCAGAGGCCTACTCACTAAAAACCCTCAACCGGTACCGGCTCGTGGGATCCCGTTAAGACACGCCACTCATAATGTCACATCTGCAAAATGACAACTTTCAAGAGAGAGGCCTAAAATGTATATATGAAATTAGTCGATTTTTTCTTCTTCTCTACTTCATCAGGGTAATACGATTCTTCCCAAAGGAGAGAACGTGTTATTATCCACTTATTTTCGAAGTTTACCTTGTTTACCTTCTCATGTACGTACGTGTTAAATTTCATAAGTGAGCAAACTATATTTAAAATAATCATACTAATTAAACTCTCATCTCGCTCATTCGTAAAGCAGATTCCCCTGAGAAGAATAAGCAAGAAACTCTAGGGGTTGCTCTTTGCAAATACCTGTACATATATCATTGCAATATTTAATTTAAACATCTTAGGTGGAGAATACCTAAAAGAGCAAAATCGGGTCACTACCAAGAATTTTTGTCACCCAAGTATACAACTATAATATATATAATATAATAAACTTTTTGGTTCACTATAGTTTTGAACCTCGTAAATGGCAAATTTTGAATATCAATCGGAATATTATTATAGAAGCGTATACATTGCACCTTAAATGAACTTGACGCCTGTCAAGAACAGCTACTTTATTTTTAACCGACTTCCAAAAAAGGGGGATGTTCTCAATTCGACTGTATGTTTTTTTTATTTTTTTTTTGTATGTATCTTACGCGATAACTCCGGTATTTGTGAACCGATTTTGATAATTCTTTTTTTGTTGGAAAGAGGGTACCTCCATAGTGGTCCCTATCAATTTTGAAGAAAATCATCCACCTTTATGGGTGGCTGTTCACGCAGGAAGATTCATTTTTATAAATAGCGCCTAAATTTTATCGTAAGGAGGAATTATTTTAATGGTTGATTTTGTTATTCTCCAATTCAAGGCGTTTTTCTCTCTCCATATATATTGAGTAGTGAAAACCGATTTTTATTATCTCCTATGTCATGTTCCGTATAGTGGCGAACTAGGGGATGAATCCGAATTTGCGCACTTTCCGATAACCGATTGCAATAAAACTTGGCAAATGGATGTAATTCCACGTACTTTTGAAGTCGGTATTTTTGGTACTCTGTACTGAGATTATTATTCATCGCATTAATATTACGTCTGTCACTATTACTCATAAAAAAAATTATATTTTTCTTAACATAAATAACATTTTCATAAATGTACTGTGACGTAGTGTAAGAATGTTAATCTCTTTAATCTTATCTCTCAAAGACACTCTGGGGCCCTGTTTGTAAATTGCCCTAACCGAACGTTTCAGCAGATTCTATTAATATCGGCGGCATTAAGTACCGATTATATTGAGCACAAAGATATGGGGCAGTTCTATGTCTTACCCAGACTTATATTGCGTAAATATAAAGCGGATGAACTCCAATCATTACTTACCTTCTGGTGCTTTACAAACCAACGGTGGGCCATAAAGGCCCTCACTCACTGTAGCGTATCGCGGCGGTCGCGGCCCATTGGCTCCCACCACCAAGCCGTGTCGGTTAAAACATAATTGCCTGGACTCAAATGGTTCCGCTATTTATTTTAACATTTGTACTGATTGGTGAAATTACGGGCATATGGGACTTGTCAACTTAGGTCTCGGAGCGTTTTCCCTTTTTAGCCGTAGCGCCATCTATGAGAAATCTATGAAAGTATTTCGTCACTGCCAGCCCTGGCTAGAGATGTCGCTATTATCTTGTAATTAAATATTTTAAGTCGTTGAAAATGAAATACAAAGATCCAACAAAACAAGCACATCGAAAAATTCGTGAGATCCGCTGGTTCTAGCACGGTTTACTAAAACACGTCGGTTCGAATCCGGCTGGATCGAAGGAATTTTTTCTTAGTGTTCGATCTTTGTATTAATAATTATAACAAAAATAGTGGAATATTTTCACAAAAAATAATTGAATATTTCGGTGGTGATATAAAATATTTATTGTAAAGTTTTATAAATTTTTATATTTTTTAAATAAAAATATAAATATATGAAATTATATTTTTGTTTAATGGTGGATGAAAATATAGTGTGTCTCTTCGTAGCGAATTTTGATATTGTAGCGTCGTCGCTACAATATCAAAATCGTAAGGGACGCTAAGGAAATTGCATAATTAGCATTATATATCAAAACAGGACCTCGTAATCATGATAATTAAGCGCCCCGTGAAGAGCGGCGTGATTCAAAGGCGACATGGCGACGCCGATACAATGACGCCGCGGGACGTTCTGCCCACATTACCTACCTTACTTAACTAGGGTTACCTCTTTCTCTTTACCTTAAATTATTTTGAATACGCCTATATTTTATTAAATGTATAAAACAAAAGTGGTACAGTTAGCATCGTGTTGTCTAAAGCGTTACAAATACTACACTCCCCGACACATAACAATAGTACATTGTGTATTAAGAGCGTTAAATAAGAAATTACTAACGAGAGTTTGTCAAAATGATTTGAGGTTTGTAATTTTTACCGCTCGTGCTACATAAATTGATTTTTCATCACATTTGCGAGGAAAAAGATACAATGATAATTTATTTCTTTTTCGCATTTAATATTTACTTCACAACATGACATTTATGGATTTGGCAAATGACGTTTTTTTTAAACAGATAGCCCGCTAATCTACCATAGATAATACAACTAGAACTACAATATTAGACAAGGCACAGGCATATGCAACCACAATGTATTAAATATAAAATAAATAATTTCCAAATTCTATAAATACTGCTGAATTCGAATTCATTAAATAAATTGTGTAAAATAAAGTTTAATTGTTTTTTTTTTGTTACGCGTCAAGTTTTTTTGTTAGACGTTCAGATGTTTCGAGCATAAAAATTTTTGCTTACTCTTGACTTACAAAATCCATAGGGTGATAATGTAATCGAAAGCTTTGGGAAAGGCTTTACCTGCATTTCCTGGCACTGTTTACGAGCAAGTGTGATGAAAAATAAAGTAAAAATTCTTTATATGTATAAACCTATTAATAATTTGACATTGCTTTACTTATTTAGTTTTATTAACAGATAATGATTATTAATTAATGAAATAATTATGGATTAAGAATTAATTTAATTTAAATTTATGGTACAACTAAGAAGAAGAAGTTTTGGGGGTTGATGTTGCTCGCTTCCGTAGGTTTACCCTTGAGACCCTACAAGTGACCCCTGGGTGGTGCTAAAGAGCAATAACTACTGGTGGTAGGCTTCGGCCGTGGCTAGTCACCACCCTCCCGACGCAGTCGAGTCGCCAAATGGTTTTTACCGTGTTCCGACTCGTGTTCGGGAGTTGCCATTTGGAGGTCGGGTCTGAACAGTTGCATTGCGTCTGACGGCGAGTTGTAGCTGCTTGTACTGCCACACTGAGCACTCGGTTCTGGAGGCTAGCGGGATCCGAAGCACGGTGCACCGCTGGCCGACCGTGGGAAGTTGGGGGCCCAAGTAGCGGGAAAGCCACCCGTGAAAGGCTGCCCCGCCACCCAACGAAAAATCCCGGAATGCTCCACCTTGCCGGTTGGCGACCGGAAGGGAGGACCAGGTGGCCATCTCCGGGGGGGTTCGGGCGTCCCCGCGGTCTCCAAGCCGATTGTAACCTCGTGTGGCAGTATGAGTCTGCTGCTTGGTTGAACACGACGCAGTGCCTCGTTCAACTGCCTTCCTCCTGCCTATTCACTTCTCCAAATCCAAAAATGAAAAACTATAAAAATGGAAAAAAGTATACACAGCGGTTGCACGTCCTCCCACTAAAAGTGCACCTCACTAACATCCGAGGTCTGCACTCAAATCTCGATTCGGTCCACTACCACCTTGAAACCGACAAACCGCAGCTGCTGTTCCTCACAGAGACGCAGATCAGATGTCCGACTGACGCAGCGTACCTCAGCTACCCCGGGTATACTCTGGAGCACAGGTTCGTACCTCGTGCCGGAGTCTGTGTGTACGTTCGCGATGACATCTGTGTCAAACGTCTCAAGAACCTTGAGGCACCGAGTTTTTCAATTTTGTGGCTTCTGGTTGACACAGGAGTTACACAAATAGTGTACTGCTGTGTTTACCGATCGCACAGTGGAGATCAGGAGACGACCAAGCTGTTCCAATATCTAAGTGAGACGTCTGATGAGATTCAGCATAGGTACCCAGCGGCGCAACTAGTCATTCTGGGGGACTTTAATGCACACCATCAAGAATGGTTGTTCCCATACCAGAAGACCGATCACGCTGGGAGAGAGACGCGTAAACTTGCGTTAACGCTAAGCTTATCCCAGCTTGTCAGTGGCGCCACTAGGATACCAGATGTTGAATCTCATACGGCTAATTGCTTGGACCTTCTGCTGACAACTGATCCGGACCGATACTCTGTGGTTGTGGAGGCCCCACTGGGTACTTCCGACCATTGTCTGGTGAAAACTGTATCCGTATACTCCCCACCCGATCAGGGCCCTAGTGGTATGAGACGGGTGTGGCGATACAAGTTAGCAGATTGGGACGAAATGCGCCATTTCTTTGCGTCATATCTCTGGCAGGCGTGCTTTACTTCAGGAGACTCGTCGAGCTGTGCTGATGCTGTAGTCGAGGTCTTGCGTTTGGGTATGGAGTATTACATTCCATACTCTGATGTACCCAATGGACCCCAAGCTCGTCCATGGTTTAACGCTAATTGTAGTTGTGCTGAAGCACGTAAACAGTCCGCGTACCAAGCTTGGGCAGATGCTCGACTACGCAAAACTCCGAGTACTCAGAACATGAAGAAAGCTTTTAATAAGGCCGCCAAGAAGTGCAAAAGCATGTTACGTAGGGCCAAGTTCGACCATGTGCGCCGCATAGGAGCCAAGCTTGCCTCTTATCCAGCAGGCAGCAAATCCTTTTGGTCCCTGGCCAAAGCGGTCGAATCGAACTTTTGTTGCCCATCTTTGCCACCTCTGCTGAGGCCGGATGGCTCGCTGGCTCATACTGCGGAAGAGAAGGCGAATCTCTTTGCCTCACTCTTTGCAGAAAATTCGCGTCTAGATGCCGCAGGGACCCTACCACCTACTTTACCTCAGGCTGGCTGCACTATGGCGCCAGTTCGCATACGCCAAAAAGAGGTACTTAGAACTCTGCGAAATCTAGACGTGAATAAAGCTAGCGGGCCAGATGGAATTCCAGCAATAGTCCTTCGTAACTGTGCACCTGAGTTGTCTCCTGTCCTCACACGCCTGTACCGCCTCTCACTTGAGACTGGTGTAGTTCCCAGATCGTGGAAGCTTGCAAACGTGCAACCTGTACCAAAAAAGGGAAGCAGAGCTGACCCTGTCAACTATAGACCTATCTCAGTCACTTCCATACTCTGCAAGACTATGGAACGTGTACTCAACAACCGTCTCCTATCGTACCTTGAAGACAACGATCTCCTCAGTGATCGCCAGTACGGATTCCGACGAGGGCGATCTACTGGGGATCTTCTTGTGTATGCCTGTCACATATGGAGCGAGGCTATAGAAAAGCAAGGCGAAGCACTTGCAGTGTCTTTGGACATTTCTAAAGCCTTTGACAGGGTCTGGCACGCAAGCCTTTTAAGCAAGCTTCCCTCTTATGGGCTTCCCACTGACCTTTGCAATTGGATCTCGGATTTCTTGAGCGAACGTTCGATTCGAGTGGTCTTAGAAGGCTACTCTTCCGAACATATGGCGATAGATGCCGGAGTTCCTCAGGGTTCCGTACTGTCTGCAACTCTCTTTCTGCTGCATATCAATGATATGTTAATTCCAGGTACCTTTGCGTATGCTGATGACAGCACAGTTGTAGATAGGTACTTGACCAATGCAAGGGTCAGTGGAGAGGAAATCCAGTCTTGTCGAGAGTCCATGGTTAGCCGTTTAGATTTGACACTCCAGGCAGTCTCCGATTGGGGCAATGCCAATCTTGTCAAATTTAACGCTACCAAAACGCAGGCGTGTCTATTCTCCACAAAACGGAGTCCCTTTGAGCTGACTCCGACTTTTCGTGATATATCCATACCGATAGCCGATTGTCTCCAGCTACTTGGAATGGACCTGTCGTCCAATTTGAACTTCGGCAGATACATTGAATCCACGGCCAAAAATGCAGCAAGGAAGCTTGGGATCCTTTCCAGGGTGAGGCGGTACTTTACACCGGGACAGTTGCTCCAGCTGTACCAGGCACAAGTCCGATCGTGCATGGAGTACTGCTGCCACCTTTGGGATGGCTCTGCGACATATCAACTGGCCACTTTGGATTCAATTGACAACCGTGCCAAGAGACTTATAGGTGACTCGGAATTAGTGGAGGCGAAGCTGCAGAGCCTTGAACACCGCCGTAAAGTTGCCTGCTTATCGGTATTTTACAGGATATATCACGGAGAGTGTGCGATGGAATTACATGATTTAATTCCGCCTTCCCCTTTCCATCACCGGGGGACTAGGCGTAGGCTTGGGTTCCACCCCTATGTTGTGGATATTCCAAAGATTCGCACGAAGCGTTACGCTTCCACATTTATATGGCGAACGGCTATGGAGTGGAATTCCCTGCCTGCAGACTTGTTCCCTGAACGTTATAACTTGGACCTTTTCAAGGCGAGAGTGAATAGGCATTATTTAGGTGTGCATGCTCCATCGTCGACCTCATCGTCACTTTCCATCAGGTGAGATGGAGGTCAAATGCGCACCTATATTTTATAAAAAAAAAAAAAAAAAAAAAATTATTTTATTTTGTAAAAACTGAGTGTTCGCTAATAACAATCTTTAAAATTTCAAAATTGCATAATATTTTTTGATCAATCAAAGATTGTTTACACAGGCATTTAATGCGGAAAATGCAAGGTGGTTCGAATTATGTGCCCAGCGTATTTCATCTCGTGTTTCAAGTCGATACTCATCTACTCTCTTTTTAATATTCATAAAAAGCTATAATAGTTGACCAAAGGTAATAAAAAAACTGAAGCATGAGATTCATGTTTCATATAACAATTTTTGAAAAATATCAATAACAATTTATTAGTTGTACCCGAAGATATTTCTTCGGATATTGAATGATGACTATTAACAATAATAACTTATTGCCCCGCACTAGAGAAACCATGTATCGCGGGTGCCATGGACACATCCATAGACAACCAGAAATCACACTCAAACTCGCGAGAAAAATAAATGTAGGTCATACAAATATTTCTCCCGGCCCGGGAATTGACACCGAAACCTCTGTGTGTCCGACCAGCAAAATAACTGTTCGGCCACGGAGGCAGTTCATAAATTATTTACAACTATTATTAATTATTCTAGTTGTCTTCTTTTATTAGTAAGGATGCTTTGTGTTACAAGAAAAGACATACACGATTTAGATATGAAAAAATACTTCACAATTCTCTCTTCTCCCATTATTCAAGCTACAATGAAGGTTGCCATCCATTCTACTTCGTTTCCAAACTTCCGTTTGTGACGTCCTTGTTTCGGAATCACTGGTTCTCATAAGGGTTCACGCTTACTGTGCGAGTCTCAGAGGGCGGCCGACACTCCGGTCGAGTGACACGAGGGGTGTCAGCGCCCTAAGCGATTGTCTCCGGCCACCCGCGCGTAAACACCGTTGTGACAACCCTAACGGGTGTGTAAGTACCGCTGACAAAGTGAAACAAAGGGAAATATTGTGCATTTTTGAGTGAACTATAAGGTTTTGAATAGCAAGACATAAGTTACGAATACAAAAACTATACTATACAACTTTCTTCACGTAAAACAAAATTAAATAATTCAGCGGAAAATTGTTCCCAATAGGGTTTGTTTTTGGTTTCATAAATACAGGGCCAGGGTTGGTAGCTGCAAAGGTATCTAACTGGGTCATAAAACTTTCATAGATTTCTCATAGATGGCGCTACGACTAAAAAGTCATTGAAAAACCAAATACAAAGACACGACAACAAGCACATAGAAAAATTCGTGAGGTCCGCTGGTTCGTTCCGTGGCTTAGTTTGTATAGCGCCTGACACGGTATGCTACAAGACGTCCGTTCGAATCCGGCCGGAACGAAGGAATTTTTTCGATCTTTGTTTTAATAATTATAACAAACTAGAGGAGTAATTTCACAAAAATTACTGAATATCAATTCAATAAAAAATTAAAATGATAAAATATTAAAAAAACAATATTGATGAATTTGCGATCAAAAGCTTTCTAACCCAAAGGAACACTTGAAAACAGCCTACTTTTTCTTCCGTTCTCCTTTACTGTGCCTGAAAAGGACCATGATGTGATTCTTTAATGATATGACAATTTGTACACCGTTGTGGAATACAAATAGAGAAGAATATTGAAATGAAACTATTTTACCAGATTTAAATCGCGTATATTTGTTTTTTCAAACAAACCAACATTTCAACAGTAAGTCGTGACCATGGGACCTCTAAAGGGCCCGAAACTGTACTAAATAGTTTCATTTCCTATGTGTAACAATTGCGAAAACCTAAGAAGTCGAAAAGAATATTGAATATAAAAATTGTTCTTGCTCGTAGATATAGTACTTGTAAAAATTCATTTCTCTCCCACATCATCTGCGTACGTTAACATAGTATATGTCGTGTTCTTATTGCTGCTGTGACATAGTCATCAGCTTAGTGCACGCGGTGTGCACTTTCGGCCCACCGCGCACATTGTTTATGCGTGTATTGTGCACCTAGATACACTCGTATACACGTCAACTATGTTGCACGACTTCTAAACCTTTTCTTTACTTTTAAAGAGCACGCTGTAGGTATACCGTAATCATGCTGCACATATTATGAATGAATATTACAGAAAAAATATAGTTTTACACCTAATTAAAAGAGTACTTACTGTTAAATTCGGAAGTTAATCTGTGACATAAATATACACTAATAATTTGTTTTGATAATGATATATATTGTATATTTAATTTTAATGACATATAAAGTTTATGTAGGTTTATGTTACAGCCATATTTATATTGTCGTCATTGATAATTATATTGAATATTAAAATTATATTTAAATTTCAATTTTAATAAATGTATTGTACAATAATGTCCCCCAGATTTAGTTTATTCACCACGGCTAGGGTTGGCTGGCAGAGATCGCTTCTAGAGATAAGCTCACGTTTGTATATCGTCATTGTACTGCGAAAACCAATTATCTGTAATTTTCACAAAAAATGACTTAATATTGGATAACGCGACAAAATTGCTTATATAAAATGCAAACATTTTCAAATTTAGGTAAAACATGTGGTATCATCTGTTAAAAATTAACGTGGGATGACCATGGCATAAGAAATAGTCGTCGTTGAAGTTTCAATTGCATTTATTTCAAAGTCGATATTTTGTGAAATAATTGTTTTTCCCAGTATAACAGCAACACGTCCTTTGTAACTTGTAATTTTCAACGTCATTCATTTGTGCAATAAAGAATGATTAGAATGTCCAAAAACATTATCTATAAATATAGCAGTTTAACTACCTCGGTGGCCCAACAGATTCAATTCCCGTTCGCCTGACGATGTATGGTGAGGCATTGTCATGATGAAGCAGAAACATATTGCTCGGTCATTTCTCCCGAATTTTGTCAATACTAACAGGCAAATGTTAATGCACTATTCTGCAGTAACTGGAGTTCCTTGTGAAATCCTGTGTGTGTGGCCCTGTAACTCCTATAGACAGGCGTGTCGCTTAACACCCTAACGTCCCGTAACTTGGTATCATAAAAAACTGTCTACTACTCATATAACTCAGTCAACCGTGACCATGGGACCTGTAAAGGGCCCGAAACGTCGGTTTGTTTGAAAAAACAAATATACGCGATTTAAATCCAGAAAAATAGTTTCATTTCCTATGTGTAACAATCGCGAAAACCTAAGAACTCGATATAAAAAACTGTGTTTTTATTTTCTAGAGCAATTGTTCTGTAATGACCTGAGCGTCTACTCCCAAAAGTAAAATCCGATACACGTAGCTGCATACGTTCCTCGTTTTAATAATTTCTTACTATGAAACGCATTACGTGCCCGATTGTGGAACGACTGCGGAATAAGCATTTGTAAATACAAAATAATAAATTCAAAATCTCACATGACATTCCCGGGTATTCCAATAAGAAGTAAAAT
Organism: Hyposmocoma kahamanoa; assembly: GCF_003589595.1. Classification (NCBI taxonomy): domain Eukaryota; kingdom Metazoa; phylum Arthropoda; class Insecta; order Lepidoptera; family Cosmopterigidae; genus Hyposmocoma; species Hyposmocoma kahamanoa. The sequence continues at coordinate 17,219,191 of NW_020653853.1, read as the reverse complement.
ATTCCCAAATGGAATATTGATCTACCTTAATTAAACGTTTGCAAGTCGATAATGACTTTTTGATAGATTTATTTTGTTAGTTCAGTTCAATTTTTGTTTAAGCATGTAAAAGAACCTATTTCACCATTCCCATTTTACATTCACGTTATCGGTCCGTTCTTGTCTATGGGATCCGAAGCCCAAAACGTAAGCGTTTTGACTAACGAACTGCGGACGACTGACGGATCTGGACACGGGTTGATTTCGTACGCAGCTGCGGTTGTATATTTTGAGAGTTGACCTTCTGTGCATCCAAAGATTGAGGCAATTATTTTTTTCCCAGATTTCGACTTCGCTTTACTTTGATTATATTACTTTTTCAAGTCATGCGTCTGGTGGTAAAAGACACGTCTGTACATAACCGCTGCAGTGTCACTAAGAGCTTTAAATCGCAAAGATCTTATGGACACCGCCACTGCGCCTGTTACACTGAGACATAAGTTGACAAGGCCCATGTGTCAGTAATTTCACCAACACCCGTACCTACCCTTCAAAACCGGAACGTAAGAACGTAAGTAAGGTGGCCGTACTTCTCCGGACGAACTCTTTCACAAGGAGTTCTACTGCTAAAAAAATACACAAATACATAATTTATCCTACGTAGTTCTTATTATTTTTATGATTTTCATATAATAAAAGCACCTTAATAACGTGTGACTTCATTATACAAGGTGCACGTTCATCATCATAACTTACATTGATCTTTACTCCAACTACTTTTATATACCGTTACATTAAAAATTGTCACAACTCAAATATCTTAGTGGTATTCAGAAACAAGTATTATTAATAACACCCTCTGTAATCCGTACTCGTATGTAGGGTATTTTTCTAATTAAATCATGTGTGATTTACGGTCGGTATGATGATGTATCATTCTTTCAGCAGCACCGGCGGCTCCCCACGTTGCGGCGCCAATTATTGCAACAAATGTTCGCGTCCGTTTTTTAACTGCTGCCCGACTCCCCCTTTGGTTTTTATTAAAGTGCGTAATCGTTTTTTTTCGACACGTTATTGAAGGATTGATGCTGTGATTTATCGTTGTGCTGGCGTGTTGGTGAATTGAAGATATAACAAGCTGATGCATGTCGTGTAACAATTCACGTGTTTGTTTAAATTTTTGCTTAGATAATACAGCTACAAGATGCAAGCAGCGCAAGATCGGTGATTGTTCCGATCTTTGGGTGAAGCCTATGTCCAACAGTGGACATCTTTTGGCTGAAATTATGGTGATAATATTATATAATGATACTTACTTATTTATTTAGTACCCAATCAAATACAATATAAATTTAAATATTTATGTTACCATGTATAATCCTTGTAACACATAATATCAAACAGACTTACAACTTAGAAATAAAACAAACTTTCTTACATAAGATATAAAAGTACAATAAGTAAGTAAGTAACGCACATACTCAACAGCCCCACACTAGGCAAACCCTGTGTCGCGGTTGCCATGGACACAGGCATAGACAACCACACATTACACCCAAACTCACGATAGAAATAAATGTAGGCCATGTAAATATTTCTCCCGGCCCGGGAATCGAACCTGGCATCTCTGCGTGGCATAATAACACGGAGGCAGTTATAAAATAGAGGCGACATAACCTGCAAACTGTTAGGCTAGCACGATAGTCCGCAACCAGCGCGAGAGCAACATAAAACCCGGGATCTATATGCTACAATAGTAGTATCTCTATGTCGCTCTCGCACAAGTCGCGTCTTATCGTGCTAGCCATATTGAGGTTGTTAGTTAAAATAAAATCAACAATTTGATAACAGAAAAACAATAGAAATATGTGGAGAGCAAATGTAAATTAATTATTGTTTAACTGGTTAATAAAAATAAAAGAAAAATCTTCAACGTTTGTTTTGAGTAACTCTCAATGAGTTACTCAAATGTTAGTAGAGTTACTCAAAAAAAAACTCACTTTCAATGAGTTCATTGAGAACTGAACAAAACACACTATTAACATGAAAAAATGAAATTTTATGAAACTTTCCATCAGGCGAGATAGAAGTCAAATGCGCATTACTTATATTACATTTAAAAAGTAGGATTTTACAATTTGATTATGTTTATTATATTTTTCTAAAACTACTGCCAAATTCGTAGCCGCCATGCTGATGTGGGACATGTTTTCTATCGTGATGAAAGGATTTGCCAATTTTGTGGCAATAAAAAAGTTACTGGATCTAATGGCATGTGACGACTAATTTTGAATTTCAATTACTTTTTTAAATTTAATTTTTAATTGTTCATATAAAATATAAATTTTATATAAATGTTTATATAAATTTTGAAATCCATCTAGCTACGTCCACAGGGTGTTCATTTAATTGCTTCAAGACCGAAGGCGATTTCACCCGTTAATGCAAACAACTACGGGTATCCCCACTGAAATCGAAACAAAATACATGCACAGCAATGACTTTTTAACCGACTTCAGAAAAAGGAGGACGTTCTCAATTCGAATATGTTTTTCTTTGTAAGTATGTTACGCGATAACTCATTTGTATACCGAAAATTTATAAAACGGCAATTGCAAATCGATTTTTATGATTTTTTTTTTGTTGGAAAGACAAAGTCAGGAGTCCCATTTGAATTCGAAGAGAATATTCTTCGTTCGTATCGTTCGTTCTGTGGCTGGCATAAGTTTTTTCAATATACAGAATAATATCTTAATAAAATTATTACATGTTGTCTTGTAGCATTTTGAAGTTACAAATTGAATAGGCACCTTTGGGCGAGATCGTTCCATCGTAGACACCGTATTTGCTCTATCTAGATAGAGATCAAGAGAAAATCCATTTTTAATAATGACGAAAATGTACTCCAGTTTTAAGAAACAGTCTGTATATAGTCAGGAACGGAATGCTGTCAATGTAGCCAGTGGGTTGGTGACTGGAGGGCACCAAGCGGACGCATTTGCAGGGTAATTTGACGTTTTGTATTGCGTCATCAATCAAGTACAATTAACAATACAAGTTGTTGATGCTTCGCAGAGAGGATTTGTCGTTAGTGTTCCCAATAAACTATTACGATAATGCTGCGTTATTTTTATATTCTACAACGCCTTTTGTTAATGGAATGTCACAAATAAAAGATGTTTTTGAAAAGCATGGCTTGCCAAATAATTGCAACGCCGTGTCGGATATTTTAGGGGGAGAATTTACTCACTTACTTTGTAGTCATTGCAAACATAGAAAAAACCACTCTCCAGCGACAGCACAAAACAAGTCGTGCGCCTGGTGTTAAGCGACACGCCTGTCCATGGCAGTTACAGCGCCGCTTAGCTTTAAATCGCAAATATCTGAGGGACACTGACACGGCACTTGTCACACTGAGACTTACGTTGCAAAGTCCCCTGTGCCTGCAATTTCACCAGCACCCCTCAGAACCAAAACACAATAATCTGCTTGGCGGCAGAATTAGGTAAGGTAGCAGCACTTCCTTGGACGAACTCTTTCACAAGGAGCTGTACTGCTACTAGAAATTTTATTATCATTGTTTTTGTGCGGCATATGTATCATTTGTTAGTGGACTTTAGACTCAACTTCTTAGCAGTGGTAAACTGGTATCTGGAAAATAGGGAGGGTACTGTACGTGCACCCGGGGAGGCTCACCCGAGGCACTAACCTCTTGAGAACCGGATGAACACAGTAACTGCGGTCTATGACTCTGTATACATAGAAAAATAATTATAACTTTCTTATAAAAAAGAGCCGACTTCAAAAGTTCGTGTAATTACATCTATTTGCCAAGTTTTATTGAAATCGGTTACCGGAAAGTGCACGAAACCGGATTCGTGGAACCAGTCCGCCACGCTGACCTAATGGGACTTCACACGTTTTTTACAGGCTGAATCTTCTTTGATGCGCAATGCTTATTACGATGTTTTCGTTCACAAATAAATATACGTAACTTAGAAATTAAAATTTACGTAGTTATATACCATAACAGGGATTCAAACCGTCGACATCTCGATAAAGTAAAGCTGATAATAAAGTGCAGGCCTTTCGTATCATTTGCACGTCATTCTCTTCGGTCTCGGGCCATTCGCATCCAGGTCTTTTTGGTTACCTTGACTATGTCGTCCGTTCATTTAGCCTTCTGGCGGATGACGCTTCTGGTACCGGTCCACTGTCACCACTTTTCTGCTCCACCGGTCATCGGTTCTTCGGCTTATGTGACCCGCCCAACGACACTTTCTTTGCGCAATGATACGCCCCATGTCAGATAGCTTAGTGCGACTACGGATTTCTGTATTTTTTATTCTGTCGCTCAGATTGACACTCAACAGGTCATAACATTGAGACTCCACTAAGATCATATTGTTATTGTGGTAATAACACTCAGTACTTTTCAACTTTGAACTCTATTAAGATCAACAAAGAAACAGCCGTTTTACCAACAGCAAATTAACGTTCAATAATTATAATATAACTCGTTCAAAACCACGTCAATCCGACGGAAACATCTATCTACCAGCTATTAAAGTCTCGAGATACTTGGCCAAAGTGTGTAATTGGCAGGAAGTGCCCCATGCCCGGCGTCCAACCGTTAAGCATCGGTATCGCCTAATTGCAGCCAAATGTCGGTGATCGGTCATTAATACAACGAAGGGTTAAGGCGGGGCAGGCTTTTGTTTTTATACATTATTCTGTTATTATATTAGTGTAGCTAAATTACAACGGGTACAGCTGTTTTGTTTTTCGAATTGCTATGGCCGATCTGTAGGTCTTTAAATAGGCTTCGCCCTCAGGTTGGTCGGAGTAAGGACAATTTGTTTAGGTGGGTATTTTCGGATAGTTTTTAAGCTGTCTGCTAATTTCTGGAAACGACTGGTCATCGTAATTTTTAATTGAGACTCCACTAAGATCATTTTGCAAATATGATAATATTTGTTATTCTACTAAAATCTAGTTGCAATAGCAGAAATGGCAGTGATGGTATTCATTCAATCACTAACGGTAGATGTTGCCTTACTAAAACTTCATAGAAATTGCTATGCATATAGTTTTTAATCGTTTAATGAGCTATTAAGGCGATTATCACACTGCACGGACGGAGCGCGGAGCTGCGTTGTTTAACGTTGTACTAAAGTACCTCAGTTTGTATGGAAAACACACGCCGTCTAACACACTGACAACGCTTCTCCGTTTCAGGGGCGCACCGCAGGGTATGGCACACTGCGCTCATACTAACGCGCAACTATTAGGTAAGCTTAAGGACATGTTCAGTGTTCTACAATAGATCTCAACGTCGATAAGTTTATATTTGCTATTGAAAATAGACCAAATTTATCTTCATATTTTCTTGAATCCTTGTAATGAAGTTGAAATTATCCATTCATCGATCTGGTTTGTAAAAAGGGATGTATCCAATATCTTCGGTGTCTTTTTATTTGAGTAAACAAAAACCAAATCGACAGTGTAACCGCAGCGTCCTGAATGAGTTCTGTGTTATTAACCATTCTTGTCAAAGAAGGATCTCGGCTATATGTACAATCACTACGGCGATCAAATGCGAAGCGAGTACTTTAAGTGACGCGGTGCCGCTAGACCTGCCCCCGCGCAGATTAAACCACGCGTCGACGCAGATCTGCGTCTCCGCCACCGCGCGCGTGATTCCGCGTTGGAATTTATAGGCGATTGCATCAATGCAATCGCGCGTTTGTATCAATGCAGTCGCGCATTTCACGAACGCGCGTTTGCATCTTTGCATCGCTGTGTGTAACCACTCCAAAACTCGTTTGGACTCTTTAGTCAAATATACATATATACAGTTTTGTAGGACTATGTTTATGCTAAGAAAGATGTATTCTTTTTTAAATACTAAAATGAAATAAAATAAATAAAAAGTATAAAAACTTTAATATTTTGTATACATCAACAACAACATCAACCCATAATGGACACGTATAATGATCCTTTTCCGGCGAGGGTTTAGGCCATAATCCTCCTCACTGGCCCAATGCAGGTTGGGCACTTCACACTTTTTCCGAGGGTTGTGAATCTTCTTCGACGTGCAGGTTTCGTCATAATGTTTTCATTCACCGAAAAGCTCTTGGTAAATTTCAAATTAAATTTTTGACATAAATTCCGAGAAACTCACAGGTGCGAGCCCAAATTCGCACCTACAGGTGCACCTCTACCATGAGTGTCCTGTGACAGTTGTTGCAACAAAACCATTTTATATTGCAAGTTGTACAGCGCCCTCTAGTAGTCCCAAGAAGAAGTTCCGTTTTACATATAATTTTTTTACGCGATCGCTAGCGACTAATTTGACTAATAAGAGTGTTTGAGCACTACATCCGATTCGTATCAATTCCGAATCCGAAAAATGATGGTCCGAAATGTCACAGTTGTCCGAAGTGTCATTTTATCTCTAGGTATACAAACTATTTATTTATTAATATTAGATATTATTAGATATGAATGTTATATTATTATATATTTGTATTTTCTCGGATTCAAACCGGACTTAGTACTGTAGACTAGGCTCTACTCTATGAGTAGAATTGCTGGCTGAATATAGGTAGTGATTATAGTTTTATATTTAGAATGTGAAGGATTGAAATAAGAAAACAGAAGATCTTGACATATTACATTATTGATTTGTAACCCAAAAAGCCGAACTATGTAAAAGAATACAATAAAGTATATTTTGAAGTTTATTCCACTTTATATTCATAAAAGTACCTCTCGCTACGCGTCCCAAGCTACGCCTCGTTACAAGTTGGTGGAGGCGGCTTTCAAATGATAGAAGCGTGAATTACTATGTGAAATTTTTTTATATTTTCACATAGTAATTCCCAAGCTACGCCTCGTTACAGTACACAAGCGACATCCGAAGTGTGTTCGAATATCCTAGATTTTGTATAGTCTATCTATTTTTCATAGTGTTTTCTATACTGTGTTAAAATTGAAATTCCCAAATAACTGCATTGCGAAACTACAATCAATTGCAGAAATTGAAATGTTCACATTGCTTAAATGCCTTGTGCGAAATTGTAAATTTTTAACAAAAGTTCGTTGCACCTCTACAATGCATTTAGTAAATAATCGTTCAAGTATCCCGCTAATTGAATAAGACCTCGTTGCCACTATGCCGGCGAATTTGCCGGGAAACCGGCACTCGGACTAGGTGTTCACCTTCAGCCGGATCTCACAAGAAAACCGGATACTAAAGTCCTCACCTCAATTGAATTCAGACCATTGCGCACGATGGACGACGAAATTGTGGTGTCGTGGTGGTATCTTAGAAGGCTTAATAAAGTAAAAAGAAACATTAGGTACATCCTATTTTACGGTAAAGATTTTTACTTGGAACTTTTGAAACATTAATGGGGCAACTGAGAAATGGTGAGTCAAAGTTCTTCAATTATTTTCGAATGACAGTATTCTCTTTGGATGAAGACCAAAATGATACCCGGGGAGTACAGGTGGGGCCTGCGGGGGACAGACGTTACTTCGGTCCGGGTGTTCTGCCGGCGGTCCGCAGTGACAAACGCTCCGGAAACTTGGCAAGAATGTTCTGTAAAGGGCCTGTTGGTTTGTTTGAAAAACTAATATACGCGATTTAAATCCGGAAAAACAATTTCATCATTTACTTTGTAAATAATTAGATAAATACATATTTCGTACTATAATACCTATAAAATGGATGGAACAGTCTATAAATAGTGCTCCATAACACTTATTTTCAAAATTGCTAAGGATTTACTATCATGAACAGTAATGGAAAGTGCATTCCAAAGTCTGACCGCATGAACCACTGTTCAAAGGAGTCAGAATAAAAACCGGAATTAAAGGATGGAAAAGATAACTAGGCCCTGAGAAAGCTGAAACGCTCTTTCAGATACCCGGGAGACATAGGGCTGTGCAGAATATTATAGAGAACGGAGACAGTATGCAATTTCCTGCGGAGACGAATGAGAGGCCATTTGGGTTGACTGCGATACTGTGAGATTCGGTCATATTTACGAAGCCAAAGATGAACCTTATACCCTTATTTTCAACCGTTCAAGCATAGATAGCAGCTCTTCAGTAGCATCTAAATAGCAGGAATCAGCATAGTCTAAGAAGGGTAAAAGAAGAGACTGGGCTAAATAGATTTTGGATTTTAAAGACAAAAAGTTTTGGAGCCGCTTAAGCGAGTCCAAGGAGAAATGGACTTTTCGACTGAAACGTTCATGACGTTTATGGAAGTTTCTTCAAACTGAGTTTGCCACTTCTAAAAATTCAAACTCTATAGTCCGTCATCAAGCTCTCAGTCAATTGTGCAAATAGAGTAAATCCGGTAATCGCCCTTGGGCCTATCCGGCCTGAGCCCTCAGGTGAAGAGTGGTCCATTGTTGGGGCCTTTGTTAGGCGCAGGAAGCGATACCCTGCTTGTATCGCATTAGCTGATTATAATTAATGGGGATAATGGAATGAGTTGCATTGGTGATTGAAGGTTGTTACGTCCTTGAGCTTTTTATGATGCAATATGCTGGCCCGCAGGCCCGAGATGCTCGATGTTAAAATTACTTTAAGCTTACATTTTTACTAAAAGCTTACAGCCAATCATTTTACTCGAGCGGCCTTTAGGTTAATTATACGAAACGAGCTTATAATGGCCTACGCGTTGAATATAATAACGCTTTCAGGAGGCACGAGTAGGCAGCTTCCAAGCTATTATGTAGAAGAAAATAGTATCGCTTATGACTCGCGTCAGAAGTAACCACAACAGCATCCTAAAAATGGTAGCAGCCAGGTTTGATAGTCTAATTCTAAAGTACTGGGTTGGGCAAATCAAATCTGTTTTTATATGTGCTAAATATATAATATGTTATGTTGTGTAGTTGTGTTCTGTATACTAACCTATTCTAAGTCAAAATGTTACTAACAAATTATATGGGTCTATGCCTGAAATAAATAATTCTATTCTATTTTATTTAATGCTCTACCTGCGCTATAATAATATTATTGAGGTATTTTTTATTTATAAAGCTTTCTGTAGCTTTATCGCAAAAAGAACTGCCTCAGTGGCCGAACTTAGAATAACTAAACTTATTCTTTTGGTTGACATAACTGCCAGGCTTATTGTCACCGCAGTTTTCTACGAGGCGATCTAAGTCGGCTCGAAAATAAATAAAAAATGTGGTTTTTTTTAATAATATCGAGTGACGGGTCGAACAAGTCGTGTGCCTAGTGGTAAGCTACATGCCTATCCATAACAGTGCAGTACCACTCAAAGCTTTAAATCGCGAAGGACACTGCCACTGCGCCTGTCACTCTGAGACATAAGTTGACAAGTCCCATGTGCCTGTAATTTCACCAGCAGTGTTACACCACCATTGCGCTGGTAGCCTCAATGACTCTGTTAGCTATGGCCATTGCATGCTCTACTTCTCTCATTTAGTTCTTTCACATCAGCCAACTAGAAATAACCACAGACACAAGTTAACTTTATCGCCTTTTCCTGCTACTTTTACGTAATTATATTATAGATAGGTGAGTAACTAGAAATAATAATATGAACGCTTTAAGAATCGAAACAACCACAGCTCGAGTTCAATTTTTTTCTCGTACTAATACGGCTCATTTTGCTAGGGTCGAGCGCTAGGAACACTAGCTTTATTTCAGAATTTATAAAATAAAAAATGAAAACAAACTGTTTCTTTATTTAAGTATACACCCATTAATAAATTTAACATTATTAATTACATTACGTTACATTACATTACATAACCAATTAAATTGAATTTTATTTACTGAATATTATAATTATTAATGAAGTAAATAATTAAGAATTACATTAAATTGAATTGAATTCACATTAGAAATAATCGTATAACAATAATTAATTTATTTAAATTTTAAAAATGGAGTGGTCACTTACAAAGTAGCACGCATCGCATACTGTTCTTACAATTATATTGGCCGAATCGCTCACTCTCACAAGAAAAGACCAATATCTCTTCCGTATTATGGCGAAAAAATCGTCTACTCTATTCACGGCAAACATGCCAGACGCACTACACCGCCAGGGCAGCCGCAGCATAGCGCGAAATGCATTATTGTACTGCACTCTGAGTCTATCAAAAGCTCGCTTAGTGTAATGGTACCACAACTGACTAGCGTAGAACGCCTGACTGTAAGCCCTAAACAGAGTTATTTTTACTTGAACGGAGCAATGAGCGAATCGACGCGCCAAAACCAACATGTTTATTTTTTTACAAACGAAATTAAAACCATTTGAAAAATGTATATCGTATAATATACGTGTTTTATGTAATTCAGTTAATATAAAACAAAACCATTGATATATGTAAAGTACCTATTGATTGCAGCGGTTTTCTTGAAAAATTTCGAGGTAAGTTTGTGTTTTTTATTTCTATTCAACCAAATCCATGTGAGGTTGTACAGACTCTTGATGTAACTGTGAGTTATTTATCCCAGAACACGAAAAATCTTTCACAATGCAATTTATCGTATAATAAATCAAAATGATCAGAAACATTCGCGTGGTACGTGTGAAATTCCATCCACGCGGGGAGGCCGGGGCGGTAGGGGTCCGACTCATTACGGGCACGTGACACGCTGTGCCCACTCGCCCCTCACTCCTCTTAGCAATGAATTATTGAGTGCTACAGTTCACGAGTTAAAGCTCTAGTAATAATGTTTTCGAGTGACGAGAAAAAGCTGCCACATTTTCGGAAACATTTTAGTCATTTCAAAAACGTTTTTTATGCCTAATAGATACATAATTTAAATTCAAAATATTTTTATTCCATCGTCATCATTTCAGCGGCAAGACGTCCGCTACTGTTGCCCATACGCCGTCCCCAAAGAACGCCGTAACCACCGGTCCGCCTGACATCCGACCGAAACAAATACTGCCAATTGAAAAGACAATGTCAAGTATGAAGCTTCATTCGTATCATGCGACTTTTAATTTTGTCGAATATAACTTACTTGACAGTAATGGTTTCGGAAGCATGACAGGCGTAAAATGACAGTAGACTCCCTTTGCTACTTGAGTCCAGAAGATTACTGCAATGTTCGACAGGCCATCGGTCCACGTTGTAAGTGGTCCAAGCTGCGTCTTCCAGTACGCGATCACCAGTAATGTGAGCATTACTGCGTTCCGGCATTGAAGGGTGAGGGTGCTAGTGGAATTATAATAGTAACAAACATTGACTTACAATTATATGGACGTCGGGTCCACGGTAAAAAGGGTCCGCACTTGTAAGGCGCTAAAATCGTATACAGAGCGCGACACTCCGCTTTAGTCTTCATTTGTTCTACTGACAGCGCGATACTGCGATGACATTACAATTTAAATTTCGAATAGGTTGACTTGGGACATTTTTTTCGTGGTTTTTGTATTAGACCCGTCGTCCATTTATTTGTAAGTCAATGGTAACAAAAGATTTTATTTCAGACACAATCCATAGTTAGTATTAACTGCCTCCGTGGCCGAACGGTTACCATGCCGGACTGCTACGTCAAGGTCCCGGGTTTGATTCCTGGGCCGGGAGAAATTATGTATGGCTTACATTTATTTCTCTCGTGAGTTTGGGTGTAATTCGTGTTATCTACGTGTGTCCATTGCACCCGCGACACAGGGTTTCCCTAGTGCGGGGCTATGTTGAGTGTGTACGTTATTATTATTACAACTTATAATCTAATGTTAGTATTTTATAACTACAATGATTATTAACATCGTGTTATCCCGGAATTCCCCAGATTACGCCAGAGTCTGGCGAGGAGACGGGTGAGCGTGGAGGCGCACCGTTTCCTCATTATAGCGTAAAAGTCATCCGCGCCTCCGCGAACATCCCTGACGCACTACAGCGCCACGGTAGCTCCAGCAGAAACCTGAAGACGTTATTATACCGGACACATAGGTCACTATAAGTCCGCAGCGTATACCTGACCCACAGGTTGCATGTATAAAATGATTATAGGCATATGAGATTTTTCAACTTATGTCTCTGAGCGACAGGCGCAGTGGCAGTGCAATTCAGATCGTTGTGATTTAAAGCTCTAAGAGACACTGCAGTTGCCTTGTACAGGCGTGTCGCTTACCACCAGGTGCACGAATTGTTCGTCCCATAATTTGGTATTTAAAATGAATATTACTTTTGTTTGTGGCTTAGCTCTTAGGCTATTAGCACCTAGAGCTGCTTGTGAAATAAATCGTCCAATAAAGTATAGAGGGTAAGGGTTCTGTTAAAAATTCATGCACTGCAACTGCATGTCGTTTAATACCAGTCGCACGACTTGTTCGTCCTGCCACTAGGTATTATAAAAATGTGAACACCTGTAAGCTGCCGATGATGATGTGTGGAAACCAGCTGCTACGGTACCGTATATAGATACGTCTGAAATTTGAAACTTCGGAAGGATTACATGCGTCTTCGTTATTCAAAAGTTTATTGCATTGAAGTAAAACTTCAAATAGCTAAGAAACGTCTGAAGGAGTACCCACATACATCTCATGACATGTATTTTTATCAGCAGCTTGAGTGCTGATAACTTGGGACTTCTCGACTTATGTCTCTGGGTAAAGGGCGCAGTAGCAGTTCCCCTCAGATCTTTGCGATGTAAAAGCTCTTAGTGGCGCTGTAACTGCTATGGTCAGGCGTGTCGCTTACCACCAGGCGCACGACTCGTTCGTCCCATCATTTGGTATATTAAAACAAACTTATCTTTGAAAATGCGGAGTAGTAGGTGCAGAGTTTTGTGATATAAAACCACATGTACTTGCTCGTTACCGGCTTTAACACCAGTAGCAAACCGTCTATAGGAAAAAACTAAACAGAAAATTAAATAAGTTGTTATGCATTCGCGTCGCTGCACCTTTTCACAGGCCACATTTAGTTTGAGTCCCAGATTTTTTTCGCATTACGCAGAGCGGCTTTCTGGCTGCCCTTGAATAGCACCAAAAGTCGGTAAATAGCCAACAAAGGGGGCCACAATGCAGCAATGGCAATGTTTGGGTGAAAATAAAAGAACGTCTTAGAACTGTAGGGCATTGTGCGCGGGCGCATTGTGCCCGGTTTACGGCAGGGGTTGCACAAAACCGCGCGGTAGCTGCCGGCGCGATCTTCAAAGCGACCGATGTTTGGGTACAATATTATTTTTATTGCCGTAATTGAGAGAAATTCAATGACAACCGTCTGTGAGCGCGCCGCGCTCGTCGGCGCTAGACGCGACTTTCTAATTTTTTACCTTGATTATTTTTTACTGCAATATTTATAGTATCTGACATTTAAAATAATGTAATCACTGGGATCTATATCTGTCACAGAAAATGGCATAGGCGGGTCACATAAGCCGCAGAACCGATTACCGGTGGAGCAGAAGGTGTTGGAGTGGAGACGGAAGACCAGTTCCAGAAGCGACGGCCTCCCGAATGCTAGATGGACGAGCTATATAGTTAAAGTAACCAAACACCACTGATAATGCTGTCTCACTCACTAAGTACTCACAAATATAATATAAACGTCACAGTCGACACGCCAAGAAGAAGAAGGTAACCAAAAAGACCTAGATGCAAATGGCCAAGGACCAAGGAGAACGACGTGCTAATGAGGAGGCCTACACTCAGCAGTGGGTGACTAAAGGCTGAAGAATCAGAATCATTAAGGATCAAACAATTTATACAATAAATACCAGTCAAGATACTAGCGAACGTGTTCGTTTACGGAAGTACTGCCACCTTACCTACTTCAGCCGCCAAGCAATAATGTCAGCATTACTGCGTTACGGTTTTGACTTGTCCACTTATGTTTCAGGGTGGCGGGCGCAGTGGCAGTATCCCTCAGGTAAAGCTCTGAGTGACACTGCTACTGCTATGGGCAGGCGTGTCGTTTAACATCAGCTAAACGATTTGTACGTCCCGTCACTTAGTGTCACAAAAAAAATCTAAACTTCATTTATATAATTTTACTTTATATACCTAATTTATTTTCATTATGATCACAAACTCTATACATTCAAGAGCACATCATGTTTCAAACTTTGGATCGTTCTTATCGTGAGCAGCATAGAGTTAAATTTAAATCTTTATCATCAAGCTGTACGTACTCTTGATCCACTAGGTACATAAACACACAACGGTTCTTTAACGACATATTAACTGTTTTAAATGAATTTGAAATTGACTGTAAAACGTTAATTGTTTTTTAAATTATATTTTTCGCTAAACTTTTTGTATAGCATATACGAAAAAAATCCAATTTTTATTTATTTATTTTATCTACTATTTTATCGGATCTAAATGGCGTAAATTTGTTATTTTTTCATGGGACTTCTAAAGATCCCGAAATGCTGGTTTGTTTGAAAAAACACATTTTTTTTTTTATTTGGCAAAATTTACTAGTATACGCAATTGAAATATATTACAGTAAGAACGTAATTACAGTAAGAGCTCTCTTTAATATCCTGCCAAAGCCTGTAAAAGTTAAGAATACACCAAAAATTAAAAAAAACACTCACTCATCAAGGCAAATATAACACTAAATATAAATAAAAAATATTTAATAACAAGGCACAAGTTAAAAAAATGCATCTCACTATTGCTTGTGAAATGTTTACAAATTTTCTTCTGGAGATTTTAATAACGATTTTTTTAACTCTGAAAAGGTGTATAATAAGAAGTTCAAGCGAGATTTTTAACTTACCTTACCTTACCTTAGAAAAATTCGTAAGGTCCGCTGGTTCGTTCCGTGTCTTAGTTGGTAGGTGTCGGTTCGTATCCGGCCGGAGCGAAGGAACTTTTTCTGAGTATTCGATCTTTGTATTAATAATTATAACAAACCAGTGAAGTAATTTCACAAAAAATAATTGAATTCATTAAATCAATTCAATAAAATTTTTAAACTAACATCCTTAATTCTTTCCTGTCCTTAATTCTTTCCTTAATCCTTTTTTTCTGAGTGTTTTTTCTGAGTGTTCGATCTTTGTATTAATAATTATAACAAACTAGTGGAGTAATTTCACAAAAAATAATTGAATATCAATTCAATAAAAATTTAATTAACATCCTTAATTTAAATTTCATTACATTCACTCTCTATTTCACATTTTGCTGTAACATCAAAATACAAATTAAAATATTTTAGGCATGTTTAGAAGCACATCAAGTTTGACATTTTGAATTGTTTTATCACAAGCAATATAGAGTTGAATATAAACCTAAGTATTTTATATGAGGCATTTGTTGAGGTATTTTTGAAACAACAACAAAACTATTTAAAACAACAAATACCTATTCTGCCCTCGTAACGAAAAAAGGAACAACTATGCGTACTTTATACAGCAGTTGTGTCTTTCTACGTTCCGCGGGTAGTATTACAATAAAAATTCAATTTTTAACTACACATTTTTGAACAGAATTCCACTTCCAAATAGATACTCCGATTAAGATTTTTTTATTTATAATATTAAGTGTCGGGACGAATAATTCGTGCGTCTGATGGTAAGCTAAACGCCTGTCCATGACAGTTGCAGTGCCACTCAGAGTTATAAATCGCAAAGATCTGATGGGCACTGCCACTGCGCCCATCACCCTGACACATAAGTTGAGAAGTCCCATGTGCCTATAATTTCACTAGCACCCTTACACTTCAAAACCGGAACGAAGTAATGCTAACATTACTGCTGACATAGGTAATGTGGCAGTTCTACCCTGTTCAACTCTTTCACAATGACTCTACTGCAACGAAACCTAAAAATGAACATGTTAACTATGAGAAGGCGATTAATTTTGACATCTGCACTATACCACCTTTACCACAAAAAAGTCTCATAAAATTTTACAACTCAAACCAATTGCAAAACCATAAAGTATGCCAATTTTTTTTTCACGTCAATATTTAGTCGGGCCTTTTAAATACCATTAAGCTAGTGGAAAACAAAAGAAAAATCCTTTAGTCGGTGAGGTATTAGACGATAAATAATAGGACGTGGCCATAAAATAAACAAGAGATAAACTTTCAAAGACACCGAAATTGTTGTTTGAAAGAAGGCCGAAGATAATTTTATAGCATTTGTTTTAGGGTCATTGCAGGTTAACGAAAATGTTTATCAGAGTGCATAGTTTTATTTTATTGGTATGTGTTTGGTTTATTACGTGCTATTGAAGTCTACATGGCCAGTATACATTCTATCGTGCTAATATTCTTTTGCACGTTGTATTTTCGGATTTTTAACCTAGTGAAAATATGTACCACTAACACATTTGTCTAGTAAATTGACGGGACAAATTTTTAGAGCGAATGAAAATATGGGAAGGATAAGATAGATGTCCTTAAAAAAGGGTAAAATTAAAAGAACCAAGAGAAAACAGGCGTATATTAAGGCATTTTGCCAATGCTTCTATACGTGTAATCTGTGGGTCAACTTTACGCAGAAGACAATCAACGCCCTGCGCGTTCAGTACAACAACGCGTTCAGGGTTTTATTGGGTTTGCCACAGTACTGCAGCGCATCAGGCATGTTCGCGGATGCCCACACGGATGGTTTCCATGCTATCCTTAGAAAGAGAGCTGCCTCATTAATAAGTCGTATCCGTTGCGGCACGAATGAGATTCTGCGCGTTGTGGCTGGTAGAGTGGATTGCCCAATCATGCTACATTGCATGAAACTGCATTTAAAACCATGTCGATGACTTATTTGATATTTAATTTAATTTGTTTAATTATTCTATGTTTTTAAGTTGCCTTTTGTTTATTTTAATGTGTGTAAACTTATTGAATTAACTGTAAAATATGGACTGTAGTTGTCTGAATAAATGATTTTTTGATTTGATTTGATTAAGATAATAGTTATAACAACTTTTTTTTATAAAAAACCTACCCCAAAAGTTTGTGGAATTACATCTGTTTGCTAAGTTTTATTAGAGTTGGTTAACAGAAAGTGAGTGAAATTTAAACAAACGAATTCATCCCCTAATTTGCCACCTTTGGAGGTGAATATTTTCTTCTGATTTGAATGAGACCACAACTGAGGTACCTGCTTTCCAACAAAAAATAATCATGGAAATCGGTTCTCAAAATTTGAATGTCGGAGTAAGCTCGTAACGTACTAAAAAAAAATACAGCTGGGGCCTTGCCATGAACTCTTATTACAGTTCGGTATAGGTTCGTAACGACAAAAAAGGGGAATGGTTATCACCAGTACACTTCATGTAGCGCTGTCTCACAACGATTAATTTTAGATCCTAAACGAATCGTAATAAGAGTTTATGGTAAGGCCCCTGAACTGATAACCTGCTCCTATTTTTGAAGTCGGTTAAAAATAATATAATGCATATGCATTATAGTCGAAATCACATTAGTAATGAAACTATTCATTATGGTGAAGATTTCAATTATTTATATTTTCAAACAAACCATTTCGGACCTTTTTACACGTCCAAGAGTCACGGCTACCGTCAGTCTTCAGCCTTTGATAAATTAAAAATTACTTGCTTCAGTAACTATATTTAAATTAGTTATTTCTGTAACTATGGTTCAGAATAAGGTGGTTTGCATTAGTATTAGACATAACTGGTTGATGACTGTACCATCTCAGGCAGCCGCGTTTATGGAGACTGGTAAATAGCACAAAACGTTGATTTGTTTGAAAACACAAAAAGTATACGAAAAATAAAGTCGATATCGAAATCGCACTTAATTATTACTGTTCTAGAATTGTTATGAAATTAGCAGAATGACTCTAAAACAATTTTATTGTTGTTTACTAAGCTATAAAAAAAATTATTTGCGAACGCCCGTGAAATGTGTTCAAAAGTTTACGCACGCGGCTGTACAAAGTTTTCCCGCGTGATGTCACGCGAGAGTCAGAAAGCGCGGGAAACTCGGCAAACTTCAGCGGCTACGGCTAGTTTGTCGGTCCGCCCCGCGCCCCGCCCCTATCGCTGTCACGCTCGCAAGGTGTTTCTCGCTCACACCTCGCGGCTAACCGCACGCCGACGCCGGCAATATTCTTTGTTTAGTTGTTTGCAATCCTTTTTTTCTTTAACACACTAAGTCGCGAATTTTTAATAATTTACGTTTATATTTTGTTTACATGCAAGTCTAGAGGCTGTCTGTCACTTAGTACGGTTTGTAGGATTCTACATGAAACACGTATTAGTAAATCTCACTTTGTTAATAGAAAACTATTATTGTTAAGTAAGGTTTTAAAGAGAAAATAACTTGCAAACTTAAGTAACTTTTATCTGTATTTCAAATTGTATGTATTGGATATTAACCCAGTAAGTACACGCAACCCAGGTAAAAAAATTTTATACTCATTAAACGCCATAACGAACTGTGTGAAACTTTCCAAATATAAAATTATTAAAAGTGTCAGTGATGCCACCCTATCTTTGCAAATCGGCATTCCTGGCGTGCCTCCGCGATAATGAAGTGCCACCCCGCGAAAGCGTTCGACGCTCTCCCGCCAACTCCAAACACGAAATTCATAATTTTTCATGAGCTCGTTGATAGGTTTTCGCACCGGCCGCGGTTTCCCGCCGCCCCGCGGCCTAATTACCGCCGCCTCGCGATACGTCACCGCGGTGATTCAAAAAAATCCACCCATCCCTCTCCCACCAGCCGCCCGCGTGCGGCGGCATCCCACTCCGGCGAGCATTTTTATAAAAACGCAGACACCAACCGCGACCGTCCCGCTCGTTCCCACTGCGGCTCCGCGTTGCCCACACCCTTCGTCTCCTTCCCGCTTTTTACGAGACGTAGGGGCCCGCCACCCGGGTGGGGGCGGCGACCGCGCGAACGCAAATATTGACCATCGGAAAAAGTCGCATCGTATCGCAGTCATCAGTCGAAACTGAGTCCTCGTGAGCACGCGTTCTCGCCACGACTTCGGTGCGCGTCGTGCGTCTTCGGCTTGCGGTCTCGACGAGTCACAGCCCGTTTATTTTTCCGAGTCCCCCGCCCGGCGTCTTCGTCCGCGCCCAACAAGTGGTGGAGACGCTCGCTCGCACTCGCGGCTCACACGGCGTCTCGCGTCCATACTTCGCACAACTTTCTGGAGCGCTCCGCGCGTATTTTGCCGCTTCGCCGCGAGTTTGAAATTGGATCGCGTGCTTAAAACTTTTATCCAAGTGTATAAAGACTACAGTGACGTGACAGCAGACTTTAGTGGCGTGTCGAGTGGTGTTCTGAGGGTAGACTGGAGTCGATGCACCTCCCGCACGCAAGTCCTACTGCCCCCACCATGGCGGACGTTTATTCTCATATCTATGAGTACTACCGGCAAAGTCATGGGGAGTTGGTGCAAACTGGATCACCAGCTGTGCTTTGTTCAGCGCTACCAGGACATTGGCGATCGAACAAGTCGCTTCCAGTGGCGTTCAAAGTAGTTGCTTTGGACGACGTACAGGATGGAACTCTAGTGACGATCAAAGCTGGCAATGACGAAAATGTGATGGCAGAGCTCAGGAACTGCACAGCGGTGATGAAGAATCAGGTGGCGAAGTTCAACGACTTGCGGTTCGTGGGGCGCAGCGGGCGCGGCAAGTCGTTCTCGCTGACCATCACCATTAGCACCTTTCCCAGCCAAGTCGCCAGTTACATCAAAGCCATCAAAGTTACTGTCGATGGACCTAGAGAACCTAGAACTAAACAAAGTGAGTAATTACGCATTGTTAACAATATTATAATTAATACTTTGAACTATATTTTATGAGCCTAAAATTGCAATTATAAATTAAATGATACTCTTAAAACTTTTTTTAAACTGAGGAACTTTACGAACATCATCAGATTATTTAACTTTCAGTCCTGATAAAACTCATAAAGAAAACATAACCAACCATGTGGAGCATTAAAAGTTCTGAAATCGTAATCGTGGAACAATAAAATGTATAATTGTTTCAAAGTTTTCGCGTTGCGCACACGCTGGTCCCTGGCGCGCCGCCAGTCCGAGACCGATTTTGCGGCGCCGCAGCATTCAACCACATTCACGGATTTTATTTTAATCTTTGATATTTTAAAAGTAATAAATCGTCTGTTGGTGATTACTATGACAGCTACATATCCCATAATCTCCACAAAATGTTCTGAATTTATTCAAACTAATGTCAAATTTGCCAATTTGGTAAACATGTTGTTGGTAACATTTGTTGGTAGTTACTTGGAAATAAGAGCTTTACCAATTTGGGTGCGGAGTAGGTACTATACATAGAAGCTTCCTACAGTTACCAAAACATCGATAATACTAATGAAAATGTTATATTAAATACTAGGTCAAGTAAAATATAGAAATAAGATTTTATACGTACGAAATTATGATTTCTTAGCAAACATTAAAACAACACAAACACTCCCGAATAAACACATCTAAGCAATTGTAGCGAACGTGAGAAGCAGTCAATCACAAAGACATTAATTACTCCGTTTAATCTCCAAACTACTCGAAGAATTATCGTTAAGGCGGCGACGACGAAAATAAACCGATTGTCTGCAGGAGAGTGAACTCGGGAGAACATTAAGAGATGTTTTGACTTGGTCTTATAAATGGTTATTGGTGTTTACAAGACGAACATGATTTTAAACTTACTCGCTGTAAAATAAGACGTGATGCGGGTGTTGCTCTTCCTTTTATAGAGGGAGAATAATTAAGTGTAATTGAAAATTCCAATAATAAAGTGCAGTCTGTCTTCGAAGTGACACGATAGTTGTGTTTTAAAATTTACGACAATCGCTCTAAGTGCATCATAAAACTGACCAAAATCAAAACTTATTAGACGTATGTACAACGGAGTAAAAACAAGAAAATACAAATAAGTAATGAAACAAACATGGCAAATGTGGAAAGCATGACAGAGAACTACGGAGCGTAAAGCCTTGGAAGATATCGTGTCACCGCCTGTAATAGTCAAGAACACTAAAAATTAACAAGCACATACATCTGACCAAAAACAACAATAAATATTTATACATACATAACACATAAGACACATGTTAATAGAAATTTGCATCTTGAAATTTTTGTCAATGTATCTCATTTAAACCAAGCCGCAAGAAATGATCGGAATGCTAATAAAGACGCAACCCAATCAAGAAATCACACAAGAATCATAATGTTTGACACCACAAATCTATTTTAGAAGTTACAACGTTCACCGAGACCGTCTGTATAAACAAACGCCGCCCAAACTTCGGCCAATCATAAAAAGACAGTATGCGGAAAAACTAACATCCTCGGGTAATAAAGATCAAAGGCAAAAGGGTAATATAGCGATCAATGGCGACGCTTGATGGTTACAGCGCACTAATTAACGCAGAGAGTTAAACAAACATCATATAATTAGAGACGTGGATATTCATGTCGATTGTGACGTCTGTACTTGCTATTGACGACTTTGATAAAAATGAGTAGAAGCCGAACTGACAACCATATTAAGACTAAACTAGTATAGGACGACGATGGACTGACGACCAGAGAGAGGCACAGGATCGGGAGAGTTGCGTGCTCAGGGAGAGGCTTATGTCCATCAGTAGAGCTCCTTTTAAAAGAAGAGTTCGTCCAGGGAAGTACCTTACCTATTTCTGCCGATAAGCAGTAATGGGGCACATTACTGTGTTTCGGTTTTTAAGGGTCAGGGTACTGGTAAAATTACAGGCACCTGGGACTTGTCTACTTATATCTATATCTTAGGGTGACAAGCGCAGTGGCATCCCTTAGATCTTTGCGATTTAAAACTCTGAGTGGCACTGCAATTGGTATGGACAGGCGTGTCCTTTAACACCAGTAACATACCAATAAAAAATGTGAATGCGTGTAAACTAATGATGATGATGTCGAAGACAGCTGCTACGGTACTGTATATAGGGACGTCCCACATTTTAAAACTTCAGAAGAAAGACATGCGTCTTCGTTATTCAAAAGTTGATTGCGTTGAAGTGAACCTTCAAATAGCTGAGAAACTTCTAAAGTATCTACATAACTTTCAAAACTCAAGAGAACTTTCTGGAAAACAATAGTCGTATTTAATATATTCGGCACTCGCAGTTCCAGTGGTTACCAAGTTTCATGGTGCGGACTGCGGCCGCGGGCGCGTAGCAGATGTAAACAATCTCGGGCCGCGCCGTAAAGTCCCGTTTGATCTCCCCGCACCACCCCTGCCCCTTCACACGCCGCCTCTAAAATATGGATTTTATGTCCCTGCTGGCTGCTGAAATACCACATCCACACCCAGCGACCCTCATAACCGGCCAACTGACTCATGTCAAGGATTTAATCAGTTCCGACTTGATTTCCTACGTTGTTGGATTTCTGTACATGAAATATCGTAAGGTCTCCAATGTTGCTAATTTACTTTTTTCTAATGTTTGAAATGACTAAAGACCGTAATGATCTTGATAGTAGCTCGAAAGGTAACAACTAGGGTTTTCAGTAGAGATGCAACGAATATTCGGCAACTATTCGGTATTCGGCCTATTCGGCCAGTTTTTTCAGTATTCGGTATTCGGCAGAATATTAAGTAGTATTCGGCCGAATACCGAATACTTAAAAAGTAGCAAATATCTTATAAAAGGGAATAAAAAAAAACAATTTAATCGAAACATTTAATTATCCAACAATCATTAATTGCGAAAACAAGAATACAACATCAGTATTTTTAATATTTAAAATTAATTAAAGGCAAATTGTGGTGAATAAAGACAAGTTTTTCGGCATTTGTTGGTAAGAGACGATTGCGCTTTTCTTCATATACAATACCTGCTTCTGAGAATAGTCTCTCACTGTAAACACTAACACGTACCGCATCAAAACGTGTCCTAACTTGTTAGCGTCGACGTCAATTATACTGGATCACCCGCCGAATATTCGGCGGCCGAATATTCGGTATTCGGCTGGAAGCGCCGCCGAATATTCGGTATTCGGTATTCGGCCAAATCACTATTCGTTGCATCTCTAGTTTTCAGTCTCTTTGCATTTCCGTATCCCGGGAAAAAAAATCGAGACTCCCGGAAAAAACGACATTTCCGAAACTGTTTCAAAAGTAGGTTTCCATTTTTTTTTATACATGATACTTAATGACAAGACCCACAAATCGTGCGCCTAGTGGCAAGCAACACGCCTGTTTGTAACAGGTGCAGTGCCACTCGGACCTTTCATCGCAAAGATCTGAGTGATACTGCCACAGCGCCTGTCGCCCTAGATGTAAGTTGACACGTCTCATATGCCTGTAATACCACCAGTACCCTTGTTCAAAACCGTAACGCAGTAATGATGACGTTACTGCTTGGCGGTAGAAATAGGTAAGGTGACATGTACTTCCATGGACGAACTCTATCACATTGAACTCTACTGCTGCTAAATTTATATGCTAGACATTTAGACAGTCAAAACATGATATTTCAATTAAGTTATTTAAAAAAATTATTGAAGTTATTTTTGCATTTTTATAGTAGGTACGTAAGAAACAAATGGCGTTTAATGCAGTTTATGACAGAGATTTGAGTTTGATACTACCGCTCTTAAATCTCCACAAATTATACTCTACAGCTCATTTCTACAGCATTGTAATGTCCATGTAACTGGCTAAAAAATGGGTGATGGTTTAGATAGATAGATAGATAGATAGAAAATTCTTTATTGTTAGCACCACATTACAATATACAGATTACAGTATACAGGACAAAAGGACAAAAGGTTTAGTCGATTTTTAATACTTTTTAATTAAATACATAATTAAAAATAGCCTGGTAAAAATCCTATGTAACGGGTGACCAAATAGACAACCACAAATTACATCCAAACTCACGAGAGATAAATGTAGGCCATAAAAATATTTCTCCGAGTCAGGGAATCAAACCCGGGACCTTTGTGTGGCAGATTTTAGTCGCGATATTTCCGAGAATGAAAACATTACTTTCGAATCTCGAAAATACCAACAAATTGTCGATATTCGAAATTTCCAGGACTGAAATTCCCGGTATGATAGCCCTAGTGGCAACGTTCATGAAAACTGACATCTTAATAAGAAAATGTATGACTCTGAATTCTTGATTCATTCAAATCAATAAAACTTTAACAATGAACAATCAGAGGGACGAAATAAAGCCGTATAAATGTGGTGTTCGTTATGGGAGACCGTCGCCGCCGTCCGGGTTATGAGCCATAACTCTGATTCAATTTATTTGACACGCGGCCGTCTCTTCCACATTAATTTACGAGTGACAACAGGCTCGCATCTCGTTCAGTTATTTAATGCCCGTTTTGACACTTACGAGTGGTATCTTTCATACATTTATTGTCTATCGGCCCTAGTTTGCCCGCGACGGCTTTTGATTTTAGTTGGAAATTCTAGTAAGCTAATTCCGTGTCTTTATGACAGTCATAAGGATCTTATATCTCTTTTACTTTAACGAACTTGTTAATAAAAGTTTCCTATCGAGTTCCTAGGTTTTCGCGACTGCCACGCTCCTATGGCCACGCTGACATGGTTTTGTTTCAAAAAACAAATACACGCGATAATGTTAGCTGAATCAATACATCCGAAAAAAAATGTACTAAAATCGATAAAAATGTATTCAGAGTTTTCGAAATCTTTTGATTTGTTGAAACAGCGAAAAAAAAAATTTACACGACAGAGATGTTAAGGACCATCTTGTATCAAGATAAATCACAACTTAATAGAATTGGTACAAAGAATTTCCCCTTTCTTATTAACTGTAATAGACAAAATATGACTCAGTAAACAGCCCCAGGTGTTGGTGGGTTTAAATAAAACAAATGTACGCAAAAGAAGTTCTAAAGTTTCATTTAAACTTTCGAACTTTGTCTTCTTTTGTTACCAGCAACTTTTACTAACAAAATAGGAAGTATTGCCTGTTGTATTATATTCGAGTCGATATTATCTCAGATCGAATTCAAAATTTTCCCGTGCTAATACGGTTCATTTTGCTCTGGTCGAGCGGTAGGGACTCTGGCTTTATTTCAAAAATTGTATTTTACAAACGAAATTAAAGCCTTTGATATAAAGCCATTGATATAAAGGATTGATATAAAAAAATCATCGAGATATGTAAAGCACCTATAGAATGCAACGGTTTTCTTTTAAAATTTCGAGATACGTTTCTGTGTTTTTTTTTTCTATCGCGAAAATTTTTAGGAATTGTGCTTTTGCAACATATAATAATCAGTGTATACAATTTTTTTTTCTAAATTCAGTTTCAACACTTTCATTGTTATGTAATATAATAATACAATAATCATATAATATATGTGATATATCCATTTAAAGCCTTTTGAGGGAGTATATGCTCTTAATATTCCCCATGACAGAAAGACTCGGAGAACAGAACTAATTGAATACTGGCATTAAGGAATAGAGCGGCCGTTTCCGAGTTCCACATTTAACTTAATATTGTTCCACTGGTGTTCTTGCCGGGATGCCGCGAGACAGCGCCCGACCATCCATCACTTTAAGATTTGGGTAACTCACGAGATACTCGCTGATCTCCATCGAATGAGCTGTGTTCACAGAAATAAACATCTCTGTGCAAACACTCCCAGTACGTAAAAACGTCAAAGCGCTTTGACTGACTACGAGAAAACAAAGGAATCCTAAACAGATTACGAAACAAGCTCAAAAGTAGGATATCCTCACAAAAAAAAACTCGCAAGATTAAAGAGCCAAGAAGCACGTGTTTACACAACTGAAACAAAGTAGACGAAGTGATCGTAAACTGTTTAATCTGGTAATAAAAACATCGATGCACCTGATCACATCGATTAAGACGGCTGAATTAAATATGCTGTTAAAGCTTTAAATAGACGTCGGCAGTGGCGTCTTCAGTAGCCTATCGATTAAACAAATAAAAATGAGTTTCGCTAGTTGAAAGGCTAAAGGCAACGTGACGTTAGAGCGTCATAAAATCGTACGGCACAGAGGAGCCGGGTAGCGCGGTAGTAAAGTCGTTGTATATACAGCCCCTTGTTATGCCGACGTGCGTGGTAAACACCGCCGTATGTCGCCGCGTTTATGGCCTGCCTTTGTGACTTGCGGACGCAGAAAGACGTTTGTGACATCGCATCGCCAATCGTATCTCATGGAAATAATATTATACAAGAGTTCTTAGGTGTTCGCGATTGTTACACATAAGAAATGAAACTATTTTTCCGGATTTAAATCGCGTATATTTGTTTTTAAATATAAAGCAAATCATACATGCGGATAAGTTGAAGATTCCACGCCAAAACCACAGGCCTCGTGTGAAACCACCAACAGTCGAGCGAGCGAAGACCTGCCGTTTTACCTTACGTGAGAGGTGTTACAGAGAAGATCGGAAGAGTCCTCAGGCGTGCATCTATCAAGACCTATTTCAAGCCCCTGAGGAAGATTTCTCATTTCCTGAGACCCGTGAAACGTAACATTGTATAACGTTTGTATAACACATAACGTTTTACAGGATGCAGGAGTTTACAAGCTTGACTGTGAGTGCGGTATCTCTTATATTGGACAAACGAAGCGAAGTATTTGTACCCGCGACAAAGAACGTATAGCTGATGTCAAACACCGTCGCGTAAACAAGTCTGCAGTCTGCGAGCATGTCATGGATAAACCTACACATTCAATGACGTTTGACAAACCCCAGGTCCTAACAAAAGAAGTCCGTTATCTACCCAGAATGCTGCGAGAGGCCATTGAAATTAAAAAACATCCTAATTTCAATAGGGAAGATGGTTGCTCCGTACTACCAGTTTGGGATCCAGTATTTCCTCTGATGAAAAATCCCAAACAGACGTAAGACTGCAGTACTAAATAATATGTTTTAGTTTATTCTAATTTCTATTATTAAATAATAATAAATTGAACTTAATAAAAATTCATTCAATAAAATAATTTGTAAAACTTAATGTAGCGTAAATTGGAATGTTTTCTTTGTAAAATTAAAATAAGGTATTTAATTAATAACTATAGTGAAAAAATAGGGTGGTTTGCATTAATATTAGACATAACTGGTTGAAGACTGTACCACCTCAGTCAACCGTGACCATGGGACCTGTAAAGGGCCCGAAACGTCGGTTTTTTTGAAAAAACAAATATACGCGATTTAAATCCGGAAAAATAATTTCATTTCCTATTATACAAGAGATTTACGTTTGCCGCCACAGAGAACACTATTATCGTACAGCGAAAAATAGGCTTTTCACTCTTAAAAATTTCGAGAAACGCGAAAGTCAGAACGGCGGGTGTATCCCAACACGTTCGCTGTGTTACTACAAATCAGAAATTGACTCCCACGTGCATTTTTTTTATTTTGCAAATATGTTGAAATTGGTATATATTAATACATTTATGGATGAAAAAATTATTTCCAAAAACCCCCTTCCCATTTCTCAATTTTCCCAAGCGCCGCATATGTGATACACGCACGTATGAGTTTTTTACTTGGTGCCACATATATGGTGCATGCACGTACTAGTTCTTTTTTTTGGGTTTTATTTTCTGTTATAACCTGGTCACATTGGTTAAAATGTCATCCGGTAGCACATGTTAATTGTCACAATTTTAATGGTCCATACATGCAAGTAAATAAAGATGATCTAGCCTACACGTGCAAACTCTGTTTAACCTTTCAATTTATAAAGGACCACGCCTCGTATGTGGTGCACTCACGTATCGTTTATGATGCATGCACAACAGGGAACGTGTTATTAAAATCCAGTTGAATTTCGCACCTAATAAATGTACCAAAAATTTACTATTTAGTACCTATGCTTAAGAAAATTCTACCTCTATCAGAAAGAAGTTATGCCAATGTCAAATGTACACCATAGATATCAAAATGGAAAGTGTACCTCAAGTTACCAGTTTTTATATTAATTATAAAAACTTATTATTCCAAAGAATTACCTTATTAGTACCCTAAATAAAAAAAAACGCCAACTCGACCTGTTGACTAGTTTCTGAGAAATAAAATTAAAACGTTGAGAGTCAGAATAGCGGGTCTATAAACGTATCGAGTCAAATTTCATACCAAATGAATGTAGTCACCTGAAATTGTAAGTCATTAATAAAAAAAGTCTGAAATTAAGAATGCTTTTCAAGCATATAGTCAAGTTTCGAAATTTGCAAAAAACCATATTTTTTCGTCTTATATAAAAAAATATCAGAAAGCATAAACTTTATACTATTTGTAATTAACCGTTTTTAATCGATTTGAAAAAAAGAGGAGGTTCACAATGCGACTGTATTTTTTTACTTTTTTATTCTTTGTGTATGTTACACTATGCCTCCGACATTTGTTAACCAATTTCGATGATTATTGTTTATTGCAAGGAAGATACCTCAGTTGTGGTCCTATATCCTATCTCTAGGGGTGTCAAACAACTTTCCTTTAACCGATTTCAATAAAACTTGGTAAATAGATGTAATACCACAAACTTTTGAGGACGTTTTTTTTTTATAAAAAGATTATAATTGTTCTCTATTGTTGCAGCCTTCGGCTACGGCCACCCGGGCGCATTCAGTCCGTTCTTACTCAACCCCGGCTGGCTGGACGCAGCCTACCTCAACTACGCTTGGGCTGATTATTTCAGGCCACCGCAGGGAGCTACTCTGATGAAAGGTATTTAATTCGTTAATAATCGCAATTAATAAGTTTATTTAATTCTTTACCAATTAATTTGGGTACAAAATTAAAACCGCGGAAGTAAACCGTAAAGGAGTAACTTTATATATACTTTCATGATTCTCAGAATCACTATACATCGATAATATAAACCGTATATCAGTCACTACCCTTTGAATAAAATTGAAGTACAAAAAAATGTAAAAAATGTGAGTTATTGAGCACTTAATCGTATAAGGCAATACCAAAAGTACCTGACACGGAACAATGAGATGAAAATGTTTGATTAAGCCTCACAATGCTCTTTTAAAAGTGCATCAAATGTATTCTTCGGAATTTGCTAATTTAAAAATTCCGGCTCAACACTCCAAACACGTTGTTCGGAGCTCGCCTCTCAAGGCCGTACAGCGCCAAAGCGGCTCTAATAAAAGGAGCAACTCTTGAGCGCTGCAAAACAACATTGTCCGACCGAAGCATAACCACCCGCTGAAGTCCTCCGTCCACCATCCAGCGGGGGCAGTGGGGGCCACAAAACGGACAAAAAGCACCACCTTCACGTTCGAGAGAGTGTAGAGTCAATTTTATTCCAATGTAGCCGACCGCGCCACCGACCACTTTTTGTTTCCGTTCCTGAAACATGAGGAAAAATGTACTCA
This sequence comes from Hyposmocoma kahamanoa, assembly GCF_003589595.1. NCBI lineage: Eukaryota > Metazoa > Arthropoda > Insecta > Lepidoptera > Cosmopterigidae > Hyposmocoma > Hyposmocoma kahamanoa. Next base: position 17,189,889 of record NW_020653853.1, on the reverse strand, counting down.
TATTGAGTTTTATTTACATCTACTTCCCGTGAAGATATTTTTATTTATGATAACAAATCGTATAAATAATGTCTGTATATATAAAAATAAAATTGAATAGTTCATGAATCACACAAGATGTTTTCATAGTACTTATTCTACATAATAATAAACAATGTTTTTCTAAATAACATATAAACATGATCTATGTATATGTACTTGAAATAAATGCAATGTGACTGTATGCGGTATTATCACGGGACAAGCGCTAATTAAAAATTACATCCAAAGTAGAACAGAATCAAATTCAACGGTTGGGAATCACCTCAATCAGGCGCGACGCCGATATTGGCCCCCACCTCACCAATTTACCCCCTAGTTACGCCCCTCCCACACTCGCTGCCTTTTAAAGTGGTCTGCGTACCAGTGCCACCACTGTTGCAAACAGAAAAAGTGCAAAAGAGGAACGAGAGTTGCGCCACCTCCGAGCTCTTTGTGGCCCAATCTGCACCTTCATCGTGTCCTTTTTATGCGCCAGCTTCTCTTACACGCTATCGAGAATCAAAGCTCGCACGGGCACAAGAACTTTTTGAACATAGCTGCTAATGAAAATTTTACGTTTCGAGCTCTCTTTGTCCGCCCTCCATGGAGATAGCGCTTTCTAATCGCGATGAAGCTAGCTTTGTGGCACACACGTGTCCGCTGCAGCACATATACGCGTGTCTTGCATCGTTAATGGACCGCGCTCGTCCCACCGCGACGCGCTCCCGGCATAAAGGAGAAGTATCGTGCCGAATTACGCCGGAATGTCGTGTCTGCATCGTAAAGAACGACGTCGCGTTTGGATAAATAAATATTGCACCCTCGCCCTCCCAATATCGAACTAAAAAAACATCCCTTTCGGTGAAGCCGCCTTTAAACGCCTACAGATTGTACATTATCCTTAGTACGATTATGCACCCTCGTTGTTCGGGGAATCAGCAGAGTACCCTTGCGCCCTTTGCTGTCCCCTGAGGCTCGTCTCTCATATTACGTCATGTTGCAAAATCCGAGAACAGGTCTTGCAGTAGCAAAGAGCATAATGCTATAACCCGTGCATCTTACGTATTTTTTATTTGCCAACAGGTGGAGCAGTGCCCATGACATCCCCTCCAGTTGGATTGCCAGGATCTGAACTATTCCCGTTCCCACCGGCAATAACAAATCTGCCACCTAACGGTTTGATCCCACCACCAGGCACTTTCCTGCCGCCGAATGGACTTTTGTCATTTCCACCGCATCCTGCTGAATTGGCGTTGAAATCATTACCACCAGAATTATCCTTGAAGAACGGTATATCGCCATATGATGCTTTGAGACATTTACAAAGCAATGTGTCGTCAATGGATACGTCAAGTGCGCGTTTATCTCCGACGAGCAGCAGGCAAAGCGGCAGTCCGAGAAGTATAATCAACGGTAGTCCCGAAAGATCGAAGGCTGATTCCAAATCTGAAGCGAATTCAACCCACGAAGTGACAAACTCCGATGAATCAGACGAGGAGCCTATTGAAGTGGTTAAGTCTGCGTTCCATCCGACACGACCAGCAAATGTAGAGCTACAAGAAATGAAGCGAGTGCAGGCAGCAGACTCGACTGTGGCCGATCGGCCTAGGCATCGCAACGAACTAAAAGCACCCTCACAACGAACCACTCGTGTTCTGTCAACAAGCCCTACTTCAACGAAAATCACACACGGAGCGATACCAACGCAAAAATCCGTATGGCGACCGTACTGACTTTATAAGTGAGAAAATAGTGAATAATTGGAAACCTGTCTTCGCTGACGAAGACGTTAAAATGTGATAAACCAATGAGCTTGTAAATATTATAGGTATTATAAAATACATTGATTTATGAAAGATATTTATTGTTAGAATTATATGTAGAAATTTAGGATCCAGATGAAGTAATGTCTTGTCAAATTGTAAATGTTAATAATTGCTATTAATAAATAGATTACTATGTTGTTTTTATTGCAGATGTGTTCAAGCTTATCAATATGAAAGGAATTAATTGAAAACTTATTAATAACATTACATTTAATATTGTAGTAGCTGAAAGTACATGTAAAATATGTTTACAACAATTTTAAGCTTGTATAAATAATTCCAAAACGACTGATCAAGGAATAAAATGGGTTCAACCAAGACTCGTTTTAACATTGTAAATAATGTAAAAGATATTTATTAAAGACTTTACTGTAAAGATTTGCCCGCAGGCAACGAATATTATCTTGTAAATATGTATTTACTTAGAGTTATCGAAATAAAAGATAATGTTTTGAAAATTAAAACGATGTCTTTTCTGATACCTATTCAAGAAGAAGCCTACCTAAATCGAAAGAAGCTAGTTTTTTGCGGTATATAAGCCGCTAAACCGACAATTACTCCATGTAATGGTAAGTATAATAAATGCTGAATTTAAAAAAAACCTAATCAGACTAAAAAAAGCTTTTCTAATGGAATAAAAATAAAACAACTAAATCTGGCGTAGTAAACTTCATAAGTGTCGCTACAAACGTAGTAGACAGAATTGCGAACCCGGTTTTCCGACGATTCACCGTATGGGTAGGCGAGGTACGCTTTCAATTGTGTTTACACGCGAGTTGATCGGGTTAGCTGATTGCAGCTAGCGTACGTCGGCTCGACATCAGCACACTTTTCGATCAAGCATTTGCTTATGTTGATGATTTACATTTGAAACATTTAGAACGTCATTGATTTCTACCTAGCCACCAGAAAATTACTAATGAGAAGAAGCGGAGAACGACACATGTGTAATGGTAATGTTCATTTTTAGGTTCTTTTAATAATAATAATAATAATTAAATAGTTTATTAGTTTAAATAACAAATGGCTTACAAAATAAAGCCCGCCAAACTGCAATACAGTTTGTTGGCAGGGACACACTCTCATTAAATAATATGCCTCGACCCACTCATCATACACACACATCCGCATCCACTTATCGTACACACACACCACACATACTCATAAATACTAAACTACATACTGTTTAACCATTTGAGACTTGTAGCAACAATGTCTCCTTCACTTTCTTTTTAAACATCAGCTTCGATACATTACTTTCATCTATACTCAAATCATTATAGATGACCGGTACAAGATATTCCTTTGTTCTTTGACCGTAATAATTTATAATCCTAGGTACAATATACTTTTTATCAATAACAGCTCTAGTGGTATAAGAATGTTCATAATATTTTTTAAAATCATCCGTTCTGTACTCCTCCACTGCTATTAATAACTTGACCCTTTCATGAACCGGCAGCACCCTACACTTCGAGAACAATTCCACATAGTTTTTGTGACATTTTTCCTTTACATCCTTGTCAACCAACAATTTTAAAAACCTTATTTGCAGTTGCTTAATTTGGTCTAAATAAGATGTAAATGTGCGCCCATAACTACTAAGACAGTACGAGATAATAGAATCGGCTAGCGCATAATACACCATGTATAAAGTAGCCTTATCTACAATAAACTTAAGCTGAAAACATCTATTTAAAGATAGTCTAAGTTTCGAACATACATTTTCGACATGCAACTTCCATGAAAAATTATCATCAACTGTTAACCCCAAATATTTAAATTTATCCACTAATTCTATTTTGTTACAATTACAACTTATTTTTTTCTTGTGAAGACAATCATAAGAATGACCCAACACTGTAGGACTGTCAGAATATACTTTGCTATGGGGAGAATATACATGCATACATTTTGTTTTGCTATGATTTATAATTATACCATTATCATGAGACCATTTAACAATACTATCGAAATCTTCCTGAATCTTATATTCGATGTTTTTTAAATTGTTGTCAGCGTACACTAAACAGGTGTCGTCCGCATACATGTAAACCTTACAATGCTTAACTACATTACAAATAGAATTAACGTGCATGCTATACCCTATCGGTCCGTATACTGAACCAGTCGGCACACCATAGGTAATGTTAAATTTTTTACCAGTTTGCCCCTCTATAAGAGTCTGTAGCGTCCTGTCTTGTAAGTACGCTCGGAACCAATTGCTAAGCGGGCCACGAACACCACATTCGTTCATAGCTCGAAGCAGCTGACTATGTTCTAAAGTATCGAATGCCTGTTTGAAATCTATGAAAATGACTATCAATTGCTTCCGGTCATTTAGGCTTTGATTAACATAATCAGTGAAACCTGTCAGTGCAGTTGCAGTACTACGGCCTCTTCGAAAACCATGCTGAGAATCTAAAATTACGTTATTAGACTCTAAAAAGTTTGTCACTTGATTCATAATAATTTTTTCGACTATTTTATTGATTACCGATAATATTGCTATTGGCCTATAATTTGCATAATCGAAAGCAAGTGACGGGACGAACAGTCGTACAGCTGCATTGCCAATTAGGACCTCAAATCGCAAAGATTGATGGGCACAGCCACTGCCCCCGTCAACTTGAGACGCACAACGCACACGCACACACTCAACATAAGCAAATGAGACATAAGTTAAAAGTCCTATGTATGGCACTATTTCCCTAGAAGACTCTTTCACAAGGTGCTGTACTGCTACTTAACTTTCTGAAGGGCATTTAGCAGTTGCCTTATCTGCTTTGACTACACCACCGAGCAAAAGGTCGAGATGAAGAATCTTAATTTGTATAATAAATGCAGTGGATGTGAAGGCTCACAGCTACGCCTAGATATATGTATAGTTGAGAATCTGCACGAGTGTGTACTCGTACTTCGTACTCGTTAAACTGGGAGATCTTTATCCTCGCAAACCAAGAAGGCGATTTCGTGAACAGCATTGCTCATAAAAGCTTATGTTCGAATATGTACAATAACCTCTCACTTAGTAACACTGTTAACAAATACGTAGACAAAATATCAAGTAAAATCAAAGATTAAAAAAAGAGTTTTTAGCCTTTGCTAAAAATAAAATAAGCAAGTCAGAAAATGAGTGTACTGTGGAAGTAAACATATAATGTTGCTATGTACAGATGTCAACAAATCAAGCTACACATTGACGTATCTCGTTCTGTTGCACTGGAGGTGATATCTGTACGTCATTATTCTCAGCTACAAGTTACTATTAGTTATAGTTGATCGTACCGTCTGCCCGAATGATTTTTTCAACTTTTGGATATTTTTATCTTGGTTGTGTATGTTTTTTATGATATCAAATGATGTGCGCCTGATGGTAAGACATGCCCAAAAAACAATTGCATTACCACTCAAAGCTTTAAAAGAAAGTTGACAAGCCCCAAGCGCCTGTACTTTGGTCACCCTTCAAAACCGGAACGTTGAATGACATTACTGCTTCATGGCACAAACTTTTTCATAAAGTGCTCTACAAGTACTAAAATCTGCGTTTGTATTATGTAAATGCTATACATAGAAACTGTCATTGAAATGTACGTTTTCGCGTCAGGTATAATCAATTACATCAACTCCCTAGTTTATTTGGTTAGCTGATTGCAATCCGGCTGGCCGCCGCGCGGTCACTCGGAACGCTAACCGCGACTAGAGCAGACATTTTCTTATTTTCATTCAACAGTTTTTCTATAAGCAATTAAGGATGCAACTGTGAGTTAAACATCTCTATATTGTGGTATATTCTTTATTTACCTAGGTTAAATTTATCAAGCTCACACACATACATAATACGTTTTTTTAAATCATTCAAATTTAAGAAAATCCCATAATAAATGTAATTCTAATTTCTGTTATTAAGTTGATAAAAAAGCGAAACCTCAGCGTAGTGATGTTTTTAAGTCTCCGTCTGTGTTCTCTGCCGGACATTGTCGGGACATAAAGACGCTGAAAACGTAAAACGTCTAATTTAGAAAATATTACAAGAGAGTGATTTAAAGTAATTTTATTTTAACACGTTTATCGCCGTTATTGGTCAAAGTGACCACCATTTCTTCTACCTATTGGGGCCGTGGGGGGTTAAAATGACAGGCACGACGCACCTAACTCTGCAATGCTCGTTCACGCCGCAGGTGGCAAACGCTACGTATTTAGCCATATAACATGACCGGTGTGACCCTGACGGACTGCTGTTGCCAGTTGGTTTTTAAGATTTTTGATGGCATACGTACTTTTCTAGACTAAGAGGAAAAAATATATATATTTCGAATAAAAAAAATTACTTTCATTTCATATTGGATTTAAAAGCCACAAAGTAGGCAAAAAATGATAGATTTGAACTCAAATGAGAAACGTACGCCAGTTTTAGATAAACATCGATCGAACATTAACGTGTACATACTCTGCCCGGCATTGCGACCGGCGCGGTCTAAGCGTAATAATTATTGCGTTTGATTAAAATGCCCGGCACTAAATATACTCCCAAACTAGAGCCAAATAATGAAATTAAAAAAAAATATACAACGGTATACGCATGAGACCAAAAACAGTTATGAAAACCATTGTTATATTATGAACATTTTTGAAAATTCTAGTCAGCGACGAACGTGTTAAGGAGAAAAAATCGCAACTCTAAATTTATCCATATAAAAGATAAAAAATGCTCAACATTTTGTTATTCTCTATAGGTATATGTTTATATCAATGTGCACTAATTTATGTTCTGTTGATGTTATGAAATGTTTGTTTCTGCTTGTATTTGTGCTGAATAAACGTCTTATCTATCTATATCTCGAAAGTTACCGAAATGCAAAAATTTTTAGTAACAGTAGAGCTCGTTGTGAAAGAGTTCGTCCGGGGAAGAACTGCCATCTTATCTATTTCTGCCGCCAAGCAGTAATGAGAGCAACGTTCCGGTTTTGAAGGTTAAGGGTGCTGGTGAAATTACAGACACAAAAAAAATGCTATAATTATTACAAGTGAAATAATTTTCATTAATATTAATAGTGGATTTGCAAGAAAGGTCTATTTTCTCAGTAGATTTCAACGTTTACTGTTAAAGCGAGGTATTTTAAAGTGCGCCTAGATTTTAGGAGGTGAGGTGTGGTGGGTCGCCCCTCACGTCCGGCAATCCGCGCGGTGTAAATTAATATTAATGTGGATAAAATAAGAACAGGCGGAGAAAATTTGACACAGATCTGACATCGACAAGCGCCCGATGGCGACTGACGGGGCTGCGGACGATGCGGCGTGTCGTTAAACCGCTGGGCATTTTGCAAATTTTGGGATAATATGAATTTAATAACTAATAGGGCTTCAGTTCAAATCCGGAGTTTAGCAGGTTCCGTGTAGTAGGTACTTAAAGAGAAATATCTCCATATAAAAATAATGTACAAAGTTAGATATTTTATTCTTAATAATTCAGTTAAGACATTCATATAAGCCTTTTTTCAGGATTTTATATGATCGGATAACGAACGTCCTATCGTGTAACATATAAGAACTGTAAACAATATCCTTAAGTATATCGCGTTTTTTAACCGTGTATTTTTCGTGTGTATGTAACGCGAGACGAACTGCATTTGTGAACCAATTTTGATTCTTTTTTGTTGGAAAGAGGGAACCTCCTTATTGGTCCCATTTAAATTTGAAGAAAATATTCTACCCTTAGAGGGTTGCCAACTAGGGGATGATTTCGGTTTCGCGCACTTCCCGTTAACCGATTTCAATAAAACTTGGCAAATAGATGTAATTCCAATATAAAAAGCCGATAAGCAACCTTTGGTGTCGTCAGTTTTTTTATAATAAAAAAGTTGTTATTTAATAGTAAATTTTAAACCATTTTATCTTAAAATAATAACGCATAGAATGATAGTTTCATATCAAACGAACTGTCACAAGAGAGGCAAAAATCAAATTCATATAGGCTAGTTTTAGTAGTAGGTTAA
>NW_020653853.1:17128496-17182036 GCF_003589595.1 Hyposmocoma kahamanoa | reverse complement strand
CTTTTCAATTTTAAAATTTCAGAGCTAATAAAACGCGAAATCTAATCCAGACGGCATCACGTACCAACCGGGACGCAGTGAATAGGAGCCTCCTCATTATGCCTCGCTTTGATTCGCATCTCGCCGGCGTGTTGAACTTATGATTCACTTTTTGGAGCACCTCAGCATATGTTACGTGTGTTATATATGGCCACCCTATTTAGCCGTATTAAAAACCTGTGGCCAGACGCCCGCCGTTGCTCCGCTGAGTATATTTTGAATTTGAAATTTTGCGTCTCTATTTCAAATTATGCAAGCGATTATTTACTCCATTAAATGAGGAGTGTGTTAAATAAATTGCAACAAAGATTCGTACTCAAAAATGTTTATTATCTCAAACGCATTTATTTATAATCATCATCAACCCATTTGGCAGTCGATTATATAATAAAATCAATAACAGCACAACAATATATCACCTACCAAGAACCAGCTGCAAGCGAGCAGTGGTAAAGTGGCTTAAGTCAGTGGACTATGACAAGTAAGTCTTGTTGAAACCTTTTGCATCCCACGTTATAATTAAAATATTGCACATACATTTACTCACCCAAATACAACACGCGTTGGCTCAACTTCTCTTTTACCTAACTACACATACAAATTTAATTACTTTTAACCATTGACTTACAAATAAATGGACGACGGGTCTAATACAAAAACCACGAAAAAAATGTCCCCAGTCAACCTACTTAAACGTAGTGACATGTAAAGGAATATGCAAAAGCTAAAACGTTGAATTTAAATTGTAATGTCATCGCAGTACTGTCTAATTTTGCTTGCTTCGCTGTCAGTCGAACAAACGAAGACTACAGCGTGAATGACGCTCTGTATACGATTTTAACGCCCTATAAGTTAGGACACTTTTTAGCGCGGATCCGACGTCCATATAATTGTAAGTCAATGCTTTTGACAGTTAATTTTCAAATGCAAAGTAATTAATTGATCACAATCCATTTTTACTGTTGATTTACTGTACCTACCTAATCTATGTACAATTGTTTTTTACATAAATGTAAGACCGGGGACCTGGTGACCGGTAATACAGGCATTTTTATGCCTATCTTAGGCACCAAACTCTCGCAAATAAGGTTTAATATAGAAACTCAATAGTCAGTAAGCATTTATACAATTTACCTCGTATGTTGAGAGAAAATAAATAAACTATTATTGCACCAAGTACCAAACTATTATTATTATTTATACGTCCCACTGCTGGGCACGAGTCTCCTCTCAAGAGACAGTTTAGACCAAGGAACTGTACTGCTTATGGAACAGTAGAACTCCTGAAGAAAGAGTTCGTCCAAGTAAGTACTGCCACCTTGCCTATTTCTGCCGTCAATTATTGCAATATCAGCATTGTTGTGTTCCGGTTTTGAAGGGTAAGGTTGCTAGTTAAATTAGGCACATGAGACTGTCAACTTGTGTCTCAGGGTGACGGGCGCAGTGTCAATGCCCCTTAGATCTTTGCGATTAAAAGCTCAGAGTGGTGGACTGTTATGGTCGTGTCGTTTACCATCAGGCGCACGACTTGTTCGCCCCGTCACTAAGCAACCAATTTCATAGATTTCTTATACATGGCGCTACGGCTAGAAAGTTGTTGAAAAACCAAACACAAAGATACAACAACAAGCACATAGAAAATTTCGTGATGTCCGCTGGTTCGTTCCGTGGCTTAGTTAGCATAGCGTCTGGCATGGTTTGCTAGAAGACGTCGGCTCGAATCCGACCGGATCGAAGGATTTTTTCTAAGTGTACTATCTTTGTATTAATAATTATAAATGTACCTTTGTTTATAATTAAATATGTAAATTAAATATAAAAATAAGTTTGTAATTATAAAAAATCAGAAGTAAAATGCCTGTGAGTGTACGCTTTAGCGCATTAACATTACAATTGAATATACATCCAGATCATAATTGCTCAGCACATTGTCCAAAATCCTGCTAGCTCTACATGGTATTCTCGTTATCACATTTGTAGAAATAAAACACTGCAAGAACTGAGGCCCCGAGAGTCCAGTAGCGTCAGTGCCATTGCCGGGGGCCCTGGTGCGACATTGCACATCGATAAGATCGACCCATTTCTGTTTTTATTGTTTCATCACAAGACCCGCAATGCCCGCGGCTGGGAAAAATTCAAATGGATCAATGGATCCACAAAGATTCAACAGATTTAAACAAATCACTCGACACCCATTAGGTGTATTGAACACCTATGTACAATTAAAATTTGCTTTCAACAATTTCGCTTTAGGCAAAAATGCATGATAGCATGGTTTCATTTTACCGAAAATAGAATTTCTCGTTTACAGGGCATCCTACGGCTATGGGACACAGTGGTGGGAGGAAGTACTTTAAATATTTACTTCATGGAGACGTTATTTTAATTTTTTTTTAACGTGTAATACTGTATTTAAAGACTTAAAAAGTTGCTCCTCGTCCGGGAATCGAAACACAAACAACGTAAGCGAATTGAAAACGGAATTGAGACATCGACTCATACGTAGAACAAAGTCCTATGTGCAGGACTGCTTATTCTCAAGACATTACATTTTGTTTGTTGTTCTTCGCTGTGGATATCAGATCGATCGTTGTTCGACTTTATATTTCCAAAACGAAATAAGATATAAAAAATCTGATAAACACTTAGGCCTTGGTTTGAATAATGATAATATGCATTTATCCTCTTTTCGCTGTATAATCATGTAAGACTCTGTTCTTCGGATGAGTCGACGTATTATTTCAAAAATTTATCGAAAATGTACAGCGAACTTATCACAAGATTGAGAATTTGCACGCTAGAAAATAGATCTGATCTGAAAATAATCACAATTACTGTAAATACATTATGTTTCAAGTTTGTTTCTTTTTTGGATAAATTGTATAATTGAAAGGTCTTCCTTTAATTGAAGATACTATGTTACTTAAAAGGAATTAATACTTATAGTTGACCATTCGATCAGCACGAGAATTTCATATTTGATCGATTTTATTCCCAGGCGATTTGAACGCAGCATTACTTACTTTTCAAACGACTTCAAAAAACAGGAGGAGGTTCTCAATTAGGTTGTATTTTTTTATGTGTATATGTTACGCGATGATTCTTTTTTTATTGAAAAGAGGGTACCTCAATATTGATCCCATTTAAATTTCAACAAAATATTCCACCTCATATATTCTTTATTGCACCAAAAAAACAAACAACAAGAAAAAATCTGTGAACAAAAGTGAGCAAAGGTGGACTTATCTCTAAAAGAGATCTCTTCCAGTCAACCTATGGTGGTGAGAGCGTAAGTTGTAAGCGGGCAACAGCGTGCAAGATAGAGAGGGTGAAATACTATAAACTATCGAATAAATTTGTATAAATACCGATACACACATAAGTATTATAAATAAATACAATAAATAACGTATAATAAATAGCATCATCATAATATATATACATATATATAAATATATAATAATAAAAAAATAATAATAATAATAATTAAGAAACAATAAGATGATTACGAAGAAAGTTCTGCAAGAAAGTGCGCTTTCAAACTTTTCTTGAAAGAAGCAATCGACGGGCTCGCCTGGATGTGGGAAGGGAGTTTATTCCACAACTGCACTGCACGACAAGAAAAGGAGTTAAAAAAGAAATTAGTATTGCAGCTGGGTTGAACGAGCGTCTTAGTGATGCAGATGCCTCTTGACAAACTAGGGGATAAATCCTGTTTCGCGCACTTTCCGGTAACCGATTTCAATATAACTTGGCAATTAAACTGCCTCCGTGGCCGAACGGTTACCATACCGGACTGCCACGCAGAGGTCCCCGGGTTCGATTCCCGGGCCGGGAGAAATATTTGTATGGCCTACATTTATTTCTCTCGTGAGTTTGGGTGTAATTTGTGGTTGTCTATGTGTGTGTCCATGGCACCCGCGACACAGGGTCTCCCTAGTGCGGAGCTATGTTGAGTGTGTGCGTTATTATTATTATTAAATAGATTTAACTCCACGAACTTTTGAGATCTGTTTTTTTTTTAATATCTGTCTCCTTGAAGCTAAATATCCTGTTTATAATTTTTAAAGTACTTTTTCCATATGTCTCTCAACTGTAGTGCACCCTGTGTATGTTCCTATTATTTTTTATAGGATTTGCAATATTTTTCACTTGCGCTGTTTTATATTTACTGTGTACGACTTAAAATGGCTTTTATCCATCACAAATGTCATCAAATGTCAGACAGGACAAAATAAACTGAAAATGGGATTATAAATATCCATAAAACAGAGAAATCGCTGTATTATCCAAAGCCAAGCGAGGGTGACAGCAGGCGAGTGGACAGCGGTATAGAAATCTCGCTGATAAAATTTTAATGCCTAGTATAAAAAGGCAATAAATTTGATTTACGCGGCGGGGACGCAGAACGGGGTAATATCGAAAAATAACATGAGATAATGCTGGCTTGCGGAATGGGGTGGACGGTATTGGACGGTATCAGCCGGATTAGATGATATTTGCATGGGAATGTGTGGCCGTCTGACATTGTGCCTCGGCCGCCGCCTACGCTCCTTTCTATAAAAAAATAATTTATTAATTAATTTATTAATTTAAAAATTAAATAATTTAATTTCCTTTTAAAAAAATAATTCAATTCATTCATCATCAACAGATTTTTACGTCCCACTGCTGGGTACGGGTCTCCTCTAAGGTTTAGGCCACGTTTTTAAGTAGTGACTCTTCTTCGACGTCCTGGTTTCGTCACGATGTTCACCTTCACCGAAAAACTCATGGTATATTTCAAATTAAATTTTGCACATAAATGCCCAGAACGTCACAGATGTGAAGCTGAATTCGAACTCACGGCCTTTGCTTGAGAAGCGGTAGGAAACCATGAGGCTGGCACGGCTTTTCCACGGCGTATAGTAAACGAATGAAGAAGATCAATGAGAGCAGCTATACGGAGGTCAAGGAGCTGACTATGAAACGTGAGGAATAGAGGTTACATCGACAAGAGCCTGATAGGGTGATGGTTAGGAATCTAAAAGTCGAACTAGTTCTTAAACCGAACTTGTCTATTTTTGCCGCTAAGATGTAATGTAAGCATTACTGCGCTCCGGTTTCGAAGGGTGCTGGTGAAATTACAGGCACATAGGACTTGTCAGGCGCAGTGGCAGAGTTCCTCAGATCTAAGTCAAAGTCAAAGTAAAAAAATGTATGATGAAAAAAACTTGTATGAATATTTATAAAATAAACTTCAAAAATTGTGTTCCATTTTGGGTAATCCGAAGTAAGACGTTTTTTTTCCCTAAAAACAAACATCTTAAAATCAAAATTTATAAGGGGAGGTATAGAAATAATAAATTCCTTATTGGGCCGCGGCAGGAACACAAGATGAGTGGAAGAAGCCACTTAAAAAGATTGGCACTCAGCGAACCGGCATAATCTATGTAAATTACTTCAAATTAGGAATCGTCAACACGGTGCCTCTCGTAATTTCGAAAGCAGGCTTGCAAACCCTCCTTTATTATTGATATTTATTCGCCTTTCCGTAGAAATCAGGAAAAATTTGAAAATTTCTGGAACACTTCGATCTGCTAATGAGGTGAATAAATACGAAAACATTCTTGATAAATAGTACGCTCGCGATTCATCGGTATGAAATAATGTACAGTCTATATTGCGCTGTTGCTTTGGAATTTGATCCATCTTATCATAAATTGGCATAGAGTGCAATCAAAAAAAAGTAATTGAAAGAAAAATCAAAACCGAAGTCCGCATGTTCAAAAACCAATTCCTCAAAAAAGTCTACGGTTTTTTTTATGCCACCAAATGACGGGACGAACGAACGTGCGCACGTAAACGAAAATCGGAACGCAGTAATGCCCACATTACTCGTCGGCGACACGAATAGGTAAGATGACTGTACTTCCCTGGACGAATTCCATCACAAGAAGCTCTACTGGTACTGCAGTTGGAGAGTGCTAGCAATTTTAGATGTTGGTAAAGTCGTCTTTCTTTATTTTTCCGTAATAGCTCTCGTAAAAGTGGCAGTACCCGATGCGAGGTGAACCAAAAATGGTTTTTCGTTTATTACTGCCGATAAAAGAAAATAAACTTTACTATCACGTAATTGAAGTAGGTAGGTAGAAACAATCCATAGAAAGCACACAAAAGCAACCCAAGCGGCGAGATGAAAGCGCTATGCAATAAAAATCGAAAAATGACCCTATATATTGTTCTACAACAAACTTGGGGCTATAAAAATATTTCCTTCACGAAGAAAGCTACTGGCTTTCGGGTTTTTTGTACCTGTTACACATAATTTTGATTCTATTTTCTTGAAATTTTTGCTCCGCTTTCTAGTCTTTGTTTTAACATGCAACGAGGGGAGTTTTATATTTTTGTTCCTTATTTCCGGGCAGACTACGTTTATACTAAATCAAGAACATTGAGGACATAATTATTATAATACGTTAGACTTGTTGACTTGAACTTGTGAAATCCTCTTCATTAAAGACTTCCCTTGCTGACACTTAGGTCAATTATTATTGATTTTTGTTGTTATAGTTGTTTGTTAAACTCTATTATGTAAATGTAATTTTTAGAACATGAATATTCATTTTCATTGGGTTTTAATCAAGTTTAGTGGCAGAGTTCCTTGTGAAAGAATTCGTCTAGGGTAGTACTGCCACCTTACCTATTTTTGCCGCCAAGCAGTTATGTCAGCATTACTGTGTTCCCGTTTTTGAAGGGTAAGGGTGCTGGTGAAATTACAGGCACATGAGACTTGTCAACTTATGTCTCGGGGTGACAGCGCAGTGGCAGAGCACCTCAGATCTTTGCGACTTAAAGCTCTCAGTGGCACTGCAACTGTTATGACCAGCCGTGTAGCACGACTCGTCCCTTCACTTGATATTATAAAAAAAGTGGGCTTATTATAGATTCCGAATAGATTTAATAACATTCAAAATTTTTGAGATTGTTGCCGTAATCATAGTGCATAGGCTTCAAATTCAAATGTTTTATTGCGTAGGTACATGTTGTTATATATAGGTTCTAAATTAGTACATATAGTATTAAAAACGAACCCTCAAAGTAAATTTTTAAGTACATTGTAAATAGATCCAAAGTTGTATAACAATTTATTACATTTCATTTAAAATTAGATAAATTAAAAATATAGAAATTATTACAAATAGTCAAAAGTAGAATTAAGTAAAATTATTTTATTATACTATTTTATTTATGCAGATAATAATGTATATTTTTATATTAGGTATAATTTCTTACTTATAACACTATTTGAGACGTAATATTTATTGCTTATTTATTTATCAAACAAAACACAACCTACACAAACACACCCCACACAAGCCCACTCTCCACCCACGCAGACGCAAATTCATTTTCTTGCTTCACAATTCTATCTTAGTTCATTGTTATTATTGTAATATATTATGATTAACTGTAATTATTTCACAGTATTTGTGTATTTGTTATCTGTTGTTATCCCAAATTTAATAAAACAACATCGCGTTTATAAATTTGTTTATTACAGTTTATTAGAGCGATTCGCCAATTACTCAACGCTGTTTATGAAAAAAAAAAATATTAAATTAGTAATATTAGGGGTTAAAGTATGAAATTGCCGTTTTATTGCAATAGGTTCTTTGAATTTTCATAGAATCTTCATGGTTTGAGGTTTTCGAATGAAACTTTTTTCAAATGGTTTCTGTGATTTTTTATTTTTTTTAAATTTGAAACATTTGAATATCGACTTTCAATTGTTTTTGTTATTCAATTTAGACAAGAAAGATGGATACTGCGAAAATTCGAGTGATTTTTGAATACGAGTTCCGACGCGGAACTAACGCGGCAGAAACAGCCCGCAATATCAATGCTGCGTTTGGAGAGGGGTCTACTAATGAACGCACCGTGCGATTTTGGTTTAAACGCTTTCGTGATGGAAATTTCGACTTAAAGAACGAGTCACGAGGAAGACCGCCCACACAGGTGAATAACGATGAATTAAGAGAGATAGTGGAAGCCGATCCTAGTCAAACTACCCAGGAATTAGCGGCATGGTTTAACGTTACCTTACCCACAATATTGACTCACTTGCGTCAAATCAATAAAATAAAAAAATACGAAAAATGGGTGCCTCATGATTTGACTGATCTGCAGAAAGAAACGCGTGTTGAAACTTGTGTTGCCTTGTTGAACCGGTACAGAAATGAAGGAATATTGGATCGAATTGTAACATGTGATGAAAAGTGGATTCTTTATGATAACCGGAAAAGAAAAATGCAATGGCTGACCCCAGGTCAAATGCCACAACAGTGTCCTAAAGCAAAACTTACCAATAAAAAGGTAATGGTAACTGTTTGGTGGTCTCAGCATGGTGTTATTCACTATAGTTTTCTCCGATCTGGTCAAGCAATAACGGCAGATGTCTATTGTGCCGAACTCCGAACCATGTTGACAAAACTAGCAGTAAAACAGCCCCGACTCATGAATCGATCTTCACCATTATTGCTCCACGACAACGCGAGACCTCACACAGCACGAGAAACCACTTTGACCCTTCAGGAACTGCAGTTAGAAACCATTCGTCATCCTCCGTATTCACCAGACCTTGCTCCAACGGACTACCATTTTTTTCGTGATTTGGACAATTATCTACGTGACAAGAAGTTTTCTTCCCAGGAGGCAGTACAAAATGCTTTCACACAGTTTGTGCAGTCTAGATCGTCGGAGTTCTATCGCAAAGGCATTAATAACCTTCCCATTAGATGGCAGCAATGTATAGATAATAATGGCAACTATTTTGATTAAATAAATTTGTTAAAAATTTAAAAAATAAACAATTTAGATTTTCAGTACAAATCGGCAATTTCATACTTTAACCCCTATTATTTATTAGTCATAATCAATTAGGTGGTGAAAATATTCATTTATGTGCATTTAGCAATCTTAACTTGAAGTTAAAACAAGTGAACGAATCTGGCGCGCTATAATTTATCTTGTTTAATATTATTTCTTTTAATTTAATATATTTTCATTTTTGTGTTTTTAAAAGAAAGCGCATTACGCTGTGCGATGACTGTAGCTACCTACTTATAAACCCGTTAAAGGGATTGCAGTAGGTAGGTTAGATTTAAGAACCAATGTAAATAATTTTGTTTTGAAAAATGAATGAAAAAAAACCCTGCACGCAACACACTGCATTTCAGAAGCGATGTGCATCTAATTTCAACTGTAACCAACTTAGCGTTCATATCATAAAGCTAGATCCGAGCATCAATCACCAAATCCAGTCGGCTAACCCATCGGCCGCTGCATGTACACAAATTGCACACGCCTAAATGGGTTTCGGCGTCCATCCACTGGGCTAGTCATTAACTCGCGGAAGCAAGTACAGCGGACCAATTTCCCGCCGGGCGCCAATTAACACCACTTGGGCGCCCGCCGGCCGCCGGTTACCGAAGGGTTAGGCAAGATGTTTGTTATGATTTACGATAGAGGCAGGAAGGCCTTGTGACTTCATGTATGTGCGTAGGGTTAACGACCGTTTCAGGGATCCTAATACCTTAGAAATGCCGGATCCATTACATCTGTAACAAGGCGCAATTTCGCACTAGCTTTTGAATATTTCGTGTAGAAATCGTTGGTGTTTTGTAGAAAGGATGTATGCAACATTTAGATTTTTTTTTAGACATACATGTTTAGGTTTTCAGGATTTGTTTTAAAATATGTACGTCGTTCTTTAAATCCAATTTTAAAAGTGCAACTTAATTAAAACCAAAATTATTATATATATTTAACTTCGTGTTGATGAAAGTTGTAATTTAGAATGCCTAATCGCTGTAATTTCAGTGATTCAAAAGAAGCGGACTGTATTTTATGTGTGGTCTGACAAAATATAGAATCGTAATGTTTTGGGCCATATAAACCCACCTACCTTTGGTCTCGTATTCGACTCCTCGTCGTAGGACCTGGTGGGTAACGTCACAGTGGTCCTCAGCACTTTTGCACTAATGTTCCCCGACACTATGATAAGTAGATACAATATTGGCCAGGTTAGGGATTTCCTTTGAAAAAGACCCCAAACGAACACGTAGTCGAGATAGTTCTAGCTAGTTGTTTTTTTAAAAATAATATCTTCTAAATACTGGTATAGTATTATTATATATATATATATTTAACTGCCTCAGTGGCCGAACGGATACCATGCCGGACTGTCACGCAGAGGTCCCAGGTTCGATTCCCGGGCCGGGAGAAATATTTGTATGGCTTACATTTATTTCTCTCGTGAGTTTGGGTGTAATTTGTGGTTGTCTATGTGTGTGTCCATGGCACCCGCGACACAGGGTTTCCCTAGTGCGGGGCTATGTTGAGTGTGTGCGTTATTATTATTATTATTATTATTATTATTATAGTATAACTATTTTGAAACTGCCTCTGTGGTCGAACGATTGTCACGCAGAGATGCCGGAAAAAATATTTGTATGGTCTACATTTATTTCTCTCGTGAGTTTGAGTGTAATTTGTGGTTGTCTTACGTGTATCCATGGCACCCGCGACACAGAGTTTCACTAGTAGGCTATGAGTGTGTGCACGTATTTAAAATCAGATAGTTTTAAGGTTAATTGTGACAAAAATATAGTACCTACATTTACAGCTAAAACCATTTAAAATTTCATTTCGTAATCTAGATGTAATAAGGCCACAAGTGCAATATGAAAAAAAGTCAGGATTGAGGTTTAAAGATTCTATGGTCGAAATTAGACAACTTTTTAAGCTTAAATAGGTAACATTTATGTTTATCACTAGTAACAGGTTTCTTACCACGGTATAACTTCTTTTTATTTTTATTTGGGAAAATAAAAAGAAGTTATACCGTGGTAAGAAACCTGTTACTAGTGATAATCATTTAGTGAATAACCACGAAAGTCTTAAAATCTATATAACATTTATGTTATTAAATATGATGATGTTATTAACCAACTTCGAAAAGGGAGGAGGTTATGGTATGTTACGCGACCACTCTGGCATTTGTGAACCGATTTTGATGATTCTTTTTTGTAGGAAAGAGGGTACGTTAGTATTGGTCCCATTTAAATTTGAAGAAAATATTCCTATTCTAAGAATGATGAGGGGATGACTCCGGTCTCGCGCGCTTTCTGGTAACCGATTTCAATAAAACTTGCCAAATATATGAAATTCTAGGAACTTTTGAGTTCGGTTCTTTTTACAAAAAGTTATAATTTTTTTCCACTAGTTTGTTATTATTATTAATACAAAGATCGAACAAACACAATGAAAAATTCCTTCGACCCGACAGGACTGGAACCAGTGTCTGTTGGCTATAGCTCTTTCCATCTGAATTACAGATCCAGTCAGCAGATCTTACGAACCTCTCTATATGTTGCTAGGAACAGATTTTTCTTTATATTGGGTTTAAACGGATTTTTTGCCATAGTTACGATGAGGAAACAGGCACTGGTGCGAACTCAGATTGAAGGAGTTTTTCTTTGTTTTTGTTCGATATATGTGTTAATAATAATTATATGATATCGAGTTCTTAGGTTTATTGTAATTAATAACTATTGTAACTATAGTGAAAAATAGGGTGGTTTGCATTAATATTAGACATAACTGGTTGAAGACTGTATCACCTTCGTCAACCGTGACCATGGAACCGAAACGTCAGTTTTTTTGAAAAAACAAATATACGCGATTTAAATCCCAAAAATAGTTTCATTCCCAATAATTATATGAGTAACAAAATTCCACACTTTTGATTTCATGTAGTTCATATTATTTTTATGACTTTCATATATATATTTTTTATAATATCAAGTGACAGGGCGAACTAGTCGTGAGCCTGTTGGTAAGCTACACGCCTGTCCATAACATTTGCAGTGCCACTCAGAGCTGTAAATCGCAACGATCTGAGGAACACTGCCACAGCGTCTCTCATCCTGAGACATAAGTTGACAAGTCCCATATGCCAACACACTTACCCTTCAAAACCGGAACACAGTAATGGTTGGCGGTACAAATGGATAAGATGGCAGTACTTCCCTGGACGAACTCATTCATAAGGAGCTTTACTATTACTAAATGATAAAAGCCCTTTGATACCATGGCTATATTATGAATGTACCATGAGGTTTACGGTGAAGGAAAATGAGTGAAAGGCCAATCCGTATTGGCCCTGAAGAGACCCGTGCATAGCAGTGGGAGGTGTAAATGGGAGGACGTTCTTGTTATGTTGTAAGGTTTGTAAACCATTTCTTAAACTATTTGCATATTACTTGTCACGTTAAGGTTTATCACCAGCAACTCTAGGGCATCATTTACAGCCTATTGTCAAAGTGCCGTTCTCTGAATAATTGCTTTCTACGCGGCCTTGTTTGGTTGCACAATATTCAAATTTTTAACGGTGTAGCGAAAGTCCTGTTAACTGCCATAAAACTGTTTTGCTTTTGGGATCTACTTTTTACCGATTGTAGAGCAATAGTTGGCCCGCTTTTGCCTAAACAAATAAAGATATTTTTATAATTGTTTGTTTACAAAAAAATCTGCCCGTTAACTTTTGCGAAAAATGCTAATTTTACAGCTTTGTTGTCGTAAACTTAAAATAAGGTTGAAGATGGGTACCGACAGCAAAACAACGTTTCTGGGACATGACATATAGATAAGGAACGCTACGCACTACAAAACGACAAATGATTTATAAATAACTTAGTCTGCTATCACCTCTAATACCAATGAATCGTACCCTGGGTATTGGCTTGTAGGCTTTGTTAGGGTCATAAAGGACGTGAAATAAAAGTGGAATGTATTTGCAATAGGACAGGTATATTCGCCGTCTCAATTACACAGCTGTACTGGTTTATATTATATAAATGTATAAGGATTAGCCGTCGCCGGTGGCTGTCGATAAGGCGAGTGCCTCTGCGCCGCTGCCACTCGCCGTGACGTCACGCTATCAGTGTCGTTCTCCCCGCGTCTTGTGCCGAGCGGGTATAAGACCGGTTCGCAACAGCTTTATCACATGTAAGTCATAAAAATAATCCATGAAGAAAATTACGTATTCGTGAAATTTTGTAACTCTCCCTTTTAAGCATAAAAATGTCATCGGCTATTAATTACGTTTAGAGAATCTTTAAACCTCTCTCCTGAAAAGTTGCCATTTTGCAGATGTGACATTATTACACTAAAGGTGCGACGGTTACAACTGGTATTCGTGCTTAATTTTATTTAAAAAACGAAGTTTTTTTTAACCGCCTTTAAAAAAGGAGGAGGTGCTCAATTCGACTGTATTCTTTTATATGTGTGTTACGGCATTTGTGAACCGATTTCGATGATTCCTTTTTGTTGAAAAGAGGGTTCCTCGGTATTAGTCTCATTTAAATTTGAAGAAAATTTTCCACCTCTAAGGATGGCAAACTAGGGTATGAATCTGGCTTGGCAAATAGATGGAATTCCACAAACTTTTGAGTTCGGTTTTTTTTTATATAAAAATTTATAAATATTTAAAAAATAATTAAAAAAACATCCGAAAATGTTTTATTTTCAATATATCTGGAAACCGCAAAAACTTAAGTGCGCGATATACTTCTAAATGAGACAATTATTTTTAAATTTTGTACGATTCTGTACGATTGTCCAATTACCTCATACGTATACGTATGAGGTATACATGTTTGTATACACGTTTTTTTCCTACTTTCACAATTTTAGTACACTTGTCACACCCTTGCGGTACACTGGCGGTAAGTTGTAC
This sequence comes from Hyposmocoma kahamanoa, assembly GCF_003589595.1. Taxonomy (NCBI): domain Eukaryota; kingdom Metazoa; phylum Arthropoda; class Insecta; order Lepidoptera; family Cosmopterigidae; genus Hyposmocoma; species Hyposmocoma kahamanoa. The sequence continues at coordinate 17,168,217 of NW_020653853.1, read as the reverse complement.
CCTCAACCACTCAGGTTCTCCCGAGAGCTTGCATTATCATAACTTTTCTCTCGCCTGCCACATTATTCAATTTGTTGACAGATGTACCAGAATATCAATGAGATACGTCGCTACAAGTTCGATCACCTTCACGGATTTTGAAAAATGTCATTTATAATACGAAATACATTTGTGTTGTTTCTTATAATAGTTAGTGACAGGACGAACAAATAGTGCGCCTGATGGCAAGCGACACGACTGCCCATAAATCACAAGGACTGCGCCAGTCACCCTGAGACATTAAATAAAAAAATAAAAAAATAAAATACTTTTATTTCAGACAACAAGTTCCATATTTTGTTAGTAATAATAATAATGATAGAAAAAGAGCTTATAAACTAGTGTTAGTAAATATTTGTACATCATCAATTGGTTAAATCACCCTCCTTACGAAGCATTGCCACATGGGAGAGGTGATCCTACCAGCTACAGTTTGTAGGATGCTGTTGGGGCTGTCCCGCACTCTGCGCATCAGGGATGCTGTCTTTTTTCGGAGGATGGCAGCAAAACCATCCGTCTCATATTCTGTAAACATCCCCGACGCACTGCAAAAACGAGGCAGCCCCAACATCATCCTAAAAATATTATTATATTGTACACGTAGGGTCTCCAGCGGCCGTTTGGTGTAATTGACCCACAGGCTCCCGGTGTAGAAATTTTGACAATATGCTTTAAAAAGCGTTATTAAGTTGACAAGTCTCATTTGCCTGTAATTTCACTAGCACCCGTGCCCTTCAGAACCGTAACACAGTAATGCACACATTACTGTTTGACGGCAGAATTTGGTAAAGTAGCAATACTTCCCTGGACGAAATCTTTCACAAGGCGCTATATATATGTACCTACATTATAACTACTTGTTATATGTACATTCAGCTGTGGTCATGGAGCCTGTACAGAGCCTGAAACGTTGATCTGTTTGAAAAAACAAATATACACGATTTTAGATCCGAAAATATCATCGTCATCATCTTCAACCTTATATGTCTTTTTCTTTTTATGATACCAAATGACGGGACGAACAAGTCGTGTGCCTGGTGCTAAGCGACACGTCGGTCGATAACAGTTGCTTGCCACTCAGAACTTTAAATTGCAAAGATTTGAGGTGCACTGCCACTGCGCCCGTCACCCTGAGACATAAGTTGACAAATCCCATGGCCTGTAATTTCACCAGCACCCTTATCCTTCCAAATCGAAAGACGAACTCTTTCACAAGGATCTCTACCTGCTGCTAAAAACGCTACGTGTTACTCAGGTAAGGGTTTAGGCCATAGACCCCCACGCTGGCCCGAGAGTCGTGAACCTTCTTCGACGTGCAGATTTATCACAATGTTTTCCTTCGCCAAAAAATTCATAATGAATCTCAATTAAAATTTAACTCATAAATTCCGAGAAACTCAGAGGCGCGAGCCGAGATTCGAAGCCATACCCTTTGCTGGAGAGGTGGTAGGTCATACCATTAGGCTACCACGGCTACATTATCCGAAAATATAGTTTTTAGTTTCTGTTTTTGTCTGTGAAATAAAGAAACCTTCCGAGCTATCGCTCAAAATACACCAAAGCTACCTTTAGTATTTTAAACCAGTCGACTATCAGTAACAAATAAATGGAAAAATTGAATCAACTAACGAATGAAACGTGTCTGATCCAAAAAAAAAATCCACACACCCAAATTTTATTCACTCTAATCCCATCCTAACAGCGTTACGAGCGTCCTTTTTTCGGAAAAACGTCCGCGGCCGGCAACAAATTGAAATTCATTAGTACGCCGCGGCCATCGGCGCGCGCGTTAAGGAAAATTAACGAGGCATATATGAATTAACACCCACATACACATTGACGAGTCACGGCGAGCCTCGTGAGCTTCGTGAGCCTATTGAGAGCAGTGAGTCCGCCGAACCCCGATCGATGGCAATCCGCGACACTTTATTCAAATGGGAAAGCATCGACATTCGAAACTGAGCTGGAAATAACGAGCGTACATTTTGGTCGCCGTTTTCATAATACGCAAACGCGACTGTCCTACCGTTGGCTGCCCAAAGCGGATACAATAGACATATACTTAGTGTAGGTACTGTATTGAATGCTTTTACCGACCATCGCCAAAATAGACGTTTGTTAAAATACCTGTTACAGCGCTTTTATTATTTGTGGAATGACTTGTGAAATGAAACGTTGGTTTCTTTGAAAATAGAAATAAAGTAGCCTGATGTAGGATGACGCATCCGATAAGAGTCGCAATATAGATTGCCGAGAAGTTATTTACAATACGCAAGTAACTTCAGTGTCATTTTTTATTGCTAGGAAGTTGAGATCGTTGTGTGTAAAAATATTCAAAATATTGAAAACCAAGAATCTGAATATTTTACCATATTTGCCTAAAACGTTTTGGTGTTTTCAAATTGTGATTGAGACTAAACTATATTTTATTATTAACTAACTACAAACTAAATGTAAAACTAAACTAAACTATAAATGAAATATATATATTTTTTAATCTGACTATATGAAATCGCCGAAAAACTCGCTACAGATCAAACTGCAAACGATTCTGGTCACTTGCAGCATTTGAGATTGGTAGCAGTTTTATTCTAAAATGTGCAGAAACTCGATGTGTTGCAAGAGTCCGGGCGTAGCCTTACGCCATTTTTTTTTACAAAAGTGTACTTCTGAATGAAATATCTGTCGCTGTGCCTCGTTCTAAATCGACTGAAACTTTTGAGAGAGTCCTAGTATATTTAAAATATCGGCTGTAACTCCGCCTTAAGCATTACACCACTCTAACTGAGGCATGACCCGTGCCACAAGTAGACTCTTTTCAGCCCTCCAGAGCAAAGGCCCATACATACCGAGACAAAAAAATCGCATTATTAAAATATATGCAAGTGATTTGTGCAACCGATGTCCTATCAAAAAAGGTGTGCACACTTGCCGACGTATATCCATACTCTACGCACCTGTAGTACCGAGTATATTAGTACATTTTAAAAAATAACTACTTTCCATGTTACTTTGTAAGACTCAGATAATAAATGAAATAATTATCGATTTTCTAACATTTTTTGTTTCCATTCTACACCGTGTCAAAGCCTAAGTGCGTCTTAAACTAACCTACCATACACGATTTAGATCCAAAGAAATTGTTTCATTTCCTATGGGTATAAATCGGGAAAGCCGAAGAACTCGACATCTACTTCTTATTTGCTACAACCCGAAACGTTTGTAATTTAAAAATTTAAAAATTACTGTTCTTTTAGTCCACACAATCTCGAATATTTCAGTATCGTGTTTTTGCCGACTGATGCACTGTGGCAGATATTTTTCTCATACATTAATGCAAACGTTTATAAACGTTTCTTATGAATGTAACAAATAATGATACTGACGTCAATAAACGTTGATATCTATCAACCGCCCGCCGCCGTTGCGCGTGTTTTCTTTTTATGATACCAATAGGGCTAGGACGACAAGGCGTGACTTGTGCGAGAGCGACATTATGTTTCATCTCACGCGAGATCACTATGCAAGAATTAGCGGTATCTCGCGCTTTATCTAGCTCTCGCGCTAGTCGAGTCCGTCGTGTCGTCCTACAAGTGACGGGACACACAAGTCATAGGCCTGAGGACCTACCACAACCTCTTAAAACAATATTATTTTAACCTTACATTGACTTTTTGTACCATGACGCGCTTAAACTAAGCTTACTATAACGTCAAAACTATGATGTCTTAGTGGCAGCTTTGTGACTATTCGTTCCACCAGTTCGTACTATGACGCGACTTTAACATTAAAGTAATATTGCTCTTATGTCAAATTTAGCAATCTTAAAATAGTTACACGGATGCAATGGAAACAATATTATTTTCGGTTTTATTAACTTAACATTGATTTGTAATGATTAAACGTGAAGTTGAACTTAATTATTTACATATATCTCTTCAATATTTTGTTTATTTTTTTTTAATAGTACATAGGTCATAATTTCTCGTTAAATAAAAATACGCGATATTTATTTCTTAAAATTATGACAGCGACATCTATATGCTCCTTGGCGAAAACAAAAGTTGATTCTAGACTATCATTCCAAATTCACAATGTAACAATCAATACTCACCTTGTTTTATGTATTTTTCTTCATGAAAATGCGAAAAAATAATTGAAAACAACGTAATTTTAATAGATTTCATTATTACATACTTTTCTTTTTGGTTGGCAGTTAAAATTCTCTGAATGTAAATAATATTAAGTACTTTAACATTATACTACGATAGGACGATTTGGAATATTAAAAAAGAAAGAGATGGCACTATACAGTTCATATAGCGTTATTTCTTTCCTATTTTTAGTAAGGAATAGATAATATTAGGAAATCATTCGTTCTTTCGGTCACTTTAACTTAATATAAATTTTAATAATAGGTACATTACGTGGTCGACAGGTTTGTCTTAGTGCGAATATGAGTAATATTATAATAAGCTTACTTATAAGCTTACATTGAAATAAAATTGTTTTTTGAAAGGTTATGGTAGATCCTCTGGTGGTAAGCGACATGGCTGTCCGTAACAGAAAAAAAGAAAACTGTTTATTGTACAAACGCAAACACGCATATAAACAAAAAAACAGGACAAAAATTAAAGATTAAAAAGAATATTAAAACAATTTACATGAACAAAACAAGCAGTAATTTCGTTTCGTCATGCGTTTCGCGGCTGGTACAAACGGGATTTGCTCATCAAGCCGTGTCGTGGCACTGATTATCAGCAAGCCAGTTTTAACGTTGCAGTGCCACTCAGAGCCTTAAATCGCAAAGATCTGAGGCGCACTGCCACTGCGCCCGACACGTCTCATGTGCCTATAATTTCACCAGCATGCGCATGCCAGCGTTCATTGGTATGTGTGAGTAATGCTTACTTATCCTGTGAAATTTCAAAACTGCGTGTCGCTTGAAATTCAATATTATTTAATAATTATGTATTAGAACAACTTTCTTTAAATATATATAATATCAAGTGACAGGACAAACAAGTCGTGCGCCGTATGGTAAGCTACACGCCTGTCCATAACAGTTGCATTGCCACTCAGAACTTTAAATCTGACACTGCGCCTATCACTCTGAGACATAGGTTGACAAGTCTCATGTGCATGTGCATGTAATTGCACCAGTACCCTTACCCTTCAAAACCGGAACACAGTAATACTGACATTACTGTTTAGCGGCAGAAATAGGTAAGGTGACAGTACTTCCCTGGACGAACTCTTTCACAAGGAGCTCTACTGCTGCTAAAACGTCAATGACGTCATTATTAAGATTTTGTATGACCAAATAATTCATCGAAAATAGTAGTTCTCTTACTTTTATCGATGAAATAAAAGAAATTAAACGTACGTTGTTCTACATTACTTACAAATGTTTAGGGCGGCATAAGACATAGCTCGCGCATATCTGTTAACATCTAAAGGAAAGTTTTATATCTGTTACATCTAAAGGGCCATATATTCCTGGTAACACATTAGCGATACAGCTCTTATAAATATCAACCCTCGCTTACACTGAAATATAGACAGGCCAACTAATGACCTGTGTGTACGTCTCCGTATATTCTAAAAAATATTCTGTATTTATTGTAATAAAGATATTATCTCTAACAATGCCGCGCTGTTCTATTCGGTGGTGTGGGAAAAACAGCAAAACATCTAATTACAAAACAAACGGAATCACATTTCATCGGTAATTAAATACTAAATATGTAATTTTGTAATTTTCGTCCATTATAGCAAAGCTCAAGTTAACTGGTCGATTTAAAGAGAAACAGTTGACGACACCCGTCAATTGTTTCGAACTCGGGCTAGCCAATCGGAGCGCAGTTGTCACAGTAATGATGGCAGAATAGTTTTCAAACAAATTAAATGACATTTCGTCTCTATTTCTGGTTATATACTCGATGTTAAAGACCGATAGAAGAAAAGCTAAACACAGCAAAGCGCTTAATCTCCTTCGATCCCCGAATAGCTGCGACGCGGAGAAGGTCGTGGATTAAGAAAGACTTTGTCTTACTCAACAGCTTAGATTAGGAAGTCGATAGACTCGCTTGTCGAACAAGCCGATTACAACCATCAAGTCTTTGGAGAAAACATTATTTGGGAACATTTTTTTCTATTAGGGTTGCTCGCGTGGTGTGACGAGTTTTGGTTGAAATATTTCCAACATCGCTACTAGAATTCAAAGAACATGATTTTATATTTATCACACTGTATTATTTCACAAAGAAACACTTTAAAAAAACTTAATATACCAACATTATCATATTCATTCATTTTGTATGAAAAAAACTTTTTATTAAATTTGACCTACTTCTGCTGTCCCGAATTTTTTAATTCCTTACAATGAAATGATCCTTACATGAAACTGAATCTCTCAGCATTAAAAAAAATTGATCTTATTCATTTTTATGGACAACTCACACTTTACCAAATAATTGACTATGTCTTAAATTTATTATATGTTATAGCCAATCCATTCAATTAAAGGATAGTTTTAATACTTTATTTATAGCAGTTTTGTTATCTGTTAACTTATTGTGGGAAAACTGAAGGCCCTCTTCGAATGCCATATTAAATGTACGCGAGCTTTTGATGTACAAATTCTGGATATTTCTAGTTTTATTTTCAAAATGTTACTGATGTTGATTTACTCATTAGGTGACGTACTTTCGATATCAGTGTAAAGCCGGAAAATACTAATTATGATTATTTGACATGCATATTTATTAAATGATCTTTTTAACCGACTTCAAAAAAGGAGGAGATGCGCGGTTACTCCGGCATTTGTGAACCTCAGTATAGTCCCATTGAAATTTAAAGAAAATATTCCACTTATAAGGGTGACAAACTAGGGGATGAATCCGACTTCACGCACATTCCGGTAACCGATTTCAATAAAACTTGGCAAATAGATGTAATTGTACGAACTTTTGAGTTCAATTTTTATTAAAAAAAGTTACAATTAATTTATTAAGCAAACATTCCGTGTAAGTACATTTAAAAAAAAATCCGATTATTGTCCGATTGCCTATTATAAGATTAAGGCACTGTTTAAACAAACAAATGCTTCAAGGATGTACATCCCCTCAATCCGATTACTGCGCACACCGTCAATCCAGGGCTGTCAGCATTGATGGCAAATATTGACAATGGCTACCAGAACGCATACACAACCGTCTGCGATCGTGGCGGCACGAGCCGTTGTGTCACCAAGTCATGACAAACATGTTTATTCCCTGCTAATCAAATCACTGCAGCTGCTTTGGCCATACATCTTGAGCACGTTGAAGAATTTGGAGTGAAAAATTATATTTTTTGTTCCAATTTAATTACGTAGTTTGTTTAATTGTTTGAAAATGAATTGTTTGCACCACAATATAGAACATGAAATTCTAAATCAAATAATGTAATTCACTATTTATTATATAAAAATAACTTTTTCCGTTTGAAATTTTATAAATTGTCTATGGTCATTTTAAAATTATATTTAAGCGCACGTTTTTAGAATTGGCGAGAAAGTTTTAAATTAATATTTGTTTGACAAACGCCTGGAACAGGTGAATCGTAAAGCTGTCGTGAATTGGAATGTGTTACCTCATTCCCCGTATGCACCCGACATAGCCTCTTCAGATTTTCACTTGTTTCGGTCTTTATACGAATTTGATAACAAGGAGACCATCAAACGACACTCAAAGCTGTATTTTATAAGTAAAATATTTTTATTAAGGGAAATTCTAAAATTACCCGAAAGATGGCAAAACATTTTTGATCAGCATAGTTTCTACCTAATTGATTGAATTTGAAAAAGTAGGAACTGGAAATTTAATACATTTTGTTAAAAGAAGTGTAATTGTTTTTATAACTAACTGTAAGAACGTGATTTGGGTGCCAACGTTGAGTGAACAAGATTAAAATTAGTTATTACTTCCAATTTTAAAAGATAAAAAGATTTTCGAAACACTTTCATAAGAAACTCTACTGGTATGTGCCGATGTTGTGTGTAAATAAAAAAAAATACAAAATATAGTGATATATTTATTTCTATAATTAGATTTTAGGGCATTTTGAGCGTTAAATGCCCGCTTTAAAGAGTTTGATTGATCAAAAATAACTACGAAATTTTGGAACTGGTATATTAAACATCGTTTCCATGTGTTCTTGACATTTTAAATTTAGAAACCGAATTTTGATTTGAATTGTTTTCTAATTGAAGTTTTTCTTTGATGATAGAAATTTTATATTCTACCCCTTTGAGAATAATAATTTATCGGGGCACATAAAGCGCCATTGAGGTTTATTTGCAAGTAATATAACTGCCAAATAGACTAACCCGCCATGAAAAAACGCCAAAATAGAAACATTTTAAATTGAAATACAAAGGATTAAAAAAGTAAAAAAAAGATTACAAATACAAAAAGATTACATAACAGTTTGCAGCGACTGCTGTGATACGCTATATTTAATAGTGACCTAAATACACTCGGTATCGGCAATTTTCGGTGAATGAATGCCTCGTTTGGATTCTGATTAACTGCCTATTAATTATATTTACGTTTAATTTAGTATGATATATATATTTTTTTATAATACTAAGTGACGAGACGAAGATATCGTGCACCTGGTGATAAGCGACACGCCTATCCAGACTAGTTGCAGCGCAACGCAGAGCTTGAAATCGCAAAGATTTGAAGAACACTGCCGCAATGGCACCCCGACCTACTCGACCCGTCACTCAGAGAAGTAAGTTGACAAGTCCCATGTGCCTGTATTTTCACCATCACCCTTATCCTTCAAAACCGGAATATACCTTAAGTCAAATAAAATATGTTTAAATAAAAACAAGAGACGATGGGACTTAACGTCTTTTACTACTGCGTGATTTTTAGCTTTCTTAAGCAATGTTTATAAAAACATAAAATCTTAAGGATTCGCTCTGGACCTTTTGGAGGGAAATGTGTCGTTTTTATTTCGACTTTCAATTATTTTGTGAAATCTAGTTTAAAGTGGAATAGGATAATGCTATTGTGCCTTAATCGAAGATTAAAACGCGAAATTATACGAATCTCGAACTAAAATACCCGTATCGGCCCGTTTTAAGGAATCCCGAGTCAATCCAAGCACGCCGCCTCAATTTGCCTATCCTCTTTGTGGCGGCCAAAAAAGAATAATGTATCAAGACTTGGCTGTATGGTGTAAAATCTTTACCGTTTCCTTTATAGAAAGAAGAAAAAAAAAATCTTAAATATAGACCTAAGGCACTTTTCTCTCGCCTATAGAATTTTATAACTCTCCCATTTAAGTATGAAGAAAATGTCAACTAATTACATTATTGAGATTTTTGCGAAATGACTCTACTAGTTTTTATTAATACAAAGATCGAACACGAAAGCTTATTCGACCCTTTTTCAAGAAGGTTCTAAAATCTGTAACTAGATGTCAATAGCGGCTCAGAAAGCCGAAAGATCCAGTACAAAGATCTTTTATAAAAAACACGTAGGAGAATTTCGACAACTAGATAACTTGACCCGTAGCTCAGTTGGTAAGAGCAAAACTACGGTGCAGTATGAATAGTATGAGTTCAAGTTCCATGGGGACGAAAAAGTTTTTCTATGTGTTCGAGCGTTGAATTAATAATGTTTACTACTAATTGCGTTCGCAGAATCTTTATACCTATCTCCAGAGAACTTGTCATTTTAAGATGTGACGTCATATTTCTATATGACTTTCTTTTCTTCACCGTGTGCGTGGTAGCCAGAACAGCACATTGATAAAGCTCGTGAACCCATTCAATTAGTCCCTTGCAATGGCACTTGAAAAAAGTTCATAGGTGTTATTTAAATTATGTAATTTTAACCAATGGCTGGCACCACACAAGGCATCTCTATATCCAGTGCTCTTTTTATTATTTGTGTGCATAGTTCGTGTTTTAATTAAATAAATTTTTTTTATACACATTTTTCTTTTTTGTCTTATTTATGTTTTTGTTTCGTAATTATTTATTTATGTTTTACGCTGAATGTTTGGATCGTGTTTTGTTTTTGTTCTGTTTTGTTTCGTTTTCTCTTTTTTTCTTTTGTAGTGTCATTGTGGCAAACAAATAAATGTATTTCTTTCTTTCTTTTAATGTAGGTAATTTTAATGTATTGAATTTAAATAAATACTAACAAAATTACTAAGACCGTTTACGCACTACGTTCGTTCGAATCGACCGAGATCATCTCCGTCCGACATCCGTCCGAAACAATTACTGTCAAATAAGTAATATTCGACAAAATTAAAAGACAAGTATCAAGTATGAAGCTTCATTCGCATCACGCGTCTTTTCATTTGGTCAAGTATTGCTTATTTGGCAGTAATTGTTTCGGACGGATGTCGGACGGAGATCGAGAGTAGACCCCCTGTTCCGAATCCAAGTCGGTCCGAAATGTCACAGGGTCATCATTTTATCTCTAGGTGTTCGAGAGGCTAGTGGCTACTGGCTAGGCTAGCACCGCTAAGCCGTCGACTCTGAGTCCACTACCAAATCTCCTCATTGGTGGCGGAGCTTTATGGCACGCTCACTTTTCGACGTTGAAAAACGACGTGTTCCCAATAACCAAGCGGCTGGAGGGACCGGAGGATATCTAGCTTATCCTTTACTAGCTCCCCGGGCTAGTGCCGGAGATGCCAGTCGCAGTGTCCTGCGACAATGTCCGGACATAACTTCCAACTTAAAGAGCAACTCACGTGGCCCGCGCGTCTTCTTACTTCAGGTTCTCAATTAGACCGCTACTAAGACGCGCTAGCTGCTCACGAGACAGAGCCCGTCCACTCCCAACCGGGGCAGACAGGCGGGGCAGGCAGGGCTGTACCCTGGTCTCGCCGTCGAGCCCGTAGTCTCTCCGGAAAACCCTATCTCTCGGATCGGTAGATAGGGACAAGCGATAGGTGTACAAGCGATATTCTTATTTTCTTGGATTTGAATCGGACTTAGTGCACAACGGACTGCATAGAGTGAATCGGAAGCATTATGTAAACACGCTCAGTCTTAAAAACTCATGTTTGGTAAGCGGCAGATATTCAAGTCACATTTCGCACATGACAACTAACATAGTAGGAAATGAAACTATTTTTCCGGATTTAAATCGCGTATATTTGTTTTTTCAAACAAACCGACGTTTCGGGCCCTTTACAGGTCCCATGGTCACGGTTGACTGAGGTGGTAGAGTCTTCAACCAGTTATGTCTAATGTTGATGCAAACCACCCTATTTTTTCACTATAGTTACAATAGTTATTAATTAAATACCTTATTTTTAATTTTACAAAGAAATATTCCAATTTACGCTACATTAAGTTTTACAAATAATTTTATTGAATGAATTCTTTTATTAAGTTCAATTTATTATTAATTAATTAGTAATAGAAATTAGAATAAACTAAAACATATTAATTAGTACTGTAGTCTTATGTCTGTTTGGGATTTTTCATTAGAGGAAATACTGGATCCCAAACTGGTGGCACGGAGAAACCATCTTCCCTGTTGAAATTAGGATGTTTTTTAATTTCAATGGCCTCTCGCATCCTGGGTAGATAACGAACTTCTTTTGCAAGGACCTGGGGTTTGTCAAACTTCATTGAATATGTAGGTTTATCCATGACATGCTCGCAGACTGCAGACTTGTTTACGCGACAGCGTTTGACATCAGCTATATGTTCTTTGACGCGGGTACAAATACTTCGCTTTGTTTGTCCAATATAAAAGAGACCGCACTCACAGTCAAGCTTGTAAACTCCTGCATCTACTAGAACTAACATAGTGTTATCTCAAAATGGCTTTAAATTATACTAATGTTACCTAGTTACTTTTAAAACGACAGTGTTGTCCTGTCACTTTGAAATGAAGTCGTATATAAATTTTGGAGACAAATTATTAATATAACGCAATTTTTGAGATAATACTATGGTAGTTGTCAAATGACATTTGTACTGCAAAAACGAGCGATTCGTTCTGTGTACCGTTTAGGCTCTCGGATTTCTCTCAAAGAAAAGTTTAAGGAGACTGGTATCATGACTATGGTATCACAGTACAGTAAAAATATGCATAATTTCAATAAGAAAGAAGATATCCATTATATTATATTATATACCTTACAACTAAGTCCAAACTAATGGTACCACGATTTCGTTTAATCGAGGTAAACGACTCTTGTATGGGGAACTGTATACGTTTTTACAATAAGATTCCGGAGCATATATTAAGATTATCATTTCCTAAGTTTAAACACTGGATTAAAAATATTTTGATTGAAAAGTCATATTACAAAATTGAAGACTACGTGTTAGATAAAAATGGAAAGACGACATGGCTCCAGATTCCACACAAATTTGATTTAAAGTGTATTCCACAGTATTTAAGTTTATTTTTTTTTAAATCGTCCCTAGAGTTCCTTGCTCGTTGTTCTCAGGAAAGTGAGCAAAGTGAACGAGCAGTAGTTTAAAAAATGACGTTTTCAAGAGTAAATTTATTTTACCTATGGAATAAATGATTCTTTGGATCTTTTAAAGATAAAGTATGATTATTATTACACCAAGGGTACGAAATGTAGGTAAGTTTACTGTATAATGACTCAACTAAATCACTTTCAACTTCCCTACAACTCAGCATTTTTCTAACAGCAAACTCGCGATACACTTTGTGGCAACAACGGCAACAACACTGAATAGATTCGTCATGGCAACTAGGAAGCGTACCCTTTCACGGAGAAAGTCCATTGTTACTAAATTTCTTTCAAGGCCGTATAACATTATTCTTTGTACAAATATAACTGTCATAGCTGTCTTAATACTGTATTTGTGTAATTAAAAGGGTTGTCCGAAAATGGTTCAGTGTACCCGTTATGTTATGGATAACGGCAAGATGTGACGTAGTAGAACAGTTATGGCAATAAAGCGAAAGGGTATGCTGTGGTTGTTGCATTGGAAGAAAAGTATTTGTGCCGTTAGGTCTAATAAATCAGTTGCTTTCTTTATAAAAGAATTGTGCTGATGGTCTTGTTGGAAGTATTGCATTGTTCTTTAATGATAAATTGTAACCAAAATTTAATTCCGCGTTTCTAAACCAAGCTTTACTCAAAGTGGTTTTTTCTACCAACATATTGTGTGCCTGGTGATAAGCGCCTGTCATCGAAAAGACCTTAGGGGTACTGTCACTGCGCCTGACACACAGAGACATAAGTTAACAATGAGTTAACAAATCATATGTGCCTGTAATTTCACCAAAAACCTTTACCCTTCAAAACCGGAACACGGTATTGCCTATATTTTGCTTGGCGGCAAAACTAGGTAAGGTGGCAGTACTTCCCTGGACGAACTCTTTCTCAAGAAGCACTACGGCTAATAAAGATCGAATAAACACAAAAATAAACACCAAAATACCTTCGACCCGACTAGACTCGAGGCTATTGCCTTAACGTGGCTACCGCTCTTCTAACTGAGCTACAGATCGAGCTAGAACATCTTACGAATTTTTCTATTGGGTTTAAACGGCCTTTTGCCGTAACGCCACCTGTGAGAACTCATAAAACATCATGATATTTAATAAATATAAAATTTTGCATGAATCGATTTTGGTTGAACCAAGTGCAGTCAACAAGCGTATTCATACAAACTCATAGTGTGTTATAGGATTAATTAAAAGTAAGTGGGTATTCAGGTACATTATTATGTAGTGCAATAGTTAGTTGACCAAATACAAAAATTAAGGACCAGAACAGTCACAAAATGGTGGCCAAGAGGACCGAAAAGGCTACTCGGCAGGCTACAGACGTCGTCAGATTTACGAGTTCACACTGGACGCGGATGGCGCAGGACCGTGAAAATTGACCCGATATAAAAGGGGTCTTATGGGTTGATGTGGGCTGAATATGATGATGTTGATGAGGTGAATAGTAGTCTACTAATATCATCTTCGATTTAGCACTTCACATCTTGAGCTGAACTTGAGTCTGTTTCGCTCAATCATCAATGGGTTAAACTCGTACAAATACGACAAATAGTACAGACTATTTGTTTTGAAAATTAAATATGACCATAAGTATGATAAAAATATCAGTATACGAGACATCTACGTAGGTATCTATGCTGAGGTATAGAACTACCTACAGTCAAAATGACATCCTAATTACAAGTAGACAATTTTTTTGCTTTCCTTATTATGGCACAGCTTCTGCCGCCATAAATGTCATTGTCTTTGCTACCGGTGTTACTCGCCTTTGTCTAACAGCTTTTGTGAAATTCGCAACTATAAAAATATGACCGATTTTGCTACCATTGTATTTTAAGCTTTTACATTGCCGATACACTACGTTAATGTTTTCAAAGCACATTGCTTAATTTGATACTAATATTGGTTTTGTCGGTACAGACAACATAACTTCACGTATCATTGCTAGAACAATCGGAGACCGGACCGCTTCAGGGAGCAATGTCAATGTCGGACCATTTGCTTCTTTTTCATTCCGACAAATCGCTTGCAAACCAAAAACGGGATACAGGGTGATGACTAATAATAGCGAACACCTCAATCAATCGCTCCACAGGTTCCCGTCGTCACTAATAAACGAACCAATTCTATGCAACGAAAACAACCAATAGAAGCTCTGTAGCTGCGTGAAATCACTGACAAAGACAACAATAGTCGTAATACATTTGACTCCCAACAATTACACAAAGACGACAAAATCGTAAAAACAATGCAACAATAGATCGACAAAAGAAAAATTCTTAAAACGTTCTCGGTACGAGCGACACAATGAGATATTTCTCTGGCTAATGACTGCGAGGACTGGCCGCACTGTGGCGCGTTTATGGCCCCCACGCGACACTATAATGGAATTAGTTCCATACTATTTTGCCAACAATATTTTTCTAGTAGATATGGCAGTTCTACGAAGGCACAGAGAAATTGGGACGCGATCGGGGGCGTAAAAAACTGGCCACGCGTGCCGGTACGAGCGTTCGGTGACTGTTTGGTTAACTTCCAGTAACTTTTGACAAATTCCATGGACAAAAAAAACTGACTCTGAAATCTATTGAGAATCTTGTTGTTAAAATTTTGCTGCTCCAAATATGAAAATAAAATTATTATCAAGAATTCATTTTCTTCGATTTCCTGCAATTAAACGCCAAGACGATGGATTGTGTTCGCAACATTCGCCTCAACATTTAGAAAAACAAGAGTCTATCATTGTAGGTAACTGTATTTTCTTTGCATAGGTCGCTGGATTACTGCTGAAGACATCGGTGTATTTGAAAATAAAATTCTTATTATAAGCAACACGTTTTTTCGCATGAGTCGTACCGATGTACGAGAAAGAAAGAGAAGCGTCGCCACAGGGCAACTTTAGAATTAATACTAAAATTAGTAAATTGCATGAATTTAATATATTAATTTAAATATCCTCAACATACGCTTCACAAGATAAATTCATGCATGCATCATCCGATTAATACTTATTCGTTCCGAATCCGAGACTATATAAAACTAGAAAATTCGGACCCACTTCGGATGTCGCTTGTGCACTAATTCCGAATCCTGGAAAATACAAATATCGTCTCTACACCTAGAGATAAAACGATCCTTGTGATATTTCGATCCGTCATTTCCCGGATTCGGAACTGTTACGTATCGGACGTAGTGTGTAAATGCTCTAAGTATTTACAGTATCACAACTTTTAATAGAATTTTTTCGGATTTAAATCGCGTATATTCGTTGTTTCAACCAAACCAACAGCAAATAATGGCCCATCAGCTACGACCTATCAAGAGCCGAAATGTTGGTTTATTTGAAAAAAATAATCAGAAAAAATTGTTTCATATCCAATGTGTAGCAATCGCGAAATGCTAAGAAATGCTCGATATTTAAATAGAATAATTGAGATCCAAACTAATATTACAAATGCAAACGTAACTCTGTCAGTTACGTCTACACCGCTGTACCAAATTCTATGAATTTTAGTATAGAGATAGATGGGAATTAGAAGAAGGACGTGGGCTACTTTTAGTCACAAAAATAAATCTCAAAGAGGGAGAAATATGGAATGCAAGTTCGTATGGAGAACCAATCATTTCTCAAGTAAATAGTACCTATAGATTCAATGCCTAGTCTGAAAAGGAACCTTGTGATCATTACCGGAAAGTGGAACTAAATATAAACAAAACGGAATATTAAATATACGGTTGGACATTAAAATAGGCAGGTCGTCGTCGGTGCGTAATTTGCTCGCACTCGTTACCCGAATGTTTGTCGGGTGACGGCGACGCATGTCGAAAATACTTAGTGGGGCTGCGCCTCATTATAATCCCTGCATCCCTCCTGCCCCGCGCCCTTAGCTGATTTCGACCAATATATTAACACATTCATGTGAAGTGTAAAGCTTGTGGATATTCAATCCCAAACCCAAATAATCTTTATTTCATAGATAAGCAAATGTAAACTAACAACCGTATAACACATTTTTATCGTAATTAAGAATGACGTACGATCTTATTCGGCTTTCAATGAGCATGAGTGGTAGCTTTTTTGAATTGTTTTTAAAGTGTTTCGATTTTTGTTACAATAATTACAACAAACTAGTGGAGTAATTTCTAGTCAGAGATGGTAACTATAAAGGTACCTCTCCGAGTGAAGAAATACATTTCTCACAAATGGCGCTAAGGCAACAAAGTCGTTAAAAACCAAAAACAAAGGTCATAGAATAAACAACAAGCACATAGAATAAATTGAAAGGTTTACTGGTGCGTTCAGTTACAAGTCGTATGTCAACATTCTTCATACATAAATACAACTGAATTCATAATTGAACAAGATTGGATCGAGTTTTAGCGTCAGTAGTAGAAGTACTGCTACCATATCCATTTCTGTTATATTATTAGTCCCGTCACTTGAAGAAGAAAATCAACAGCTAGTTAAAACGTAATCGTTATTACAAATTCAAATATGTCTTAATTTCTTACACTTGTAATCATCATATTGATTATACTCTATTGCTCATTCGTAAGGCAGATTCCGGAGAGAAAAATGAGAAAGAAAATCTATAAATAAACACTAACATTTATCATATACAAATAAATATCTTTATTATTTCTCTCGTTCTTCTTCTTTTTCGTAGCACTCTTAACAGTGCGGTTGTGATTATCACGGAGTATGTTTGTTAGGAGCCAATAAGGATCTCCTCACAAAATCTCTCCATTGCTCTCTATTGGAGTACTTCCTGGTATTCTTGCAAAGGATATCCACTCAAGATTTTTATTACTTCTCAGCAATATCCAAAGTTCACAGAAAGAATACAACAATTACACAAAATGCAATCATCAAAGCAAACTGAGGGTATGTCCACACAACGTTGCCGAAATCAGTGAGTGTTAAGAGGGCGGCAGCAGTGAGCTCGGTGTGCCATTGTTATAATTTTCAATAAGGGGCGCGATCGAGGGGCATCGATCGGATGCACTACTGTTGGGGGCATCCTTGCATCTCCCGAACTTGTGTGAATCCAACTATAAAATCTGACGGGCAACAAACTCTACCATGTACCACTTATAGGGGTTTGTTGCATCTCAAGAACCGCTGTCATGTTAGTTTGATTACGAATATTCCATCAACAAACTACCCAGGGCGGCGTGACGACTTGAATCATCAAGTCCATCCCCTAAGATATAAATCAAGAATGAATTTGGGCAGTAGCAACAAGTTTCGAGCAATAAATCGCACCTAAGGCATTCTCCCAGGACACACCCAAAATAGGAAAACGGAATGACAAAATTTAATTACCCAAATTTATTCTATCTGGAATCCAACGCAGTACCTCCTCATCCAGCGTTCACAGTGCAAGTCGTAGGGCCACAGAGGTCCTTTACAAACGTATTTGATTTTTTGCTGTCAATATTGTTTTTTATCATCTCTACAAATGCATGATTTATATTGATAATTTCAATAATACTCCAATGATATCTTCTAACTTGAGAAATATAAATAATCTATTATGCACTGACGAAATGTTGTTCAATGATGCCGACGAACTAACAAAGTTAAGAGAGAGTAGAGCACAGCATGCGGAACTGAAAAGGTTTTAAACATTTCACAAAACGGTAATTTTTCATGCTTCCACTTCGTCTCTGTGTAACAATATGAAATTCACCAATTGCTTAAAACACTTACCGACACATGCGGCCGAACCATGTGTACGGTACGATGCAAAACAACACAGGTCGAATATACCCAACCGCCTGGGGCGCGCAGAATTCTATTAAAATCCAAACAATGACGTTCCCCAACTAATATCTGGACTAAATCCCTAATAAGTATGCCATTGTGTGAGAGGGACGTGGGCTAAAGCGACAAAGAACACGTTATAGCGATCTGGATAATCCTATATTACAAATACGTCACATCAACCAACAAAATGCCACAGAAAGCCAACTCAACCGGGAAACAAATACAGTCGAAAACGTATTAGCAAATGCATGGTGTTTGATGCAATTCAAAACTAGGTAAGTTGCAGTAGTACACGGCGAAGTGTGGTAAGCGTCTGGCCATGGAGGCTCACCGAACTTGCCGCACTCCCCTTCGGAACTAGATTCGCAGTTATAATGCGAAACCGTCCATTCATTACAATAGCTACTGTTTGATATTGAACAGTTGTATGTTTCATACTTTTTTGAGATCGTAATCTCTATTGATTGTTTTGTTAAATTTAAAGTACAATGTTCTGGTGGGTACACTCTAAGTTATTATAATATGTGATTTGTTCTATTCTATATATGTAGTTAATTGCTTTTTCTGCATAGTCGGTGTGTGTATCATTTCTAGTTTGGTGCAAAAAAAATTAACTGGAATTTCTATATAAGTATATAATAGTGTATAATTGCGGTGGGTGAGGTGCTTTCTTAATAATATATTTAATTAGAAACTTCATACTGCCGTGCCTATAGCGACGAATCTACTTCGCTTGTAATTCTAAATTATATTCAAGATGAAGCCTGAAAACCAGCGCATTGCTGAGACTGTTACCTATTTTTCAACACAGCCATTTATTTTAAGCCACTATTTTAAGTTTTTTATCGTTATAGTGTTGAAGAATAAAGAGTTTTGTAAATTTTTTTATAAACGGTTTTTGCAGATATTCCAATTCATGCATATGCATTTGGTGACCAGTTTTTAAATATATATGCAATTTGAAAGCACTTTTGTAAATTAAATTATTTTATTTTCTTTGAAAGAAAAAGCGTAAACCATAAAGAAAAAAATAATACAAATTAATCGTCAATATCAATGCTCTTATGGCATGGGTCACGCTGGGCCAATGCGGGTCAGGACTTCACACGTTTTCCGATGGCAGTGAACCTTCGACGTGCAGATAACATAACGATGTTTTCCTTTGCCGAAAAGCTCATGGTAAATTTCAAATTATATTTCGCACATAAATTCTGAAAAAGTGTGAGCCCGGATTGTTGCTTGAGAAGCGATGGGTAAACCATTAGCGTTGTTACCGTGCCGAATCCGAGACTACACAAATTTAGAAAATTCGGGTCCACTTGGGATGTCGCTTGTACACTAAATCCGATTCGAATATGAGAAACACCACCACACCTAGAGATAAAATGATCCCTGCGACATTTCGGACCATAATTTCTCGGATTCGGAACTGGGTTCTGTGGGAGCTTTTGGAGAGGTATTTGTAAAAATATATTCAAGAAAGATGTGTTTATTTTTGAAGATTTTTTAATAGAGAGACAAAGCCATACAGATGTCATACAAAAGAAAAAGGAAGCTTTTAAAAATCGAAAAATATATAGATTAAGAATAATTTTCAGTAGCCAGTACTTACTACACAAAAAAGTACTTACAACTGTTCCGAATCCGAGAAATGATAGTCCAAAATGTCACAGGGATCATTTTATCTCTAGGTGTTCGAGAGGCTAGTGGCTAGTGGCTACTGGCTAGGCTAGCACCGGTAAGCCGTCGACTCTGAGTCCACTACCAAATCTCCTCATTGGTGGCTTAGCCGTAAGGCACGCTCACTTCCCGACGTCGAAAAACGACGTGTCCGTCGTCGACGTCGGGAAGTCGAAAAACGAAACTGGAAACATCCAGTTCCCAATAACCAAGCGGCTGGAGGGGCTGGAGTTGTTTCGGACGGTTTCGGACGGAGATCGAGAGTAGACCCCCTGCTACGAATCGGACGTACTACGCAAACGCTCTAAGATTACCACAGTTTCCACGTCAATTAATAATGAAAGTATTTTCAAGAACATGAGTATAATTTCAGTGCAAAGACCTATAACAAATACATGGAGAAATTCTGTATCTCAGTTGTTAGAGCTGTCCTGTCAAGTCCAAGGGTTTTATTTATTTTTTATTTTAGATAATTCTTTTTTTATGATACCACGTGACAGGACGAATAAGAACGTGCGTCCAACTGTAACCTACAACCCTGACCATAACTGTTACAGTGCCACTATGAGGTTTATATCGCAAAGGTCTGAGGGGCACTGCCACTGCACCCGTCACCCTGAGACATAAGTTGACAAGTCCCGTGTGCTTGTAATTTCACCAGTACCCTTAAAAACCGAAACGCAGTGTTCACATTACTGCTTGGCAGCAGAAATAGGTAAGGTAGCAGTACTTCGAACAGACGACGACGATAGTAGCAGACGAACTCTTTTGCAAGGCGCATTACTGATGCTATATATGCATACGGCACAAATGTTTGTGAATTTCACATTTTATTTCCTTTTCTACTTAACAACTTAATTTTCTTAATAATTAATGCGTTAAGTGCAAAGCGAGGCGACAATGGCGACACGGTGAATGAGAAATCCACGCTAAAAGGAGTGTCAACAGAGCTAAGTGTTATCTCGCACCGCGCCTTTGTGGGAACCGTCCCGTAAGACTTGGACAACGTAGTATCTGATTAATTTAACAATTGTACGTTTGGTATACTAAAGCCACTTATGAGCATATGTCTGAAGTTCTTTTATCACAAGAAAATTATAATAATAATACGAACTGCATGTAACTAATAATGTAATTGAGAATTTTTAAAACTCTCCTATTTAAACCTAAAAAAAGATATCGGCTAATTTCGTTCGTAGAATATTTAAGCCTCTTCGACCTTTGTAGTCGAGTGGCTTGAACATCGGTTTTCATGGTTTCGCCATCTCTGAGATCCCGGGTTCGATCCACGGCCGGATAAGTGCAGGAAACTAACTTTCTATATCTTTTTTTTTTATAAAAAAATAAGTGCGCATTTGACTCCATCTCACCCGATGGAAAGTGATGAGGAGGTCGTTAATGTAGCATGCATACCTAAATAGTGTCTATTTACTCTCGCCTTGAAAAAGTGCAAGTTATAACATTCGGGAAATAAGTCCGCAGGCAGGGAATTCCACTCTCTAGCCGCTCGCCATATAAATGTGGAAGCGAAACGCTTTGTGTGATTCCTGGGAATATCCACAACATAGGGGTGGAATCCCAGCCCACGTCTAGTCCCCTAATGATGAAAAGGGGAAGGCGGCATCAAATTATGCAATCCCATCGCACTCTCTCCGTGATATATCCTGTAGAATACCGATAAGCAGGCAACTTTACGGCGGTGTTCAGGGCTCTGCAGCTTCGCCTCTACTAATTTCCGAGTCACTTATAACCCTCTTGACACGCTTGTCGATTGAATCCAAGGTGGCTAATTGGTATTTACCAGAGCCATCCCATAAGTGGCAGCAGTACTCCATACACGAGTGGACTTATGCTTGGTAAAGCTGTAGTAACTGTCCCGGTGTGAAGTAACACCTCACCTTGGAAAGGAAGGATGCCAAGCTTCCTGCCTGCATTTTTGGCCATGGATTCAATATATGTGCCGAAGTTCAGATTGGATGACAGTTCCATTCCAAGTCTTCCAATCTTCTAGGGTCTGGGTGTTTGTGGTACCGTCGTTGTTTCCAATTTCTACAACACTCGTGCTTACGAACTTACTTTGTGATCAGAGCAACATATGTTTTGTTATGTAATATTTATTTTTTTGTAAAAAGTGGTAATTTTGTAGATGTTGCTTTATTACACCAAGATTCTATAGTATGTTAAAAGGCAACTAAAAATTGAAATAAATTGAAAATTTTGTAGCAATTGAGCTCCTTGTGAAAGAGTATGTCCAGAGAAGTACTGCCACCTTACCTATTTTTACCGCTAAACGTAAATGTGACCGATACCGCCCACAACAGTTGCAGTGTCACTCAGAGCTTTAAATCACAAAGATCTGACACTGCCACTGCGCCCGTCAACCTGAGACATAAATAGACAAGTCTCATGTGCCTATAATTTCACCAGCACCGTTAACCCTTCAAAACTTGAACGCAGCTTGAACTCACATTACTGCGTGGTGGCAGAAATAAGTAAGGTGGCAGTACTTCCCTGGACGAACATCTACTACTACTATTGTTATTCATATGAAATAATTTGGACTAAAATTAACAACATTTTTTTTATAGTTTTTCTTAACAGATTGAATGTAGAAATCAATTCTATAATGAGAGTAACTATTTTGATGGGACATTAACATAATTTGTCACATACCCTGTTCCATTGTAGGCACAGTAGGGGCTGAGACAATAGCGGCTAACTAACCCTTCTGCCGCTGCCGGGCTGGGAGCCCGCGGGAGGCGCGGGGTTAACCAAGCGAACACTGCGTTTGGGGTACTGCTGCGGGACTATTGCGTACCAAAGTGCTGTGTTTAAGTTTTTTGTACTCTTTTGTTTCCTGGTAGCATACTTTATGTCACAGGCAAGTAAGTATACTGTTAAGGTAAAATGTTTTTTTTTAATGGGACAATATGGGATAATCCGAAACCATAGAAGATACAAGGAAATTGTTTTAGGAACCATTAAGTCTTTTTTTGTGAAAACAATTTTGGCATAGGACATTTTTTGGTCAAGCATGTGTTGTCCATATAAATGAATATTATTGATCAAAACTTATATCAATAATTTTTATTTATAGCTATCGACTCAGCTTTATAAAGGGATCATTTCATTGTTTGGGGCGAACAAAATCGGGACGGCAGAAGTTGGTCACAATTAATAATATAATTTATTAATAATTAATAAATATATATTATAAACACACCACATCACCGCCACGTTAACCAATTTATTATGAAATGAAATATTTAAATATCTTTATTTCTAGGGTAGTCGAATTACTCATCAAATCCCATTAACATAATGCAAAATTTGACGGAGCTCTTGATATTGGTTAATCCTACAGAAAACAATTGTTGTTTGTTTAATTATCGTTTAACGTTCCTTATTATTTAAACGTTCAATCATTTTGTAGGTTAAGTATAATTTTTAGTAAGCGCTTGTGTAAAATTTAAAACAAATACATATATTATAAAACTTGAAATCTGCTGTTGCACCCGAGTGTACCCAAAACTACTAGTATATGGGGTCCCGCAGACCCACAATACCGATTTGAATCGGGGGAACCGGATCTCGAAATTGAAATGTTTTATTCCCTCAGCCCCCTGGCCTCAGCATTACGCGGATAATGCGACTTTTAAATTGATAACCAACTCAATGCGCATACGCACCCCGACCCGCCTTGTATGACAAATCTATTTTACTCTCTTTGTCAAACGCTTTTGACGAATATTATTTGGTTAAAAGTTTAACCGTATCGCCGTTTAAAGCAAGTTTGTTTATTCTTTACGAGAGAAAAAAGTAATTTGCATTCTGTGTCAAGGCGGGCATTGTGAGACCGATCATTTGCATGTTTTGTGAGGCGATGTTTGTTTATGCCACTGAATTACCCAGAAGTTGTTTCACCATGATTGATAGGAGACGTTTAACTCGACATTTCGCACTTCATAAACGTATCTAGTCTTCTTGTTCATCTTTTGTCGGTGCGACAAGGGGTCGTTTAATACCGACCGTCATAAACGGTATTGTGACCTGTAGCAACTTCAACAAGTACTCTGGTCTGACTAAAAAGTATACGCCAATGTTCAAATTAAAATTGGATAATCGAAGTACCTAGAAACAAAACAAAGCGCAGAAGTTTCATAAATATTCAATATTTTCGTATTAGTATTCGTTTGTATTGCATCCTATCTATGTTTTGTATCTACGATACCAAGCATAACAAGCAGAATAAACAACACTGGCGCCTCTGCCATAAATCGGAATCTCGTTAAAACTGGAAGAGCCAGTGGCCAATTTTTTGGCCATCACGGTCGGCGGCGTGCCGGCCATATTTTTGCGCTGACTGCGTGACGCGTGGCGGTGCCGCTCGTCTATTGCACCGCTCCTATTATCACAATGATATCGCGATCAATCGAACGCGGTGGGCGCGCAGGGTCCAGAGAGGGAGAAGTGGGGGATACACGGCGCAAATAAATGTATCTGCCGATCGGCGGGCGGATAAATACGCAAATAATACGAAACTACAAAAATCAAAACCCATCCGCCACTCCGGTGTGGTTGTCACTACATGAAAGTTGCTCTATTGGTCTTTGCTGTGGTTTGACATTTAATTTAATTGGACTCCATGGCTTTGAATAGATAAATTTGCTTTATTTCTCTAAATATATTAGTTACATTGTACAGTATACAACAATAATACATTCTTTTATATCTGCAATAAGTAGCTATTTTAACATTTTATGATGTTGTGGATTTTCATCGTCCACAACCAGACTTCACCTACAATTGACAAAATGGTCAATAGGCTTCCTTTAGCTTGTGCTAAATGGTATTATACATATTTATTTTATTATATAAAACGGTGATACTTCATGAACAGTTTTCCGCTGACTTGTAGAGCCTTCACTTGCAATGTCTACGTACCCGTAGCACATGCGTAGCAAATACGTAGCAAGATTTAAAACAATCACTTTATATTTATTGCGAAGTAGAGCAACCGTCTTTAACCAATCGCCGTTCACCGAGGCCATTATCAAGCCTATAGCTATTTGCCCCGAAAAACAAACTCTCGCGGGATGCGCGGGGAGGGATACTACAATGCAGCCAACTGTGCGTTCACAGTGCCTCCCCCCAGCATTTGCATGCTGTATGCAGCTGCAACTTTGATTTGACTGCTGCAAATGTAGGTTGATGTATGTTTTTTAATATTAATAAATCCGCACACTTTTTATTTCGAACATTGTATATATTCATACGCCATTTAGAAAAGTCTATTTTTAACCGACTTCAAAAAAAAGGAGCAGGTTTTACGTTCGGCTGTATGTATGTTTTGCGTAAGTTTTCAAATAAATTCATCAATTGTGGACCGATTTTGAAAATTCTTTTTTTGTTTTAAAGGTGAGTTCTCGTTGTAGTCCCATAGTCGCCTGATGATGATTCTGATGATGATGATCTGATGATTTCGATTTCGAAGAAAAGCCTGAAATTTTATGGGCATGTCCGTGTATTCACCAACTTCTCCATATACACCTATTTTGAAAATTCTTTATTTTACGATTTCCGGAAATAAAAGTCGACTTTTCACTTGACACAATACATGTAATCAAAAAATCACCGATACCTTAACAACAGAATACAAAATACAAAATGTACCAACGAGTCCCCGTAACAGTCCCATTGCCACTAAGAAGTCAGAATCTGAAAATGGAAATCGAAAAAAGTCGATAAGCTAACTTTTGAAGTTGGTTCTTTTTTCAATGAAACAGTAACAATTATAACATTTATAAATGTTAAAATGAGTGAAAAATACTCCGTGTTTCTATTATAATAATTATAATAACTAATTCCTTTATTTTGCTATGTATTGCTTGGTGTAATAAGGTCACATCTGGAATATGACAACTTTTCATGACAGAGTACGAACGAAATTAGTCGTTAACTTTTTTATGCTTTTAAATAGGAGATTTATAAAATTTCACATATCTACGTATTTTTTTTCATTTAGTCCGTATTATTTCACTTATCACTAAACGACACGCCTGTTCATAACAGTTATAATGCCACTCAGTGCTAAAGCACTTTTCCCATGTGCCTGTAATTACTCTTAAAAACCGAAACATATTGCTCACATTTCTGCTCGGTGGCAAAAAATAAGTAAGGTGGCAGTATACTTTCTGGACGAACTCTTTCCCAAGGAGCTCTACTGCTACTAAATACGTACAATATAACCAATGTAAGTTGTATTGATGTTCGCAAAAAAGCATGCCGTCCTCCGGTGCGAATGAATCTAATAATATCGCTGTTACTAATGAATAAATAATAGCTGTTATTAATTGACAAGCGTACAGTAGCTGTGACTGCTCTGTCGTCGATCGGTGATCACATTAGCACCAGTATTGGAACGTTTTCCTTTTTTTGGAACCATTGGAAAATTTTCTTACACAGCAAGTTTATTTTTAACAAAAATGACACAGTTAAAATTAAAATTAGCATAAATATAAAAAGCAATTTTTGAAATGAAACTACTACTTTTTTAAACTACCTTTTTTCAGCTGACTGACTTTATTTTGAAACGTGTAGCCAAGAAAGAGCGGCGCCTCCTGACACAGGCTATTATTTTTATCACAGACAGTTATTATTATTATTAACTTTATTTTTCTCAGCCTGTTGGTTGGTTTGAACCACACTTGGGGGATGGTAATAAAAGCCTACTTCGTCCTCTTCCATCTGCAAGAACCTTCTGACAATGCGACAAGCATTAAGGATGGCTGTTTTCTGTAAGAGGTGATATATGTTTGGTGGTAGTTTCAGGGAATGAAATTAATGGTGTAGCCGTTTGGGAATAAAATTATTATTATTATTTATTTTAAACTTTCGCCTCTAAAGGCGCGTTCAAATAAGCTGCTGTTAAAAGCGCTGCATCCGCGCGGTGGCCGCGCGACTTTCGCGCTGCTGAAGTGCAACCAAATTTTCCCATGCCTTTTTATTATCCAGTCGATTGAAATAAGTGACAAAACTGCTATCCGCTAATCAAACAATCAGTCTTGAACTACTTAAACATGCCCAAAAATAAGTTAGCTATATTATCGTTTATTGTTTTCTATAGCTATGTATTTATAATTTCTAGAGTCGACGGACTAAAGCACATAAGTCAAAAAAGTGCTTCGTTTGTTAATATATAATTATATATTGTTTTGTGTTATTTAAAGTGTTGGAAGATGTGAAGGCACCTGTAACATCCAGCAATTGAATTCAATATAAAGTCCAAGGTGTTCTTGTGTCTCACTACAATGTCTACACTTTTTGGTTGCGAATATAAGTTTGAGCGGATTTTAATATTATTGAACGATTTTTTATAATTTATTTCGAGTATCACTCGCGTATACTTGCATACTCAAGTTTTTAAACTCGGACGACAATTTTCACGTAGCGGTGAGAGAGAGAGGATAGTGTTGCCACAATGCTATATGCGTTTGAGTCGCGTTTTGTATGCGATGACAAAAATACTAAGTGTTAACAAGTATTATTATTTAATAAATGTCGCGGTAACAACGGCATAGCCACTGCCCAAGCCCTATCGTTGTGAGAGAAGGTCTGTACGAACAAGAACTTAATAACTAACCATATTACCAAATATAATTCACAACAGATCTCTCACATAAACACTAGATACCAGCGCCATTGCCATTATGTAAATAAAACTCATCCATAAAACCGAGCCCCTCCGCAACATTCAATAAAGCGTCGTGCAAACAAACATAAATCAGGTCGTTTATGCATCTTCCCAAATACCATCAAATGGCTTCTGGCACATAACCTTCATAGAAATCTTTTACTTTCTACTATGAATACATACACCATCACGCCTGTCTCCCACTGGGATAAGGCCCATGAAAAACAAAATTACAAGGTGCTAAAGTTTTTTTATTATGATACTAAGTGACTTCACGAACAAGTCCTACGCCTTGTGGTAAGCGACACGAGAGATTTTAATAGCAAAGATCTTATGGGCACTGCGACTGCCCTTTATCCTGAGACATAAGGTGACAAGTCCCATGTGCCTGTAATTTCACCAGCACCCTTCTTTTCTAATCCGTTTATACTTTCAAAACTAAACTCAGAGAGCAGTAATGTGAGCATTACTGCGTACCGGTTTTGAAGGGTAAATATGCTGGTGAAACTATGCCTATAGTACGGGAGTCGGTTTTTTTATAAAAAAGTTATTTTACATTGTAGTGTCACTTTTGCCATTATAATTATTAATACAAAAATAGAACACTAAGAAAAATTCCTTCGCTCCGGCGGGATACGAACCAGCGTCTTCCAGCAAACCGTGCCAGATCCGTGTTCGATGTTTGTATTAATAATTATAACAAACTAGTAGAGTAATTTCACAAAAATAATTTAATAACATGGTGGTCAGACATAATAATAACGCTCACGTGAGTCGCGTGTGCCATGGACACACTCATAGGCAACCACAAATTACACCCAAACTCACGAGAGAAATAAATGTAGGCCATACAAATATTTCTCCCGGTCCGGCATGGTAACCGTTCGGCCATAGAGGCAGTTTAGTGACAAACATAGTGACATTTGAGTTCTTAGGTTTCGCATTTCTTACACATAGGAAATAAAACCATTTTTCCGGGTCTAAATCGCGCATTTTTACTTTTTCAAACAAACCAACGATTCGGGCCCTTTACAGGTCCCATGGTTCAATCGTGACCATGGGATCCATAAAGAACTCGGAACGTTGGTTTGTTTGAGAAAACAAATTACGCAATTTAAATCCGGAAAAATAGTTTCATTTCCTATAGTGACTTTTATTAAACTTAAAAAATATTTTAAGGTTTTCCATATTTTTGCCACCGTAAACAGTAGTTAAAATGAAAAATAGATATTTAACACGTTACCGGGCCTACCTTCATATTTCCATATAAATCGGTTCGCCACGGTGGCCCCGTCCCCGGCAGCAACAGTCACACTTCATAAATTTTGATTTTAATATTTAGCACACCCCTGTACCTCGACAGAGTTATCAATTCGGCGTCAACAACCAACGACGGGCGACAAATCTTAATAGCAGCGGCGAGGGAGCTTTATGTTTCAATCATGTCCGAAGCAAATGCGTACGACATATCTATTTATTGATTAACATAAATTTGTACACCAGACATACATACGTATGAACAAGGATGATATTTGTAATATACAGAGCGTCACGCGGCTATGGGATATGGAGGATATGGATATCCATAATATTAAGCTAAGTCCAAACTCATGGTACGACGATTTCGTTTAACCAAAGTAAACGACTCTTTTATGGGGAACTGTATACGTTTTTACAATAACATTCGTAAGTTTAAAAATATATTAATTGAAAAGTTATATTACAAAATTGAAGACTACGTGTGAGATAAAGATGTATGGAAAGACGACATGGCTCCAGATGCCATACAAATTTAATTCAAAGTGTATTCCATAGCATTTAAGTTAAGTAAGTATTGGAAAAGAGCAATCCCTAGAGTTTCTTGCTCGATCCTCTCAGGAAAATCAGCGTACTAAACGAGCAGTAGCTTAAAAGTGACGTTTTCAAGTGTTAGTTTATTTTATCCATGGAATAAAATAAATGATTCTTTGACTTTGACTAAGGGAAAGTACTCTAAACATTATAAATGTAATATTTTTATTTCATGGAGAAATTATTTTTAGTTTTTGACGGCTCCGTGGTCGAGTGACTTGCACACCAGTATTCATGGTGTCGCCATCTCTGAGGTCATGGGTTCGATTCTCGGCCGGGTCAGTGTAGAAAACTAACTTTTCTATATTGTCTCGGGTCTGGCTGTTTCTGGTACCGTAATTGTTTCCGATTTAAAAAACACAAGTGCTTTACCTACTTACTTTGGGATCAGAGCAACGTACATATGTGATGTTGTCTAATATTTAATATTTATTTATATTTTTTTACAATAGTAGCAGTGAATAATGTTTGTGGCAGATAAAATTTAGGAAAAAATATTTTCGTTTTATTCTCGAAAAAAAAAACAATGCTTCTTTGTGCATACATCTGTGGGTACTCGAATATTGCACCCAATATTATAAGCGTGATAGAATAGAAAAGTGAATTTAAAAAATCAAAATATTTTAAAAAATCAGTAAATTCCAGATCAAATATTGTTAAATTTACTTTTTTTTATTAATTCATTGATAAATCTCAAAAAAATGTATAATAAGTATAATATTATATTTACAATACAGAGTATACGTACTTGGATAACAAAAATCCATGGTAGTGACTCATTTAGTTCTTTGTTGTTGTCTCTACTAAGACATTTGAAATTATATGTTGCAATTGGCAAAATCCTTATAATTGACCTTTTCGATTAGTATCATAAAAATACAGAAAGTTTTGTTTTACATTTGGTCGGTTCGATTCCCAGGTCACGCAAGCAACTTTTTAATAATATGTGCCAGACAACCACACCAATTGCATGGTCTCCAACTAGAGAATACCCTGCACTATGTGTACCAGAGCAACGGAATTTTGGGGAAATTCTCAGAACACCCAGACCCAAATTAGAAAAGTTTTTTTTATAGTATAAGTGACGGGACGAAGTCGTGTGTCTGGTGGTAAACGACGCGTCTGTCCCTAACAGCTGCAGTGTCACTCAAAGCTGCCACTGCAACTGCGCCCGACACCTTGAGACGTAAGTAGACAAGTCCCGTGTGCCTGTAATTTGACCAGCACCTCGAAATCGGAACGCAGTGACGTTCACATTACTGGTTGGATGCAAAAATAGGAAAGGTGGCAGTATTTCCCTGGATAAATTCTTTTATAAGAAACTCTACTGCTACTAAAAAATGTTCGTTTTCCGTACAGTTTTGCCGGAAATCGAACCCGGGAACCTCCGCATTTAGGCCACCAAGGTCGTCAAATGCATTACTACTTGATTTTAAAACTAGAAAACAACATGATCATCGCGTACGTCGCTCTGATCACACAGTAAGTTGCTAAAGTACTTGTGTTGTGGAAATTGAAAACAACGACAGTACCACAAACACCCAGACCATAGACAATACAGAAAAATTTGTATTCATTGTTAAAAAAGTTTGTATCAATTGAGAATGCACGTAAAACTTTTTTGTTGTTCCCCGAGATCGATTTCTCAATATAGCAGTACTATTCAAAGTAAGTATCACATATAGCAAATCTTATTTCAAGTTTCACCTACAAATGTTTGAATACTCTTCTTCAATTCCATTTCTATCAATCTTCGTGACTTCGGAGATATCAGATTCCGCATTCCGCATTCATGAGTAAATCAACGGGGGTTGTTTAAAGTCTTTCTTTCCGACTTCATTTCCTCGGCATAAGCCGCGTGCGCACAGATAAGGCGTTATCGCCTTATTGCTATGTAAATAGCCTCCATTGAGGCACCGATCGTCGGATACGCCGCCGCCGATGTGGCAGCGCCTTTATGGCTCTTCGTTATTGTCCTTTGTGGGAGATCGTAAACTATACAACATATACATATATCTTTACTTGATTTATCCCAAACAGATGATATGTAGTTAAGGTAAACATTTCTTTATATTTTTGTATATACTAAAAATGTTAATTTTCTCTAGAAAGTTGTCAGTTGTATATATTATAGCGCAGGTAACAAAGCTTGGAGAGACAATGTTTGCGAAATATTTGTAATTTTTTTATAGATGATCCTTATAAACATGACTCTAGGAAAAATAATAAATACCCTATTGAAGTGCAATGAGTGCATCAAGCGAAGCTTTCTTGTATTTACTCAAATTACACGATCCAAGAATGGAAGTACTCGGCTTTTCCTAAATCAATACGCTTGAAATGTAATGCTAAAAATAATATAGTTATCGGTCATTCTCCGACTAGGGCTCACTAATTAATTTCCGTGACATTTTTTATAATTTAAATACTTGAATATTTATTTAATATTATTTAATATTCAAGTATTGTGTCGTGAAATATTATTTAATAATTACACAATACTATCGTCGATGTTTTGTAGAAAGGGCGATAATATTTACGTCGGATTTTAAACTTCAATTTTGGTTTTAATTAAATTTAAATTTAATAATAAAAAATATAAAACTGTCGTTAAAAACTAAAACATGCTTCCCTGACATTTTTTTCGAAATGGCATTTTCGCCCTTTCCACAAAACACCGACGATATTATTGTATAATTAGGAAATGATATTTCACGATACAATATTCGAATATTAAATAATATTGCACGATAAAAAATCGAATCCTTAAATAATAAAAATTGCCACGCATAATAAGGTAATGAACACTAGTCCGAGAATGACCGTTGTACAGGATAAAGCGAAGTTCAAAATAAGATTTTATATCTAAGATTGGGGTCAAAGGCCGCTATGTTAAGTCTATGAAAAAAATATTCAGTTAGTAAATATTTTAGCGCGCACATGATAAAACAGTCCAAAAAAAAGAAAACAAACAAAGACTGCTGCGACTATATCTATGGCTGCGACTCGCTTGGGAATTAACAATCCACCTAGTAGTAAAAAGCCTTTTGTATTTTTCTTACCTTCACCACTATTTGCATAAACATCAAATTATGAAAATGTCTAACACGTCTAGGTCTGAATATGTTGCCGCGTACTGCAATTTGTTTCTGTTCAGTTAATTCTGATATTGAAATCTGTCTTTTCAGCGGTTTGAAATTCAATATCGGCATCGACGGACAAACAATTGAAGACTTCCCGTCATTATACGCACTAAATCTAATCTATGAACACATCTGAACATAAAAACGTTTCTCAGGTACGTGTAGTTTATCTTGCAATCGTTGATATGTATCACCGTATCATTTGCTTAAAAAGCCCCATAAAATTAAACAGTGCAACAAAGAGGGGTGGGCAAAAAACAGACAATGGCACTTTTTTGTCATATTAAGAGATGATCCGTCATTGTGCCCATAGATGGCGTTGATAAGTGAGCGCGGGCGCACGTTGCGGGTGGACGTTGTAGTGTAGCTTTGTAAATTTCGAGTTCCGTATAGTAAATAAATATTTACAAGATTTATAGCGGACTGTATCAGTGGGTTAATGGTTGGGTGCTAACAACGAGTGAACAAGGTCAAGAGAATGTACTTATACAAAAAGATTTGTAGTGACTCCTGCGATTCGCTACAAGATTAGTATTTATGAAAAACTTAGAAGCGAATTTACAATAATATGCCAGACTTCCACATCAATTGCCTGGTCTCCAAAGTGGGGAATTCTGAATAATGTACCAGAGCAACGGAATTTACTCTGGTGTACTTCTTAGAACACTCAACCCCGAACCAATTAAGAAAAGTTCATTTTCCAATTTGATCTCCTCATTCATCGGCCACAGTATAAGCCGTTGGGCCGCCGAAGTCGTCAAATAAATTTGTCGGTCAGAGATGAACAGAAACAGGGACATACCTATTTCTGCCGCCAAGCATTAATGTGTACATTACTGCGTTCCGGTTTTGAAGGGTATGGGTGCTGGTGAAATTATAGGCACATGGGACTTGTCAACTTATGTCTCAAGATGACGAGCACAGTGGTGGTGCCCATAAGATCTTTGCGATTTAAAACTCTTAATGGCATGCAACTGTTATCGATTGGCGTGTCGCTTATCAACAGACGCACGACTTGTTCATCCCGGTACTTGTTATCAAAAAAAAAATA
This sequence comes from Hyposmocoma kahamanoa, assembly GCF_003589595.1. Taxonomy (NCBI): domain Eukaryota; kingdom Metazoa; phylum Arthropoda; class Insecta; order Lepidoptera; family Cosmopterigidae; genus Hyposmocoma; species Hyposmocoma kahamanoa. The sequence continues at coordinate 17,134,466 of NW_020653853.1, read as the reverse complement.
TTTAAACTTTCGGTCCCTAGCGGGATGACAGACGAGTCAACATAGTGCAATACATAATCCTACAAATTACAGGGCAATATCGAAAATATCATCAAGAAACATGTCCCTTTAAGAAACATATATACTATAAAACATCAAAAGTTTGCATACTGAACCTCAAAAGAATAACCAAAATATCCTGACCTCTGAAACGTCCAATCACATTCCAATCCCATCACAAATAGTTCTTCATATAAAGGGAAAGAGGAGACCAGAACAGAATAGTCAAATCACTATCAGATATTCGCATCGGGCCTTCATTGCGAACAAAGTGCAATGAATCGAGATATAATACAGGATGATGTCTTCCCACGAGGCGCACGTGGGAATTATCCGCTTCATTTCTGAACATCCCCTATATGGTATGTTTTTAATGTAGATTGTCATTTATTTTTGATGTTACTTCACCCGAAAGGATTTATGGTATTAAACCGTATTTTAAGTATTACAATTGATAAGCATGGGAAAATTCTGGGTACCAGTTCTAGTATGTTGTGGCTTTTCTTGATTTCGCAATAATTCTGTAACATATTCACTATATTGTTGAAAAAATATTGGATGCTGGTGAAATTACTGGCAAATGATGCCTTCTGATAACACGGCTAAGGGACAAAATATTTTTTTTGAGATATCATAAAACACCATAACACATTTGTGCTCTATCTTTTGCTATTTAAAACGAATATTTAACCATTTGTCACTTTGCCGCGTTTTAGTAAGTAGACGGCAGCATGGGGCTTGTCTACTTACGTCTCAGGGTGGCAACGTATGTCTAAAGTTCCGAATGGCACACCAACTGCTATAGGCGTGTTGCCTGCTACCAGTCGCAGGACTTGTTCGGCGCGTCTATATCTTTCTGGTGTGTATCTAATAGCCGTTTGACATTTTTTTCTGTTACACGAGGATTGTGTTCCTGGGCTACTGTACTTTGCATGCTTCTTAGAAAAAAACGTAGATGTGAGTTTAGAATATATGTAATTCTGCTAAAACATGATCTAAGGTGTAGTTTATCCAGTGGGCGCTGAAGAGTTGATGCTGTCCAGCTGTGCTATAGCACTCGAAAAAAGCCTGAATTATCTATATATATAAACTACACACTACTACACTACAAATATATAATTATTTTTCCTTGTGATTTTTTTACGTTAAGTTAATATAAAATATACGTGTTTTCAATTGTTTTTTGTCGTAGTGGGCGTTGAAATCTTTTTATCTTGCCCAAGTGGGCCACCATCGCTAATAACGTAGCCTACAGAAACAGCTATTATGACAAATCTCCTTTTCAAGAGAGGTTTCCACTCCAGCAGTGAGATTTTATAAAGGTAACATAGTGGTTTAAGTGAATAATGATACAGATTACCATAATCTCTTATAAATAGTAAACTTTCTCTGCATCCAATTTTGCCTTTGTGAGCTCTAGCCATACGCATTTATCCTTTAAACAGCGCTCTTCGAACATTTATTAAAAGTTACAGGGGTTGCAGGGAAGCCGCAGGAGGCCTAATTAAGCCTTTTTACAAAAGCTCATGAAGGGACTTTTTAACCCTTTGACTCCTTAATGAGCGTGCTACGGTCACGCCGCACCTAACGTGTACAGACGGCCACGCAACCAAAACATACACCCGGTCAAAATTTTAATTGAAAAGTAAGCATTATGTCTTTCACATAGTGTTCAGATTTGTCTGAGAGCAACCGTTCATACCACCTCAGTGTGCGATTGTGTGTGCCACTGAATGGCTCTTTGTTTTAACATTATGTGGTAAGTAGGTATTTTTAGAGAGCACAGTTGAATAATTTGTGATATGCGTTGGCGGTGCGTGCATTTATAAATGAACAAAACTGTCTGTGGTTTTATCGCGGAAGAAAACAAACAATGAAAATGCCTTAAGGTTCGATTACTAATCAGAAACGCTGTCTGGAAAACTCACACATTCATAATTTGAAACAATATGAAATCTTGGTAATGATTCGTCGCAGTTTCAAGTTTAATAAGAACTGTTATCATTTGGACTGTTAATATATTTTAAACTGTACCCTGTTGGCACATCGTTGAAAGTACAATACCATCAATACCTATTATTGCAATTAAGACGTTTTGAAATTTCAATCAATGTGCTGCCATCTAGCGGTTAACAGTAGAACGACGATGAATTCGAGATGTTAACTTAGTTCTCTAGTTTTAGAAAATAGGTATAAAAGGTTCAATGCCATCCAACTACATCTTACTAAACTAAATATATTATGTTAATAGAAGTCTCAGTAAGAAAATAACGATATCGACAAAGTGAAATGTTTAGGAAACTAATAATATAAATTTTTAAAAATTTACGAAAATGTTACTTAAACCAATGACCATAGTAGCTAATATTTAAACAAAATTTCGTCAAGTGTTTTTTTTTTCTATTCTATTTGTTTCGCTTGTGTTAGTATTGCTGCTGAAAAATTAAACTATGTTTTCGTATCTAATCGTTTATAATTGAACACCATGGGACCTGTAAATAATCCGAAACGTTGGTTTGTTTGATAAAAATAAAATAAACATGATTAGATCCGAAAAAAAATTCCTCTTCAATTAGTAAATCTTTAAACTCGTATGCCCGGTTCCATCTTAAAATGTGTTGTTATTTGAAACTGCAAATTTGATCGTTGCTGTGCAAGAAACATAACGCTCATTTGGTGCTACACTAACGCAGTTACACTTCTTGTTATTTGTTACAGTAAGTGGATTTGAATTTATTTATTATTTTATTTCAAATTTGAAAAAAAAAATGTTTATTTTTCTTCAAACGTAAACACTTGTTACGTTACAGATGCGTAAACATACTTAATTCAAATGTTTTCTGAGAAGGTTTTTCAAAAAATCTCTCACTAGATATCATTAGCGGCGACGAATGCCAATGGCCAGTACAAAGATATATAACAAAAACACAGAGGAGAATTTCGACTGCTCGATAACTTGACCTGTGACTCAGTTGGTAAGAGCAATGCTACGGTGCAGCATGGCCGTGGGTTCAAGTCAATTTTTCTATGTGTTCGATCTTTGTATTAATAATGACACTAATTCAATTTTGAAATAAGTACCAAGTACCTGTAGAGCTAGCATGGCGAGATCTATGCGAGAATAGCAGTCTTGTCATGCTAGCCTACAGATATTCAATAAAGAATTTTGACAGTAAGCTTTTATTGTGGCGTACTGTACACATTATTCAATATTCCACACTATCCAGAAGGTTATAAAGAGTACAAACAGAGGAGTCTACCATTCTATCTAGAGGGTTACTTAATTGCCCGGCCTAAGTCCGGCCGATCGAGGATTAGCCTGACTCCGGCCCTGGCTCATCTTATAATGAGCCGCCTGACCTTAATAACGGATTAAAGAGGTTGCTATAGAGGACCGGATTAACTAAAAGAGCTCTGTAAAAAATTTAGATGAAAAAAGAGTTATGGGCGGTTGTTCCCATTATTAGACCAAATTACTACAAATTAAATCTTTTTGTGACATCTTTATAAATAATAATAATAATCAGAAAGCTTAAGGCTGTCGATTAAGCTTATTTAACGCAAAGGAAGCAACAACACTGAATAGACAAAACAATTTGTACCAACAGAGGCGTAGAGACATTCAACGTCCAATTCTCTAAAGAATGTTCCCAAAATACATACATACAACATAAAACCCAGTATACACAGATAAAGTCAAAGATTACAATCTGAAATTCAGCAATTCGCTGTGGGGACAGCGACGCGAGGCGAGAGGGGGATGGGGCATGAAACGTCTTAACCTCGCGGCTGAATGTGGCCAAATTGGCCGGCCGGAAGCACCGCCTTGACCGGATCCCGCCGACGACGCCTCAGCCTCCCGCCTTGAAATTCGTTTCCATTACACACCGTTCTACGAGACGTATAAAAACCCATAATTTTGATAAAAAATTTGTTTTATAACCGATTTTGAAGAATATATTATTCTTTAAAATTATCTTACCGAAATAATAATGAAATATTACATTATTGCAGAGGCCGAGAAGTAAGGGATAGCTGGACGAGTATGAGTTACAAGGTTACAAGTTAATAATATCAATTAAACAATCCCCGTTTCTGGCGAGACCTATAGTAGTGCTTTTCTCCAAGAATGTGAGGAAATAATAAATAAAAAAAGAACATGTATAGTAGAAACAGTAAAAAAAAAAGTTGATTAAAATTAGTATTTCACATAGCTTTTTTTTCAGGCACATTTAATAGTAGTGTGCTGCAGTTCTGTTCATGGTTGAACGTTTATCCATTACTGTATTTTCATTGTGGCTTTTGTCACTAGAACTTACTTTCGCAACAAACATAGAAAAAAGGCCAATAAAACAGAAAAGAATACCAAAACACTCTAATTTATATTACCGCCTTAAGAAAAGCGGTACAGGTATTTTTAAATCTCGCAATTACGAACACTTGGCAGTTGGCTGAATGAGTTATTCATTTGCCTATTTACTTAGTACATTATTAGTAGGTAGATACAAAAGTTTAAAAAAGTGTACAGTAATATCCATTACTATAAAAACATATTCATACTTACTTTTCAGGCCTTGGCCTTGGAAGAAGTCGCATGATCCATAAATTACAATCTTTCCGTGTTCGTTTTTAGAAAGTAATGCAAACATTTCCGAGCATGTTTGAGAAAATGATTCTTTTCGGATATCGGATTTATGTGTTTTTCAAATAAACAATCGTTTCGGGCTCTTTTCACAACTGACTTCAGACAGAGTCATTTTCCGACTTCATAAAAAGGAGGTTCTCAATTCGACTATAATTTTTTCTTTTTTTGTGTGTGTGTGTGTGTGTGTGTGTTACGCGATGACTCCGACATTTATAAATCGATTTCAATGATTATTTTTTCATTGGAAAGGGAGTACCTGAGTAGTGGTCCCATTTAAACTTTGAAAAAAAACTTTTCCATGTCTAAGGGTGGCAATTTAGGGAATGAATCCCGTTTATTACATTACACCCACTTTCCGTTCACCGATTTTAATAAAACTTGGCAAATAGATGTAATTTCAGAAAATTTTGAGGTTAGTTTTTTGTTAATAAAAAGGTTATAAAAATAATATTTTGTCGCGCATTTTCAGAAGAGACTGGAAAGTTTAAAGTTTATAATTCTTGGAAAACGCCCAGAAGTAGTTAATAATAAAGGCGTATTTCATCATGATAATGCCAAGCATACATATTTAAAAAATCCATCAAAAACTATTGCAATTAGATTGGGATGTCTTACGTCAGTCTGGTGTAGGGTCATGGAAAAATTTTCGTTTACAAAAAAAATCATATTTTTCAGAAAAAATAATATTTCTCCGGATATTTTTTAATATTTTTCCTTTAATTTTCCATATTTGACGTTGACATCATATTTTTAAATCTCATTTTGCTCTAAGTGGCTAAAAAATAAAAAACAAAACTGTAAAAGATATTTCTAAACATGGAACATAATATGAGCCTTCGAAATTATATTTTTCCAAATTTTTGGGAATTCTTTGGAAAAATTTCCACTATTTGAAATTCCCCCTTCAGATATTTTCACTGGTTTCAGTCTTTACAATTTTCTTTGAATTTGACTTTGATAATGAAGAAACCATCAAACAACATTTGAGTGTTGTATTTTATAAGAAAAGACATTGTAGAGATATGTATCATAGATCAATGTCTAGAATTACCCTCACGATGGCGAAATATTGTAGATCAACATGGCTAATACATAATTGACACTTACACTATCATAGAGCATGGACTTTTTGGCTAATCCATTGACCTGCTACCAAAATCCGACACTTTTACTTACTGTAGATAGAGGCTAGTGCAAATTTTCACAGACGAAGTCTATACGACCAATCTTACTTATACCTGAGGAAAAAACTTTGGCGACATCACAATATAAAAGCTTTTTTTTGT
>NW_020653853.1:17059567-17128486 GCF_003589595.1 Hyposmocoma kahamanoa | reverse complement strand
TAAGCCCCGCACTAAGGAAACCCTGTACTCTGCCAAGGCATTAGCCTTGGGCATAGTAACTTTCCCAGACAGTCTATTAATTTTTTCGATAAAATTTTGTACAGATGAAGGGCCCTGGGACCTCACGAGGCAAGGGCTTCGACTCCAAAGGCTGTAAATAGGTAGTCGGACCCGAGATCCTGGTACTTATTACTTTTGAATACACTTAACATTTACAATATTTATTTCAAACATCTCAGACTGAGACTACCTGAAAGAGCTAAACGGGTCACTACCACGGATTCTTGTCATCCTAGTACGCAGAAGCTGTATGGCACAGATTACATACAAACTCGCGAGAGAAATAAATCTAGGCATACAAATATTCTCCCGGCCCGGGAACCGAATCCGCGTGGCAGTCCAGCATGGTAACATCTAGTCGTAGCATCTCATAGCCACTGGAGCGCTTCTACAAGTGTCTAATTAGAAAGCACTATTAATAATTTCCGTTACCTAATAAAGATGCAATGTAACTAAATATTATTTCTAAAGTATCTAACACAAAACCCGACAGCAAAAGATACGAACAAAATTGATGCGTTCACCCTAAACCATCCATCCGAGATCTGCCTCAGCATATAGCATAAACTTTGACTTTGGTTTATTTTATAAGCTATTGTTGCTATAAAAAATGTGAGTGTGTTATGGAAACAGTACCTCAGGTAGCGGTAGAGTTTATCCAGGTGAAGGATCAGACTCGACGAGGCAAATCGAGGCGAGTGGCCGCTGATCACGGGCACACCGATTTCTGGCCAACAACCAAATATTTGAAACGTTCAGTCCTTTATAAAATGGTCATGTTTTATTTTGTGTGAGCAAAATGTCATTTTCAAAAATATAGAATTTAATAAACCTTTACATTTTGGTTTGACGTCTCTAAATTTCCTTCAGCATTATAAATCCTAGCCAGAAACTACGGCATAGCTAAGGTGAGTACTCAATACAGTCTTAAATGAATAGACAACTGCGTCTAACCAAAGCAGTCTGTACGACCAAACGAAAGCACAAAAGACATTAAACATAGATTGGAGTAAGTGGCCGTCAAATCCTCGAGGCGTTGCTCCACGCACGCTCCCGGCAGATGTACGACCATTGTGTCACCGAGATCACTGGCTATTATTTCACTGTGTATATTACCATTGACCGTTGGCTCTTCTCACCTGAATGCGGCTACTAAATTCAAGAAACCCTCTCCAAACCCTTTCTTTAGAAGATTTATACGATTTTTATTGCTCACAAGTACTTGCCAACTTAAGGAGCAATTGTGCATATAAAATGTTAAATCTTGAAGACAGATTTATGTTTTTTTTTGTAAAATCAAGTTACGGAACGAACAGGTCGTGCGCCTGGTGGTAAGCGACACGCCTGTCCACAGCAGTTACAGTGCCAAGATCTGATTGGCTAGTGCCAATCGATAATCGACACTGCGCCCGTCACTCTGAAACACAAAGTTAACAAGTTCCTTTGGCTTGTAACTTTACCAGCACCCTTATCCTGCAAACCCGGAACGCAGTAAACTTGACATTAGTGCTCGGCGGCAGAAATAAGTAAGGTGGCAGGACTTCCCTAGACAAACTATTTCACAAGTAGCTTAACAGTTACCATCTTTCAATGGAAAAGCTTTAAAATGTTAACATTTTTAACCAATTTATACGAGATTGGGACGGAATATTCTATCGTGATATCGACGTCATATGCATATGGGTCCTCCGATATTGCCAAAAAATAAGAAAAACCTTCGCCTAAACGTTGATAGTGCGTTGGAAACCCTTTTAACGCCAGCGATCGACACAAAAGCGCCTCATCAAACGTCCATCTCGTGCCTTTGCTTCGTTTTGCGCTCCGGGGGCGGGCGACGCAAAAAGACTAAGAGTATTGCTGACCCGATCATTAAATAGATTGATGGCACCTGGGCGCTGGTCGCAAGGCTCGGGGGCGATAAATAGTGGCGATTCGGGTAATCCTGCCGGCGGCCGGGAGCTTGGCGATGGGCGGCATCCATTCTCTTTATTGCACTGTGCTTTATGCAGCGGCGGCGTACGGTGCCGCCTTGATGCCGGCGACGCCGACCGTCCACCTAACGCCTAACATATTGCCGCTGCGTAGTAGTCAGCTCTGGGGGACACCGGCCTACGCGACTACACTAAATCTGAGACAAATTTACTGCCTCCAAACCCGGCTGCATTTCAGCCTATTCAAAAAATATCTCATACCATATATACCATCTCTGCTATCGTCGAACCACACGTAATAAAGCCGAATGATTAATGACTTCACGGCATAGTGCTAATGATTAATTGCACTGCTATTTCCTTACGCGGTTACCTCATTTTTAACCGAACATCTACTCGAAGTTTATAATCAATTAAGGGTGCCAGAGGCACAAAAAGCTTATCTATTTTATGGTTTTTGGCAAAAAAGGTGGCGTCAGCGGGCAAAACAATGGCAAATTAGCGATGACGGGGAAAAATGACGTTCGAATGGAGATATAAATGCCGTTGACCGGCGACCGACTCGACACCACGGCGACAGACGCCTCTCGTTATTAATTTATGACACTTAAAAAATAATTTATAACCACGCGCGTCTGTTATACTACAGTGTGAAAGGTATTTATTTTTATTTTTTTTAAATGGGCTCACATTCGATATTGAATACTTACTCTTGTATATTTCGGTAAATAAATAGCGAAATAAAAATATATGTTTATACCCTCTATATTTTCATAGAACTCCTTTTATTTTGAATAAAAACATTAAATAGGACCTTCATGTATCATTAATACAAGTCAATTTTAAAAGAACATATATACACCCTTAATTGTAATAAGGCCACATTTGTGAAAAAACAAGAAAAGAGTTTTATAGATTCTATGAATGAATTTTCACAATTTCTTTCACATTATTCGTATTATTTTTATCACTTTCATGTGATAAAATCACTTTTCAACGATCAAACACTCGATATATACATGTTAACAGAAATATTGCACAATTTTTTTATGTGTGTAGCACAGTAGACGTTGCATGAAGAGATCAGGGGCACGATTCTCTGTAGGAAAAATTTTAGTAAAAAACTTTCCTAAATTATTTCAGGTATTAGGTTAATTTTGTTTCTCTGTTACTAAAAGTTCTGGAAATCCCCTAGTTTGAAACCAGGGTACGGTTATCCGCCTTTTCACTTTGCTTTTTTTCAAAAATGTTTGTAGTAGCAGCAAGATGGAATGACCAATTAATTAATGACAGATGGTAATGGCGCGATTCGACGGAGATACGTTACGGCACAGACATCAAGATGGCACCTTATGGATATCTGCTGTCAGCTCCCGTGTACCCAAACGTTAGTTCCTTTTTTATCCGTGTTAATATTCTCTGATCATGCACGCCGAGGTTTCTTTTTATTGTAGAATTATGTAAAGAGTTGTATAATCAGCAAAATATATTTCGCACTTTTACACCAAAACAGCTCGCAAGACGATTCGACAGTTTTTTTTTTGTGTGTATATGTTACGCGATTTTTCCGGTATTTGTGAACCAATTTAAATTATTCTTTTTTTATCGAGTTCATAGGTTTTCGCGATTGTTACACATTGGAAATGAAACTATTTTTCCGGATTTAAATCGAGTATATTTGTTTTTTCAAACAAACCGACGTTTCGGGCCGTTGACAGGTCCCATGGTCACGGTTGACTGAGGTGGTACAATCTTCAGCCAGTTATGTCTAATATTAATGCAAACCACCCTATTTTTTCACTATAGTTATTAATTAAATACCTTATTTTCAATTTTAAAAAGAAAATATTCCAATTACATAATAATATATTAAGATAATAATACATTAAATTTTACAAATTATTTTATTGAAAGAATGAATGAAAACAAATGTACGCGATTTAAATCCGGAAAAATAGTTTCTTTTCCTATTTTCTTTTTTTGTTGGAAAGGGGTACCTCAGCATTGGTCCCTATTAAATCTGAAGAAATTATTCTACCTCTAAGGGTGACAAACTAGGGGATGCCGAAACCGGACTGGTTTCGCGCACTTTCCGGTTTCAAACAAATTGACAAGTAAATAAATAATAAATAAAATGCTTCTTTATTTAGGTATACACCCATAAATAGATTTAACATTATTTGTGACATTATATTACATACCCATTAAATTGAATTTTATTAACCGAATATTATTATTATTATTAATGAAGTAAATAATTAAAAATTACATTAAATTGAATTTAATTTACATTAAAAGTGATAGAATAATAGTATAATTATAATTAATTAATTTATTAAATGATTATCACTCATTTCAGGTTTCTTACCACGGCATGACTTCTTTTTATTATCGACAGCGCAAGAGGGTAGACAGATATGTCTGCTCTTAAAGCTGTCATCTGCCGCCGTCCAGTCAACCCGTGACCATGGAGCGTGCAACCGTTCCGAAATATCGGGAAAATAAAAAGAAATTAGTGATATTCGTTTAGTGAATAACCACGAAAGTCTTAAAATCTATTTAATTAATTTATATTTTAAAAATGGAGTGGTCGCTTACAAAGTAGCACGTATCGCATACTGTCCTTTCAATTATATTGGCCGAATCGCTCACTCTCATAAGAAAAGATCGATAGCTCTTTCGCACTGGCGAAAAAATCGTCAATCAAATAAATGTAATTCAATGAGGTTGGTTTTTCTTTTTTATAAAAGCTATAAACAGTTCTAAAAAGTAGTATAACAGTAGTTTCTTTCCTCCACTTCAATCGGGCTCCTTTCATAAGAAGCTCTACTGCTACTAAATAAAATTATTTACTAGCAGTAGAGCTTCTCACTTATCAGTTAAATAGAGATCAGTTCACCAGTTATGGAGTCAGGCGTTTTATCTAGGCGAAACAAAGCACGTTTACCCGGTTAGTGTTCGTTTTATTTTTTTCCCTTGTTGCATCAAAAATTCCGATCGCGGTCAAAATAGTACGAGTGCAAGTTTCAAAAGCCAACGCTATACATATTTTATAAGTCCGATTCGATTGTTCCGACGCGGTTTCCGTTTTTTTCTCGCATCATACCGACGGCCTCGTCGATCTATCGACACATGCCCCGGATTTTTTTCCCTCTTTACCAAATACCAGCACTATTGTTTGTTGGGTTCTTCATTTTTGAATGACAAAACACCCAAACGCGTGCCGTTATCGCGGGTGACGTTTGGATTTTAAAGCTTACCTTGCCTATCTGTTTCCAATTGAAACCGGAAAAACTTACTTTCAGCAATGGACAATCCAATTTTTAAAGGAGTGTTTAGACACCTCCAATTAATCCTTCAACAACTTAATTTTTGGACCAGTTTTTTGTTTCTAGGTCCCAGGTTCGATACCCGGGTCGGGAGAAATATTTGTATGGCCTACATTTATTTCTCTCGTGAGTTTGCTGTAATTTGTGTTTGTTTATGTGTGTCTCCATGGCACCCGCGACACCGGGTTTCCCTAGTTGGCTATGTTGAGTGTGTGCGTTATTATTAAAAAAATAACTTATTTTTAATTTTACAAAGAAACATTCCAATTTGCGCTACATTGTTTTACAAATTATTTTATTGAAACTATGTGGATTTTTATTAAGTTAAATTTATTATTAATTAAGTAATAATGAAAATTAGGATAAATTAAAACATATTAATCAGTACTGCAGCTTATGTCTGTTTGGGATTTTTCATCAGGGGAAATACTGGATCCCAAACTGGTGGTACGGAGAAACCATCTTCCCTGTCGAAATTAGGATGTTTTTTTAATTTCAATGGCCTCTCGCAACATCCTGGGTAGATAACGGACTTCTTTTACAAGGACCTGGGATTTGTGAAACTTCATTGAATGTGTAGGTTTATCCACAACATGCTCGCAGACTGCAGACTTGTTCTGATCGACGGTACGAAGAAGTCGTGGGTCTGGTGGTGAGCGACACTCCTGTCGAATATTACCCATAAAGTAAATTTTTTCGAGGGGTGCAGTCCTGGTGACCCGAAATACAGACGTGAGCCTAGATTATGCACCAACGTCTCTCAATTATGTATGCCATAGTTTAGTTAATACTTTTATTGCGTTCATTCATCAATCATTGTATTTTATTTTATAATAACTAAGCGACGGGACGAACAAGTCGTGCGCCTGATGATAAGCGACACGCTTGTCCATAACTGTTGCAGTGACATACAGAGCTTTAAATCACAAAGATCTGAGGGGTACTGTCACTGCGCCCGACACCCTGAGACATATTTTGACAAGTCCCATGTGCCTGTAATTTCACCAGCACTCTTATCCTTCTAAACCCGGAATACAGTAATGCTCAAAATACTGCTTGGCGGCAGAAATAGGTAAGGTTGCTACTAAAATTGATAAATAACATTGCAGTATATTGTACTAACAAATAAACAATTTATTATTATCGTCATTCTTGCTTGTAACTGTAACAAATTTTAAAATTAAAAAAAAATGTCGACCGGATATCATGAGCGTATAAACCGTGTCAAGATTCTTAACAAAGTTTTTTAACAAAATTATCCTCAGGCAACCTGATCGTATGTTTGTAAAACTGTTTTCGTAATTCTATTCTTCTGAATGAGCGCCGAGAACAATATCGCGCGAAAAAAACGCGATGCAGGATATCGATGGCAAGATATAGCCCGAAGCACGGCCGGGTACATGTAGCAGCCGGAAGAGCTTCCTTCTCACGGCATTCATACGGCAAACAAAGCGCGAGTATCATGACGTATTCGACACGGCGATTGTCGATTCTACAACCGAATCGCTCGTCTATTGTCCGATCATCGTTTGATAAAATTTATTAATACACATATTTGTCAGTTTTCGCGAAGAATCGGAAGTTTTTACGAGTGTTTACTTAACGCGTGGTGCACAAAGACTAAATCCGAGCATTGTTGCAGCGCGATACGAGCCAGATATTAAAAGCACGTGTGGCCAAACAAAGGTTACGTTATGCGGGGGATTATTTGCCAATTTATGACGCTTTTTGTGAAATTCCGTTGAAAGCTCGGGCAGGAAATTTGGCTCCATTTCAACAAATGATCTTTTGACTATAAATATTACGAACAATGTATTTTGTGTAACAAAAATATTCTCTATGAATGATTATTTCCACCTTACCGCATGGGAGTTTTTTTCGGACGTTGCACTATGCAATTCATTTCCATTAGCTGTCCCGCTTTCAGTAAATATTAACGTCTCTTGTAACGTGCTCATCAGTCCATTTGTCAACGCATTCATATTTGATCATATTTATTCAAATAAATGAATACTTAAAGAAAAATTTTTGTATTTGTTGAAATAGTTGCGCTGTAAATTGTAGCAACCAAAATTTTAAATCTCTCTATTTCAATTACTTGTTCGTGCCGTCGCCAAAAAAAACTGTTGGAGCACTAAATCTTATGGCAGATCTGCGCTAGAATAATGTGTAAGGAACTCAAGGCTTGCCTTCTGCGTAGTTCCGTTTAAATATCTCCCAAAATCTTTGACACTTAGTGAGGTTTGTTCACCGGGCAGTGAGGCCCGCAAATCAGAGCGAACGGCCATTAGAGGCGATAAAATTTTACGAGGACACGCTACTTTCTATCGTGACGAACGGCGTGGCGGCACACGAGTGTTGAGCGCCCAATGAGTATACGCCCTTATTATGTTTTCGGAAAGGTTTACATGGTGAACAATTTTTGTGGAACTTTATTACTTTCTGAAAATCATGTATCTACAGTTACACAGAATACACAAGTGTCTTTGACCTATGGAAAATACAAAATTTAGTTCGTCTCTCTTACGCATATAATAATATAATAATAGTGTGCCAGACATTCAACCCAATTAATTACCAGGTCTTAAATCCGTGTCTCTCAAATCATTAATTCATTATAGGGAAATCACTTTACACTAATAGCACCAGAGCAACGTAAATTTATCTGGGCACTACCCAGACCAGTGCTAATTTAGTAATAAAGCTCGTTTCCTAAATAGATCCTTCCGGGAAACGAACCTAGGACTTGCTCATCTAGCGCACATAAGGCAAACCGTCAGGCCACCGAGATCGACATATATATGTAACACGAAATTTCTTCACAGAATCTGGCCTGATGTAGCTTTTTTAGACGGGTTTTCACTTTACGAGAGCTCTCGGACCGAGTGCGCTCGTACGAGCTAGATCGTATAGAAGTCCACTCGGGTTTCGGTTTACACCTTACAAGGTCATAATCGTTCAAGTAGCATTTGTCACCTTGAACAAACAAGATGACGACAACTGATCTGCTAGTGCGAGGTTTAGGAATTCAGCAGATTTATGTTAATGGCCGAAATACAAACTCATAAAGAGAAAAATTTTAACCAGAAAATTAATTTTAAAACGTCACTAACCAGTTGCTTTAAACAATTTTATTCGTCAAGTGGAAGAGGAATTAAATACGTTTAAAACCTCATATTGTCCTGTTCATGCAACCTTTTTTTAGTTGACGCCATTTTGTTTTCATAATACGATCCGAGTATACTTGAAAGAATAAAACCGTATCCGAGTCCACTCTGATCAGATGCCGACGTCCGCGTGCGCTCGGATCACTTTAACACCCTACGACTAGCGTCCGAGTAGTCATACGAGTGGACGCAGGCCGAGCGATACTCGGTTAGTGAAATCCCAGCTTTATCCTTTCAGTCACACGTGACTCCATGTAAACCAATCATGTGCCATCAATTCGTCGCACTAATTTCGTCCTGTATTTAACAGGCGATTATTTTGGAAATAGTGCGATTGCCTTAATTATCTTTTTGTGTTTACCTCATAGTGTTTGCTGCTCTTTAGCTCGAACGAAGGTACCTGTAACAGCTCGAAGGTGGGCCGGGAACTATACCTTCCGATGCTCGTAAAATCTAATGATAATGTTCTATGATTATAAGACTTGTGTCCCAGCGCTGGAACAGACAAAGGGCAAGTAATTCATTACAACTAATAATTAACTAAAAATGCAACCCGTAATTTCTTTATTCGATAACACAGACAATTTCGAAATGAAATTATTTTTCTGATCTAAATCACGTGTATTTATGCTCTTAACATGTCCCATGATGACGGCTAAATAATTCTTATTTATTTATTCCATCATATTATGCCATCAACTTTAACTGGTAACAAATAAATAAGAAACTCGTGATAATACTAAAACCAAAAATTTATTTGCGTAAACACTGTAACTACAAATACCCGCCATTTTTTTTCACGTCTGAAAGGCACACACTTTCTTTTGACTGTTGTTTTTTAATTCTTTCTGCAAAGGTAAAAGTTTAAAATCGTACAGGCCAAGTCATTAGATCAATATATTTTATAGGCTCGTTTTCCATGGGTCATCATATCTAAGTGAAGTCAATTCAGGATAAAGAATTGCACTTTCGGATAAAGTTCCCGTGCCAAAAATAGAGTGAATAGTGAATATTTTGTCAATGCTTCCTTCCTTCAATTCCAATTTAATCCAATTTTTTTTTTATTCAATCTAATATAATAATTAACTACAATAATAATTTTCAGATCGAAACCAGTCAAGCAGGTAAACACACTTGTCGTCTTTACCTTTGTCAAATGACAACCACAAAATCCAACTGAGCCTTTGTTATTCCACTTTCTCACCGACAATTCGCATGTATTCCAACTACCGTGACATTACTCATGTCACGATATTTTGTGACAATTGACAACTTACTGAGAAAATGAAAAAAGTTAGAAAAAAGTGCGTCAGTCGGCCGCGCCCCCCGCTACTCGGCCTTTGCGGTCGAAAATGTCTCAATCTGGAAGCAACCATTAATGCAAAAAAGTATCAGTGGCTATTATCATTTGCCTTGGATCGCCGTTCCAGCGGGTTCGAGCCCCGCTGCGCGATGAATTTATTAGCACAATCGCCTTTTATCAGCCGCACACTTCTGTACCTACTTCTCTCATAAGTCAGCGACTCGTCTGTTCGCCTACAACAAATCAATTGCGAACTTCACATCGTAAAATTTACATTAAGTATTTTTTTCTTTTATTGTCTACGCAATTGTTAAGTGTTATTTTACAGTTACATCTTTATTTGCAAAAATTTCGCAATTTGCTAATACACATAAAAGAGTTTCGCGCAAAAAACTTGCTAATATCTATTTCCTATTATTCTCGCTCAACCCTCGCAATTATGAAGGGGTAGTCAGTAAAAGAGAGTCACTGGCAATAAAAGTAAACCTTTCGCCAGCAAACGCGCCGCCACCGAAGGGTTACTATTTATTTCTATTAGCTGACGGTTTAGGGCCGCTTTCCACTACGGGGCCATAAAATCAAAAGCCGATACGAGCGCGGGCAAACTTGCTTTAAAAAACTCACTGCAGTTGTATACGACGTCGACAAAAAACGTCAAACTCCATTGAAAGCTCGCTCATAAAGTAATTTGCACAAATTTGCAAAAGGGTGAAATTCTGTCTGAGTACGACTTTTATTTCAAACACCCATTATGAACAGCATTGCACAAAAATGTTGAGTTACAGTTATACAGTTATTATGAATTTGACACAAAACAATTTGCTAGAGTTATTTTCTATGAACAAAGAATTCAATGTACTAATTGTACATGTATATATAAGTACTCATTCAGTGATGGCTATTGCACAATGAGAGGTACATTTGGTGGGCTTTAATCCGATATAATTAGGGGCGCTTACGCATCGCCCTGAAAAGAAATAAACCGTTTTATAACTTCGACTTCCTTAACCCAGGGTAAAGCCGCTCGCGCCGTAAAACTCATACGAAGATCGGATCGGCGATATGAGGCGGAAATAAATCGCCATTTAAAATCAATTTGTGTAAAGGGTGTTCCGAAGTAGTTTGGTCGGGTCAGTCACAGCCGCTGTGCGCGTAATTTTGCTATTGTTGGTACAATATCGCATACCCAAGGAAATTGGAACACGAAGCAGACGAAATTTTACAGCGGGGTTTCTAAGCTCGATTACATGTATAATGTTCTAATGTTAAGTTACAAATCTAATTTAGTAGATTACTGCAAAATTTGTAGTTACATACGACATCGTTTTTATGTTTTTGATAATATTCTCAAATATCGTAAAGCAATTGTTTGGTTGTATTTTGTTTAGGAAATGAACATTGACTTACAAATAAATGGACGACGGGTCTAATACAAAAACCACGAAAAAAATGTCCCAAGTCAACCTATTCGAAATTTAAATTGTAATGTCATCGCAGTATCGCGCTGTCAGTCGAACAAATGAAGACTAAAGCGGAGTTTGGCGCTCTGTATACGATTTTAGCGCCTTACAAGTGCGGACACTTTTTAGCGCGGACCCGACGTCCATATAATTGTAAGTCAATGGAAATGAAACTATTCTTCCGGATTTAAATGGCGTATATTTGTTTTTTAAACAAACCGACGTTTCGGGCCCTTTACAGGTACCATGGTCACGGTTGAGTGAGGTGGTACAGTCTTCCACCAGTTATGTCTAAATTGAAGACTGTACACGCAACTATATACGCGATTTAAATCCGGAAAAATAGTTTCATTTCCCATGTGTAACAATCGCGAAAATCTAAGAACTCGATATGCATTCTTTGTGCTTTACCATCTGAAAAGTCTTTTTGTTATATATAACACCAATAACGGGAGGAACAAGTCTGCTGCGCCTAGTGGTAAGAGTCTGTTGGCAGTCAACAGTTGCAATGTCGCTCAGAGCTTTAAATCGCAAAGATCTGAAGGGCACCGCCACTGCGCCCGTCACCTTGAGGCATAAGTTAACAAGTCCAATGTGCCTGTAATTTCACCAGCACCCTTGCCCTTCAAAACCTAAAGGCAGCAATGCTCATATTGATTTCTCATCTCATTATTTATTTAATAAACAGCTTAGAGCACATTTGATAAAAAAATGTTATTATAGTTTAAAAGAGTTTTTTGAAGTATAATTAATTAATATAATACCTTTTCAATTAATGTTTTAATTACTAGTTTTTACATTTTGTTAGTTATATAAGTTGTCTTAAAAAATTGTTAACTTCTTATTATGTTTCATTTATGTTTTATTTTTATTTTCTTATTATACTTTTAATTGCGGCGCCCTAACAGGGTCATGTTGACACTATATATAAATTTTAAGACCTATGTAACACATGGAAGCAATAAATACTTTACTTACTTACTTTACATTATTGCTTGGCGACAGAAATAGGTAAGATGGCAGTACTACCCTGGACGAACTCTTTCACAAGGAGCTCTAATGCTACTAAAAGTCGTTTTTTTATATATGATACCTGGTGGTAACAGTTGCGCCTGTTCATAACAGTTGCTGTGTCACTCGGAGCTTTAAATCGCCACTGAGGCACTGCCACTGCACCCGTCACCCTTAGACATAAGTTGAAAAGTTTCATGTGCTTATAATTTCACCGGCAGCCTTACCCTTCAAACCCGAAACGCAGTAAAGCTCAAATTACTGCTTGGCGGCAGAATTAGGTAAGCAAGCATTACTTCCCTGGACGAACTTTTTCACAAGAGCTCTACCTCTACTAAGTCTTCGTGCAACTGGAAGTAAAGATCATTCACTTGCAATTCCTGAAAAGTTACTTATATAGAGAACATCACCTTGGACAAGAGTCGAGAAGTACCATACAACAATTGGACGTAGTTAAGCAAAAAGGATCCAATCAACAAAATTATCAAAATGAGTTATACGGTATGCACCAACCGGTTCCTAAATTCTAACCTCTTAGTCTAATAAAGTCAAACATATGAACATAAATAAATCTCTCTGGAGTTACGTGACATTATAAGTTTTGAACATACGACAAGAGAGAGAAACATTTTTCAACTGCAAACTGCCATATCTAGAAGGTGATTGGATCGTTTTTGTTTAACTACGTCCAATTAGCAAATCCTTTTACCACGATGGTAGGCATTATAAGTGCATTCCATCGATACGATAAGGAGAAGACCAGTATAACAACAACTGTTATAATTTTTTTGTCTTAATAACTTCAAGTGACGGGACGAACTAGGCTTGCGCCTGATGGTAAGCTACACGCCTGTCCATAACAGTTACAATGCCACGCAGAGCTTTAAATTGCAAAGATTTGAGGGGCACTAATACTGTGCCCGTCACTCAGAATAAGTTGACAAATCCCATGTGCCTGTAATTTCACAGATATCGTCATCAGCATCATAATTTCATCATATCATCGTATGGGTGGCTTATACAGAGCAGAGCTTGTGCAGTAATTCATTTCTGCCACCAGCAATCGATCTTTTGTGATAACCATTAATTCTAACTTGAGACCAAAGAAACGTACCATATTTTTTACGCCAATTGTTTGTACCTACACTGGCTTGGGTATATATTATAACTGCCTTCGTGGCCGAACGGCTACCATGCCGGACTGTCACGCAGAGGTCTCAGGTTCGATTCCCTGGCCGGGAGAAATATTTGTATGGCCTACATTTATTTCTCTCGTGAGTTTGGGTGTAATTTGTAGTTGTCTAGGTGTGTGTCCATGGCACCCGCGACACAGGCTATTCCCTAGTGCGGGGCTATGTTGGGTGTGTGCGTTGTTATTATTATATTTAACCAGGAGTAATAAATAATTATAATTATGTGCCAGATAGTTATACCAATCGAATTGTTTCAAACTATCCCTAGTTAGAACTAAAGTTACTAAGAACTAGTTAAAACTATACGAATGTCATGTTAAATGTGTGGGAGCGTTTAATGTTAAAATTTGGATATTTCTAAATTTATTTAAAAAGTTATTGATGTCGATTTACTCATTAGGTAATGTACTCTCGATGTCGAAAGTAATAATATATTATTATTATATTTATAAATAATGTCTCTTATATTTATGGAATAATTGCCAGGGCACGATTAACGATTACACCCTGTATAGGTACTATCAGCCTATGAGTACCGAAGCAACGAATCACTCCGATGCACTACCCAGAACACTCACCCAAGAACCAATTTAGAAAAGGTATTTTCTCAAGTTGGTTCTACCGGAAATCGAACCCGAGACCTCCTCATCGAGCGCCCACAGAGCAAATCATTGGGCCACCGAGCGAGGTCATCAAAGGAGTGCGAATTTCGTAAGCCCATTAGAGACAACAAGTGTTACTACAATGTCCTAACTACAGTCGTAACCACCTTGATAGTGATTCTGTAGCTTTCCACATAACCCGATAGATCGAAAATATGTAATGCGCTTCGGAAAAAGTCAGCAGATTCCCGTTTATTGAGTAGATCCAGGGATCGTTGGTGAACTTAAAGGGGTTACGGGGCTTACCGTAGCCGGCGGGCGGCAGGCTTACCCGTGATTTACTCGGCACGTCGCCTCGCGGGCCCAGCCTTTCTTTTTTCTCTTTACTTAACGGATCAGGGGTTACCCTTTATTGGCTAAACTCGGGAAAACTGATATGCCGCGCGGCGTAAACTTGTGCGACTTATTGGTGGAGATAGATTTGTATCGGATTTGTTACACGAGACATTTAGTCCAAGTTTTTGGGAGGTTCACTTTTTCTGTCAATTTAAAGAAAGTATTTATCCTATTTAATATGGGATCGGTCACTGCAGAGACATGAAAGTTTTTTAAGCCATATTTGTCGGTTTTTCGATTTATAAATTAGGCCTCATGCTGCTGAATCACGCAAAAATTCTTCGACAAAAGTTTTTAGTGATACGACAGGATCGTTAATCAACTACTGACATAAAGGGCACATGAGCACAAGTACTACAACATGTCATTTATCATCGAACTTCTTAATAGCTTATAAGTGCCCACAATCTATTTGAAAAGACCGTGAAATTCCTATAGAAGTGTTCGCACAATTTTTCATAAGTCCGTACTGTCAACAAAGGAAGTTGCGAGTAGCGAGGGAAGGGCATAAATCA
Source organism: Hyposmocoma kahamanoa (assembly GCF_003589595.1). NCBI lineage: Eukaryota > Metazoa > Arthropoda > Insecta > Lepidoptera > Cosmopterigidae > Hyposmocoma > Hyposmocoma kahamanoa. Next base: position 17,113,519 of record NW_020653853.1, on the reverse strand, counting down.
AAATTGAACAAGATATTAACTCACGCTTGTTCGGTTGAGGTGACAAAAACTATTGTAGGAGGTTTCAATGGCTAGGGAACTTTGTGGTCCGGCCTTTAGACCGATATGTAGTCCACATACCGGGAATAGGTACCGGTGACATTCTATTCAGTGTTATGGCCAGAGTGTGGATTAGCTTCGGTCGCTCGGCTTATGAATGGTCCGGTTAAATGTCGGAGTAAGCCGGGTCCCATTCAATTAGAAGGTGTCTGGAATATAACGTATTAAAAGGTTTTTAAGTGCTTTAGAAATGCGTGAAATAAACTTAATTTGTTTATAGAAAAATAAAGACGTCAAGACGTACGATAAAGTTGAAGCCTTGCAAAATTACGCAAGACATTCCATTTCTACTATATCTTTATAATTTCATATCTTTGGCAAACGGCCATTATATCATCGATATGCAAATACATGCTGCTTCTTAACCATAGACAACTCCATCTGTCCCTGTTTGCCGTGACTATTATCATTCAAGACTTATATAGTAGTCAATAAGCGCCCCTCGGAGCCTTCTGTTTGCACACAAGGTGCCCCGCAGCGTCAGTTTTTTATCCAACTCCTCATCGCCAAATGAACCATGCGCACCTCTGTTCTGGACAAAAAGGGGCGACATGCCTCTAAGTGGATTATTCCTGAACAGATTTTACGTCACATTTATCCCGTCTTTGTCTAACATTGCACAATACAACATAATACTTCACAATATGACACAAAGCGGTACAATACTTCTCGTTACGTAGGTGTTGTACCCAATGAATAACTTTAAATCTCTAAACTTTTTATCCAAACTTAAGTAGCTACGAAAAAGTGAGATAAAATTTGGACATCTGCCTTTTTGCTTTGTGGAATCCGCGGCCAAAAGGGATCTTTATTTGTTAAGAAAGGAATAAAAAGAGCAAACTTTTTTAAAACGATAAAGACGTGTGTTGTGCAAACTGTTTGGTTAAACTGAGGGTAGGCACGATGACTTAATCTTCGCTGTGACGGCTGGAATACAAGTGTGTTCCAGTTCTTATGTAATCTTTGCATTAATATATTGAATGCTTCGGTATCTATTTCTTGCCACTAGGCGTCTTTTTGCTAACTTTGTAAACAAACTTAATAAAGATAAAAAAAGATAAGTAAACATTCAGTTTTATGAGTCTTTATTATATAAAATTCCTAATATCTCATTGAATAAGGTTTAGAACATTACGTTTTGTGGTATGGATATATTTGATATCTCATTGATAGATTGAAGCTAATCATCCGCAACAAACTATTTAGTAGGAATGATGCTGCGGTCGTGAGTTCAAATCCCGGTTAATTATGGTTTTTTTTTCTTTAGTGTTATGTACAAATTTTTTTACGCATTTAACTATTCGTTTTTAGTTAAAAAGTGTGCTTAATTTTTATATATATATTTAAGCTCTTTTAGCCTGTATTATTACTACTTAAGTGTATTATTCGATACTCGTTGTTGCATAGTTCAAATTTTTACTATAATTTGCACCAAAATAAATTGGGGAAAACATAATAGTAATGTCGAGTTTTCAGGTTTTGATATTGAAATTAAAACTGTTTTATCCAATCTAAAATTGAGTAAGAATATTTATTGTTTTTTCATGTATTGGATACATCCACGCACCTGAACGCACCACACCGGTGCGAATTTGTGGCATAAGTATTCCGAAATTAAAGTAATCATGGTTACTACCATAACACATGGTCTCAATAAATCACTGTAGCTTTTTACGACAGGCAACAATAAGATTTACACGACCGAACACATTAAGAATGAATGTCGACGTTTCATTCAACATTAGGAATGCATAAAAATATTCTCCGTAAGTAAATATTTGGATAGTAAATCTCACAATATTTCTCGATTAAGTTTTGCCGGACTACGGCGGTCACGCCCTCTATGCAGCACAATACGTAAGCCAAACAGCAAATTGTTATTTCCACGCCATAAAATTTTCTGTTAAACAGAAATAGGAGTTCTAAAAGACTGTTTGCTATTGGACTATTAATCTTCTCGGTGAATGAAAGTATAGGTTTTATAGCAGATGTTTTCGCGGAATGGGGATGGTAAAAAAAGTGACGTCTTATTCACATTTTTATAGTCTTCATCCCTTGCCTTTACTTCGGTGTGTAATGGTTAACCTCGTCGAAAAAATGCATCTTCAGTTGAATGTCGACTTTTATAAAAATATGAATTGATACCTAGATACCTAAAGTACTATCGACGAAGTTGAAGCCTTCCCGGTTCTAAAACACTTTTGTTTGCAGGAGTAGCGTATTGTCGAAGTTCGATGTTCTAAACTTAAAATGTTGTCAAACGAAGTTGTGTCTAAATTCAGCTTTAGAGTCCATACACACATAGTTTCAAAACCGTTGTTCTTTCTTTTTTTTTTCTCTGTCATGCATTGGCTTGAATTACTTGTATTATGTAAAACGTTTGCCATTATAATAGTATTTGTAAAGTAAATCCTTTGGTAGACGTAGCGTCTGTCACACAGTTTTATAATAAAACTAGTACGGGTTCTAATGCTCAATCTCACCTTATAATGTCTCTCGCATAATAATTTTAAAAAGTTGTATTTTTACTACTTTACTTTCGTTGTTTTGGATAGTGTAATAGCAGTAGAGCTCCTTGTGAAAGAGTTCGTCCAGGGAAGTACCTTATATATTTCTGCCGCCAAGCAGTAATGTTAGCATTACTGCATTCCGGTTTGGAAGGGTTAGAGTGCTGGTGATATTTTATTTAGTTTATTTTGTATATTTTCTATTGCATTGCGTTCCATTGCATTGCACTGCATTCCATTCCATTGCATTGCATTGCATTTCATTGCATTGCATTTCATTGCATTGCATTGCATTGAATTGAATTGCAAAAATTAAGAATCAGTTACGCGGTCAACGATTTTCATCACTTGAAGAGGCTGTCGAAGAGTACGAAAAATATGTTTCAGAGAAGTTTCTCTATATAAATGTTTTCAAAATTGGTTCATTCGTATGAAAAAGTGCATTATCGCTAACGGAGAACATTTTGAGAAACAATAAATTCATTTCTGACCATTTATAGTATTTTTTTCTTGTTAATTCCGGAAAACTTATAGTGCGCCTTACTTACATCACAGGCAAAACGTAATTCGTTAGAGAAGGCACCTAAATAAAATTATTTAAGAAACATACCATATAGTGGCAACCCTTTTGAATGCACCAGAATGCAATGGAATAAAAGTAAGTCAATTGTATCAGCTATTCGATTTGGAGTAGCGAGGACGCGCGTGAACGGTCCTCGGGCCAGCAGAGTCCGCGCGCGCGATGACTCTGGCAGCAACGGCCGCCACCTCCGCCCCGTATACTTGACAGTACTACCGTCCATTAACTGAAACGCGGCAAAGTGACAAATGGTCAAATATCCGTTTTTTTTAAATATTAAAATTCTCTTTTAAAAACAGTTAAAATTAGTTAACGTGTTCGACTTATCGGATTTACCCTAACGCTGGAGTATCATTAAACAATTTCAATATCCTAACACTGGGTTATGGTTTTTTATGATAATATGTATCTCAAAAAAATATTTTGTCACTTAGCTCCGTTTTTTCTGTTTACCCTGTATCAATACAAAAATATATGTAACTAGCCTTCATATCTAGAACGAACAACGTTGGGTACATTAAAAAGTATTAGGGGTAAACTACATATAAGTTTAGGTACAAACATTAGGTACAAACTTACTCAATGTACTTCTTACCAGAGCACTGTAGAGCGCGCATGCTAGCTAGCTTTGGTGTTGTTAAAATTCTCCGCTCTGAGTAGTAGAAACTCAACCTTTTTTTTTATGAAACTAAGTGACGGTGGTGGTAAGCGTCATGCCTGTCCATAACAGTTGCAATGCCGCTGAAAGGGCACTGCAGGCCCGTCACCTTGAAATATGACTTGATGCTACTATGATGTAATGCTGACATTACTGCTTGATGGCAAAAATAGGTAAAATGGCAGTAGTACCCCGGACGAACTCTTTCACAAGGACCTCTACTGCTACCTTCTGTAAGCTTTCTTGCAAACATTTACAATGTGATTACAAAAAGTTAATTCAGTGTCTTTATCTACTCCCAAGTCTAGAACTATCGTACGTTTACTTTAGTTACTTCCATAGTATAATGTCCTACGGGATTCTCATGTGGGGTAAAGCGGCAGATATTCAAACCATATTTGTATTGCAAAAACGAGCGATTCGTTCTGTGTACCGTCTAGGTTCTCGGGTATCTCTCAGAGAAAAGTTTAAGGAGACTGGTATCATGACTGTGGCATCACAGTACATTTACTCAAATATTTTATATGCCCGTAAACATATACATAATTTCAATAAGATAGAAGATATCCATAATATTAACCTTAGAGCTAAGTCCAAACTCATGGTACCACGATTTCGTTTAACCAAGGTAAACAACTCTTTTATGGGGAACTGTATACGTTTTTACAATAAGATTCCGGAGCATATATTAAGTTTATCAATTCCTAAGTTTAAAAACTACATTAAAAATATTTTGATCGAAAAATCATATTACAAAGTTGAAGACTACGTGTTAGATAAAGATGTATGGAAAGACGACATGGCTCCAGAATCCACACAAATTTGATTCAAAGTGTATTCCATAGCATTTAAGTTTATTTGAAAAGAGCAATCCCTAGAGTTTCTTGCTCGTTCTTCTCAGGGAGGTCAGCGTAGTGAACAAGCAGTAGCTTAACTGTGACGTTTTCAAGTGTAAATTTATTTTACCTATGGAATAAATAATCTTTGACTTTGACTTTGACTATCATCAGATTACGAACTTCATATATATTTTTCTCCTGAATGCAAGGCGTTCAGTGTCGTTAGTTTTCACACGAAAGGCGCTATCGAGGAACCTCGATTAGGTATCACCCCGGACCGTCATTGTTACGGTTTTCTATCAACACTCGCCATTTATTATCAGATATCAATGGCTTGTCGCATCGCGCCCAAACAAAGCTTTTTGAGGTAACCCGTCCATTTACACTTGACCCATGGATTGCCATTACTCGAATCTTTAACATTCGTAATGTAGAACTGAACCGGGAGGGGTGACAGCTCTTTTTATGTTTGTAAGCGTATTATAATGCGTTTAATGGCCTGTAATGAATGGCATAACATCCATGACGCACAATACGGCCACTCGAACAAGCCCTTTTATAATAACTCTTGATTTATAGTGATCAGAACAGAAACTGTTTTGCACGTGTTGAAAATACAACGCCTTCGATCAAGGGAGGCAAGAACAAATATGATTGTAAAGTTTGCAACAAAAAATTATCAAATTTAGCTCAGAACTCGCGTTCATACCTGATAACCATTCCTGGAATTCAGTCTAAAAAGTGTAATCAGAAAGATAAAAATTACAGTTAACATTATTACAGTTAACACAAATACATAAATAAAAAGATATTGATATAAGTTACAAATATGCGAAAGCAAAAATAAATTACATTCAATTGAAAATGAAAATCACATTTTATTTATTTTCTAAATAAGTACTATTTAGTAAATAGATAATAAAATCAATCTTAATCAAAAGAACATGCTTTCTTAACCGATTTCAAAAAAGGAGGTAGAATTCCACTGTATGCTTTATTTATGTATGTTACGCGATAGCTCCACCATTTCTGAACCAATTTTGATCTTTTTGTTGGGAAGAAGGTACCTCAGTAGTAGTCCCGTTTAAATTTGAAGAAAATATTCCATCTCTAAGGGTGACGACCAGGAGATGAATCTAGTTTCGCTCACTATCCTTGGCAAAAAAAAATCCACGAACGTTTGAGGCCGGTTTTTTAGTACTGTGTGCAGGGATTATTTAATATTTAATTTGTAATTGTATATATATGAACTTATGTAAAACATAAGACAAAACAACTTTCCTAAATTGCAAATATTATTGTAAAGAGTAAATCCTGTCTCTCTCTATAATTTGCAGTGCCCTACAGGGTCAATAATGCGCTGTTAACTTAGCTATAATAAGCCTTTTCTATCCTATGTAACATTGTGGTAAATGCAATAAAGAATTGAATTGATACTCCGAGTTTTGTAAGAAATATTTTTTAAAAGAAATTTGTTGGTATTTAGTAAATATTAATAGACATGGGCCCAGCCATTCCCGGTAAGACCAATGAAGACTATATAACCTCAAATGGCTTTGGTTTATTCCGCATAACAGCGAAAGGGTTGAGTCAATAATTTTAGAAAAAATATATAGTAAAATTTAGGATACACTCTGATTACCACACGGTGTGAAAACACGGTTCCTAAAAATTTTCACGATATAACAAAAACGCAAACTTAACTTGAAATTTACAAGGAAACCGCCGTATTCAATTGGTACTCTATATATACCAATGTTTTTTTTTTATACCAACTGAACTAAATAGGATACGTATAACATACGATGCATATTTTTCAAATGGTTTTAATTTCGTTTGTTAAATGCAAAAAAAAATCCGAATTACAGCCAGTGTCCCTGCTGCTTTACGCAAGCAAAACGAACCTTATTAGTACGGGAAAAATTTGAATTCGAGGTGAGGTGAGGCTCTTAAGAAATAAACTGTTCTTAATCATTTCAGGTCTAGGTGTTCTGGGAAGTGCCCCCGAGTAAATTCCATTACTATAAGCATAGTACAGGAACTTCCCTAGTTCGAGACCAGGCAATATTTTGGCCTGAAAGATTAATTTTGAATTCTTAAATGAGAGAGATGGTATATCCCGGCAATGGCACAGTCGACTGGGATCAAGGACTCAGGTTCAAGAACCAGTGAACAATGCACTATTATTATTGTTCAAGTTCACTAGCGCTTTCTACATGCCACTTGGTAGCTAATCTTGAATTGCGCTATGAAAATTATAATGAATTTTTTTTCTTTTCTGCTTTTATACAATGATGGAAAAAGATCAAGAAGAGAGTTTTTAGTTAATTAGCAGACTAAACAACCGGCATAATTACGCGCGCGTGTAGAAAAGCGCCATTACTGATTTAGCAATCAGTCAGTACTTCGCTAAGTTCAGTTTCAAGGCAATCAAGTAGCCCGTGAAAATTATGTATCGGCCGTTACGTCACTGGATCACTATAATTTAAGCAATTGCACACGTCTTCATACTGATTAAGAAAGTCAACGGAATTGTCGACTGATAGAAAGGCTGCAGTCTGTCTGGCTCTTAAAGTTTTCAAGCGTTATCTTAGAGTATGAAAATACCCCTGGAGAACAACGCGACATGAATGACCTGCATGGAATTTAATTCAATTTTGTAAACACACTAACATCTAAATATTTACCTACACGAATTTAAATACAGCGTGCTCACCAAAGCCTAAGTGTTTTGCTATCACTCTTGCTTACCTATGAAGAGAGTTAAACTATATTATTTTATATGTATTTTATTAAAGTATATAAACGTACAAAATCTTAAATTTTAAACGTGCACATGGTGCACACTAATTCTTTAGCTAAAATTTTTCACTACACAACAAGCGCCATCTAGTAAAGAAGTTGAGAACTTTGCGTGTGGTGCCATCTAACAGTACACCAACGAACTTTTTGCTTCTATCCTAAAGAGTCACGAACAGCACCAAGTAAATATTATAGCCACATTACCAGCAAAGGCGCTGTTATAAATAGTATTGAAAATGTACACTAGATGGCGCTTCACAAAATTTGTTTCATCAAAATAATTACGTAGAGTTATTCGAATTCAAACCTTCGCGATTAATAAGTACAAGTCGTAGCCCTCAGCTCTATTATTTTTGTAGATTAATCGCCCTATCCTTTGAAAGTTCGTTAGCAACTACTTTATTAAACCGATTAACAGAACAAAAGGTCTTCCGGAACGCGGCAGACCGACCGACCCTAGAGTCCTTTGTGTTAATTATAGGAAACAGAGAACTTGAGTGTAATTGGAATTTGTAATTGCGATTTCAGAGGAAATTCAATATATTATGACGTTATTAAAGTACATTAAGTTTTACGAACATAATAATAACAAGAATGTATAAGGATATACGACATATTGGAAGTGAAGCAATTGATTGAACTCTACATAAACAATTAAAGTGATTCATACTGTGTCTTGGTCTGTATAGTTATATACACTTGTATATTACACATGTTTGTAAGCATTAACTTGTCATTACGTAGGTGTTTAGTCCCTATGACACAAGAAAACACCAAGTAAGTGGAATGAGTCATATTCCTTTGCATATTTACAGATAAGAACGTTTGTAATAGGTATTATTTACACAAATAGGTCAATCAACTATTTTGTCAACACAAATATATTCTCAAAACTACATGTTTTGTTTCTATTTAGTCTTTTGTTTCATTTTTTCACAAAATCACTTGTTTTTCGAATTTTGTTCTTTGTTTTTTTTTCACAAAATTCGGGGAGCATAACATTAGTAAATGAATATGGCTGTTTACAAAAATAACAGAAAATTAGCAAAAAATAAATTTGGCGTAATGTTCACTGGAGGTATTAATAATACTAATAACAATAATAATAATAATAATAAACATCGTATATCATACATATATATATATATATCCTACTACAAATACAAACCGTAAATTGTGCTGGAAAATAATAAAGTTAGTCTGTATTGGGATCGAGACATCATCACCGACCGCACTATCCTCAGCAACAAACCTGATGTAACACTAACTGTAAAATGTACAAAGACCACCTACCTCATACATATTGCCGTTTCCAATACAAACAACCTAAAACCGAAACACACTGAAAAAATACAAAAATACATACGTTTAGCAAACGAAATCAAACAGATGTGGCCAGAAGTTAGTGCCCATTATAATTTCGTCAACGGGTACCAAAAACATTTCATATCGCCTTAAAAATGATAGATCTGAACCCTAAAACCTACATACCTCTACAAAAGTCAATTGTACTAGATACATGCTCGATAGTCCGCAGTTTCTTAATTACACCTGATTCAACAAACTCCACAAAAAATCGCCACTCACTCACATCCCACCACAATAACACAAACGAACCAGAATACTTGTATAATAATAACACGTTTAAATATTAACTCTCATTTGCACTTAAATCACAAATTAAAAAGCTTTGCAGCTTTTTAATTTAAAGAACAGCGTCAACAACTGACCTGTGTGTACGTCTCCGTATATTCCAAAAATATTCTGCATTTATTGTAATAATAATATCTCTAACTATGGAGGGCTGTTCCATTCGGTGATGTGGAAAAAACAGCTAAACATCTAATTACAAAACAAACGGAATCACATTTCATCGGTAATTATTAATTAAATATTAAATATGTAATTTTCCAATTTCGTCCATTTACAGCAAATCTCAAGTTAAACTGGTCGATTTGATATGAAACAATTGACGACTCCCGTCAATTGTTCTGAATTCGGGCTGGCCATTCGGAGCGCAGTTGTCACCGTAATGATTTGGCAGAATAGTTTTGATTGAATGACGTCATTTAATTTGTTTGAAAACTTTCGTCTCTATTTCTGGTTATATACTCGACAGGGCACTATAACAACAGGACTTAAAATAATAAAAAACAAATCTAAATTGTTTTTAAATTCGACTTAAGTAAACCTAAATAAAAACTCCAATTTTCTTGGAAACTATCGAGTCGACACTAATCAAGCTTACCCCAACGATTAGCCAATAACGCCAATAGTGTTAAGCTAATAATAAGAATTAACATATTCAGAAATACCCTAAATTCGGCTCTGGCAGCTCAGCCTTTTCATATACTGACCTGTAATGTCTGACCACACAGAGGCGGTAGTGGGAGCGTTGCGGGGCCGGAAATTTTTGTAATATTCGAGTTCTTATGCACCCTGTCACATTAAAACCGGATGACGGAGTGGCGCGGGCCGGTGCGGGCGCAAAGCTGTATTCCATTGAGTTAGCAACCTAACACAGAGCGGCGGGGCGCGGTTGTATTTTTGTACAACTCTTGAGCGTCGTTTTATTAAGTTTCAGTGTGAATTCGACCAAAATTGTGTTGCTTCCATAACGCGAATAAAAGCAGAATTTCTATATAATTTCTATGAAACGTGGTTGCTTTTGAGTGTCGCCTTGCCTTCTTTTTCTTTCTTCTTCTTGCTTTGTTTGCCTTCGCGCCGCTGCACTATGGAAAATAGTAGAACAACAGCGTATCAAAAATTGTTTTGACCAATGTCGTAATTGACATATACATTTAATTTTATTTGAAAGTTTAGACGTCATACTTTATTATACTGAAGGTTTTTTAAGTTAGATAGGTATGTTAATTTAATAAAAATACATCCAAAATGTCCTTTCCTATGCTCATCTCGTTGTGCCGTTATAATTTTGGAACTTTCGACGTCGCAATTCGTATTGATTTTGTTAGATAAGCTATGTGTTACTAAATATTTCTATAAAACACATCTTAGGTAAATGTCAAAAATAGTTGATATTTTTCAAATTTGTTTTGTAATGTAAAGAAAATAAATCATATTAAATATGGGGACATAATATTTATCAAATTCATCAAAGGTTTCGACTGTTAGCGAAGCTTTGGCATTTATTATCAAAATTTTATTTTTTTGCGGTTTCTAAAGATATGAAAGAAATCATAACAAACGTCCTGCCGCAGAAAAATACCCATAACAATGCAACGCGCGATAAGATAATAAACATTCGGTTGCAATTATCTTATTTATCAATATTATTCACACTAGGACATTACTATGTAATGCTCTGATAAATTAATTTCATAAATTTATTAATACAAGCAGTCGTTTGTTACTGAATTACTTTTCCAACTCCTTTGAAAATTAGTTCTTTCAAGTGTTTCGGAAGAGAACTAATGCTTTCCTACATTAAAGGTGGAAGAAATGAATCGGCTCTAGAAACATTTTTTTGAGATTGTTGTGAAGTTTCGAAAGATAATTTACGTTTGATAATTAGTGATTTAAAAAAATCATTTTAACAGTCGATGGAGCCAAGCGAAAGCTGAAGAACGATAGAAGCCTTTTTGAGAGTTAACTGTGATTGGTTGGATCAAGAGTTTTCTGTTACTTTATCAACGACCATCGATACCACTCCATCTTCTTCAACTGGAAAACAAGGAATACCAGTATGTCTTATGAAAATTCTTCAGAATCTAGTAAGAAGCGCAAAAATACTACGCCACATAATGAACATGGTTTCGAACACTTCTTTGGTGCATATATTCAAGGACTGCGATCAAACAAAGAAAGTAATGAAGCAAAACTCGTGGAGGTAATTAGGTTTGTAGATGCAGATAAAAATTATATTAGTGCCAAAATTTATGGACGATTGCAATGGCATCCAAACGCTGAGCGATCAAGAAGCATTAAGTGTATTTATTGAATTGAATCTGACCAGCTCAATATTTATATTTGAAGAATATTATGGATGAACGAACCTGTTCCTTACTACCACCTTATTATAAAGTACAAAAAAGTAAACAGAACTGTTACCCACCTTGCATCAGCTATTGAAATTACAAACATATGCGCAAAAATGTTATCACTACAGGATTTATTAGATTTTGCGTATTTCGTTTCAAATTAATATTTGAAAATTATTTTTAATAATTGATAAACGACACGACAAGAAGGTGGTAATACCAATAACGGTAACACAGCGAGAAGGTTTTTTTTTGTTATATATTGAGTCGATGAAATTTTGATAAAGCGACTCTATGTAACCCTTCAATCCTTATCGCCTGGCATAATGATAGATTCTCAACAACTGGGGAATATGCTTTGGAAACCGCAAGATATAAATATGATTGGTGTTACATGCCATCTTCGGTACACAAAATATTGTGATTCACAGAGAAGGTATAATTAACCATTTTGCAATGTTACCTATCGGACAACTTTCAGAAGACGCTTAAGAATCTCGGAAGAAAGACTACAAAAAATTTAGATTACACCACGCAAGAAATTACTGAAGATCTGCTGCAAATGAAAACGTAATTCACACGTTACTTCGTACTTCTTATCCATATATTACTATTAACCGAAAACCTTATGTTAAAAATCGAAAGGAGCTTGACGAAGAGACGCTACGTCTATTGAAAGTGGACCAACTCGTCACTGATTCTGAAAAAGATATTATATAGGTAAGGTAGCAGTACTTCCCTAGATGCACTCTTTTACAAGGTCTACGGCTACTAAAACATTGTTTTTCAATGCACTAGTTTGACAGCAGTAAAATAAGTAAAACCTCCCGTGTTTAATTAAGCACACAAACATGTTGAAGTTATATTGTACATTTACTAACATGCATTTGTATAGATGAAAGAAAATATAACATGTTTTTCTCTTATAATATCACATGTAATAATATAATACATTCATAAATCTAATAAGTTAGCCAGTAATTTAACACGCGATGATAGTTATATGGGTCAATTTTATTTTACAATTTCTTTTGTTATTAGTAACGACATACAGAGAATAAAGTTGAACCTAAATTAAGTAGTATATTTAGTGTTAGGCCTAATCGGCGCCATATATGGTTAAAACATTTTAGGCAATAGGCATTGACTTACAAATAAATGGACGACGGGTCTAATACACAAACCACGAAAAAAATGTCCCAAGTCAACCTATTTAGACGTAGTGACATGTAAAGGAATATGAAAAAGCTAAAACGTTGAATTTAAATTGTAATGTCATCGCAGTACTGTGTAATTTTGCTTGCTTCGCTGTCAGTCGAACAAACGAAGACTAAAGCGTGAATGACGCTCTGTATACGATTTTAACGCCCTATAAGTTCGGACACTTTTTAGCGCGGACCCGACGTCCATATAATTGTAAGTCAGTGGCAATAGGAATCTAAGCTGTTCATACTGACTTTCTCAGGTTTTCGCGATTGGACACGAAATTATTTTTTTCGAATCTGATAGATTGATGATTGATGGATCAGCCGTTAAATGAATTTGAAACTTTGTGAAGACAACTGTCAAGAACAGTAATATTTTTTACAACCAACAGCTTAACTTATATAATAATTATTATTTTTACAAAGATGGAATACTTAAAAAAAAACCTTCGATCCGGCCGGATTCGAACCGACATCTCCTAGCAAACCGTACCAGACGCTATGCCAGTTAAGCCACGGAACGAACCAGCGGACCTCACGAATTTTTCTATGTGTTGTTTCATCTTTTTTATCTGGTTTTTAACGACTTTTTAGCCGTAGCGCTATCTATGAGTAGAGAGTATTTCGTCGTCGTTTGAAAGTAATTTCACAAAAAATAATTTAATGTTATAATGTTGACACATCCTGACATTCAATAAAAACACTAGATGCACAATATATACTATATCTAACCTATCGCTTAAAACATAACTTATTACGTAAAACATAAAAATACAACTGCAGTTGCAAGCCTTACATTTGTTAAAGAAATGTCCACTCAATGCTCTCCTCGCCGAAATCACAGTCGTATTGAAAAGATCCAGATCAAAAACAAACACATACAATGTTAAAATTATTGCTTGTACGCCACATAAACTCATTTTGCCTATAATTAGTACGAGCCGGGGCAACCCAAGGAGCACACTTTATAAGCCTTAAAACTGTTAGGTATAACAGTCTTAATATGGTATAGATTTAGATAATAGTTGTCTATAAATGGTTTTAGAAAAAAGAAACTGTTCTTATAGACTTATTTCACTCAAGTCAAAATTTTAACACCTTCTTAATACCAAACATCTTAATTAAGTGTAACCTCTCTTAAGATTTACTCTTATAGTCCTTATTTTAAGTTCATCTGTCGAACAACTGATTATTTTTAGTAAAGTTGTTCTATACACATCCAGTAAAGCCTATTAATACTCTAAAAACTAGTGCTCTTAAGTTTATTCTAGATACATTTAATTTATAGACATTCTGTAGTGTTTGTACTTATTGACAAACACGTTATAGCGCGTCTTCAGTAGATTTTATTTTAAAAAATACTACAATTAGGGTTTTTACTCTATTGGACGTTGCAAGAGTTCATGCAAAATGGATAAAGTAAAGAATATTAAAAGATCTGGTGGAGGTGGTAAACCTTAAGAACCAAAAGTAAATTGGTTCTCAAAGACTTACAATAAACTCTAAGTGATATTTGTGATAATAATTCCGGACAATCATTTGAACCTGATGCTAGTTTTGTCAAAAGTATTAGGCTACTAATATCATGACGCATTTCCAGTAGTAAGAGGTAATGCTTTTTACAGAGATTGTAATAATTGGCAGAATTGTAACAGTCCTTTTCTCAAACACGCTCGGAAATGATTGTAATACTTTCAAAAAATGAACACGGAAAGTTCGCGACTTCTTCCCGGCCAAGGCCTGCAAAGTAAGTATGAGAATCCATTACTGTCATCTTCCCTATACTTTTAAATCTACCTACTAATAATAAACTATGTAAACAGGCAAAAGAAAAGTGCCCAGTGTTCATAATTGCGAGAATTCGAAATAGCTACCAGTACCGAATACTTAAAAAAAAATGGCGGTAAAGTTTAAATTGTTTTGATGTTCTTTTGTTTTTTTGTCTTTTATGTATTTTGGTCGCGGAAATAAGTGTTAGTGAGAAGAGCGATAAAGAAAATACAGTAATAGATACACATTCAAACACATCATCAGAAGTTCAGCAGACGACTCGCTGGCGTTCGTCCTTGTAACTCATACTCGTCCAGCAATCCCTTGCTCTGCAATAATGTACTATTGTACGATACCACAGAAAACGAATGAACTTTTTTATATTTTTTCGAGCTGCTTATTAGGCATGTTATATCTCTTCATACTTTTCGTAAAAAAATACTAATACAGATCTTCGTTTTTGGGGAAGGAAAAACATCGCGACGAAACCTACACATCAATGAAGGCTCACAACCCTCAGAAAACGCGTGAAGGACTATGATCTATTATATATCTATCTATCTTTTAAACCCTCGTCTGAGAGGAAATCCGTGCCGAGCAGTGGGATGTATAAATGAGTTGATGACACACAGTACCATGGTCACGACTGACTTGGTCGGTTTCTATGAAAAAGAAACAACGAATATACGTGAGTTACATACCGAAAAACCGTTTCATTTCTTAGGTGTAATAATCTCGAAAATATAAGAACCCGCTAGTTACTACGCTTCATAACATAAATTACATTTTCATAAAGTACTATGGCTCTAGTGTAAAAATGATTTTTTAAAACTTATCTGCCTGTACATATAAGACAGAACACGTAAACATTGAAAATTCTAATTTAAATCTTAAACTTAACAGTCGATACAACCTCAAATGGCTTTGGTTGATTCCGCAAAAAAGTGAAAGTGTTGAAGCAATCACTTTGGAAAAAATACGTAGTAAAGTTGAGGATATACTCTGATTAGTATACGATATGAAAACATGTACATATACCAATGGTTTTTTTTTTATATCAACTAACGTATTCAAACACGTGTACTATATACGATATATATTTTTCAAATTTCGATTGTAAAAAAATAAATTCAGAAATAAAGCCAGTGTCCGCGCAATAGGGTCCATTCAGTATGGGAAAAATGTTATTCGAGCTGAGGTAAAGATTATAAACTCACTCTTAAAGATTATAAATGTCATCAAGGTCTACGTCCTGAAACACTGAGTCCAGGACTCTGGAAACATTTCCTCCTTGCATAGCCAACTAATAGATACATAGATAACCTTGTAGATATGATATGGTAAACAATCACCTTAGTTATGGACCGCAGATCCAACAACCTAACTAACAGTTGACAATCAACACTGGCCACAGTTCGAATGCTAATATTGATTCTTGTTTGTTGTATAATCAAAACACGTTTATCTACATGTCTATTGTACACAATACGTAATAATATTTTCATGTAATATCACCTATAATAATATAGCACGCTTGGTATTATTTGGTAATATTTTTCTTTTACCATTTACCAGGGTATCTAATAGTAGGGCTAGCACGACAGAGGGCGAGATCTATAAGCGAGAACAGCAGTATGCACTTCATGTCGCTCTCGCTCAAGTCGCGCCCTGTCGTGCTAGCCCACGGAAGGAACAAAACAAGGGATGTGCCTTAGACATCGATTATCTACTATCAAAACCGATGTCGCCAGAACTCACACATTCTTAATTTGAAACACTACAAAAATCTTGATATTGATTGGTCGTAGTCATTGACTTACTATTCCGCACTTGTAAGGCGCTAAAATCGTATACAGAGCGCCAAACTCCGCTTTAGTCTTCATTTGTTCGACTGACAGCGCGATACTGCGATGACATTACAATTTAAATTTCGAATAGGTTGACTTGGGACATTTTTTTCGTGGTTTTTGTATTAGACCCGTCGTCCATTTATTTGTAAGTCAATGGTCGTAGTTTCAAATTTAAAAAGAAATAACAAATTCTGGATTGTTAATATAATTTAAACTTTACCCTGTTGGGATATCGTTGAAAGTTCAATACCATCAATACCTATTATTTATTACAAGTTGCGACGTTTTGACATTATATTGAAATTTCAATCAATGTGCTGCCATCTAGCGGTTAATTTCTGAACCACGATGAATTGGAGTTATTTATTTAGTTCTCCAAACAAGAAGCGACCATGTTGCATAGGTATAAGCTTTACTTTCGTTTCTTGTAACAAAAAAATATTTCGTAAAACAGAGAATGGAAAATTTATTAAAGACTTTCCGATGATATGAAATACCACCACGAGTAATATTTTGGTACGGCTATCATTTTTGCAGTCCGAAACAGCACAATAAGGCATTATTCTAGGATTTTAGAGAATTTGTACGAAAGAATGACACAAGGATACCATGCAAACCGAAAATGGCGGACAGAGCTCAGATAGGTCTTTCGAGACGTATATAGTTGGCATGCGTCAAACGCTAACTAACCCCTTCTACTGTATTTATTGTTCTGTGTGCTAGCCCTACTGGTATCTGATAGTGCTGTGCTTAAATGTAATTTTACTAATGGCATTAATATCCTTAGTACAAATATAAGAGAATACATAAAAACATACAATACATGCGTAATCAGTTTCAATTATCTCACACTCTCGCATTTATAACTTTTGATTTGTACTTAACGCAACTTTGGCGTAATAAGGCCAACAAGACACAGTATTACAGTAAATTACCAAGGCACTGTGAAATTCAATAACTAGATAAAATTAATAGTAAATCACAGATGATAGACGCTCATCCATTCTCTTACAAACCTTCAAACATTCATCACGTCAGCCATCTACTTGCAATAATGTCGCAGTCTGGTGCAGATACGAGAAGCGCATTAAAACAGAACAGAACATGCATAGAGTACTGCTGCCATCTTTCGGATGGCTCTGTTACATATCAACAGGCCATTTTGGATTCAATTGACAACCGTGCCAAGAGGCTTAAAGATGACTCGGATTTTTTTTTTTTATTTTTTTTTTTTTTTTATGACATTAAGTAACGGGACGAACAAGTCGTGTGCCTGATGGTAAGCTACACGCCTGCCCATAACAGTTGCAGTGCCACCAAGAGCTTTAAATTACAAAGATCTTGGGGGCACTGCCACTGCGCCCGTCACCCTGAGACATAAGTTGACAAGTCTCATGTGCCTGTAATTTCACCAATTAGTGGAGACGAAGCTGCAGTGTGCACGGCGAGTGCGCGATGGAATTACAGGATTTAATTCCGCCTTCCCTTTTCCATCACCGGGGGACTAGGCGTAGGCTTGGGTTCCATCCCTATGTTGTGGATATTCCAAAGATTCGCACGAAGCGTTACGCTTCCACATTTATATGGCAAACGGCTATGGAGTGGAATTCCCGGCCTGCAGACTTGTTCCCTGAACGTTATAACTTGAGTCTTTTCAATGCGAGAGTGAATAGGCATTATTTCGGTGCGCATGCTCCATCGTCGACCTCATCGTCACTTTCCATCAGGTGAGACGGAGGTCAAATGCGCATTTATATTTTATAAAAAAAAATCGCGAATAAGTGGTGATTTACTGTGTGACACAATGCGCACCGGCACTGCCAGAAGATGGTGACCACGTGGCCGCAGATTAAATTTATTTATGAACAGGGAGCACCAGGTGCACCACTAATTCTGGTCACAAGATTCTACCAGCAACAGTCATCAGATCAAAATTACGTCTTACTTCCAAAGAATTCAATCCCAAGACGCCAAGGAGGAATTTCGTAGGGTATAAAAATGGATAGAACCTATGAATTGACTTATAAATAAGAATCTTAAAAACGTCTTTTGAATTTTCTCCAGAAGCTGGACGTAAGTAATCTCACGAGGAATTAATTTTGATACAGGGGCCTTGAAATCGGGTAGTGTAATATGTGTTTTACTCAAATATAAATAGTTTTTTTGTAAAACATGCTATCTACCCCTGACATCGGGAACTTTTTGTCACATTCTTGCATGGCATATTTGGAGAAGGAATTATCTACTTTATTATTTGTAATAAAGTAGTTAATCTCTTATATTGCAAATCGGTCGAATCAGTACATTTGATACTACGTGAACTAACGTTATTTAGACCTAGTACGTAGGTATCGAAAATCTCTTTTTGGTTTGGTTAGATATCGCCGAACGTTAAGAAACTAAGAAACTGACAGTTGAAGATATCAATATGATTTTATTTCGAGACTTAAACAGACATTTAGTATAATTTGAAAAATCTAATGCATTTATTTGATAATAACTTGTAATTACAACGTTTGAAGACGCTAAAGAATTCTATTAACAATAATATCGCCATTGTTCTTTTATAACCCTCCTAAAAAGTTAACGACTAATTTCGTTCGTAGAATCATTAAATCTCTCGCCTAAAAAGTTGTCATTTTGCAGATGTGGCCTTTTACAACAAGGGTGCGAATTGTTGCTAACCAAATATGAACTAATTATTGGTTTTAAATAAATGATTTAATTAAGTGTCACTACTGGTGTTAAATCCACGGTTGATTTTTTCTATAAAAAGGTGTCATATCATACCGCGTCATTTGTGCTGAGTCAACACCTTTTGCCTGCCATGACGAGGCTGCTATGCCGGATGCTAATAGATTGACTGCATGTGTGCAGTTATACCTCGGATAACGACTTCCCCCATCAATATATAGTCGAGGTCCTGGCTGCATGAAGTTGATTACGACTTCACGCATTTACTGCAAACATGCGGTCAATTTGTTAGCAGCCTTACAAAAAGAGACATTAATTGTTAAATATAATTACTATGTTCTATTATGCATATTACGCATTCATTTATTCAAAACTCACTTACGGAATAATATTATGGGGAAATAGTACTATAATACAAGACATTTTTGTGTTACAAAAAAAATGCATAAGAATATTGGCTAATATTAAACAAACTGATTCATGTAAACCCTACTTCATTAAACACAAAATATTAACTTTAACATCCATATACATTCTTAAATGCTGTAAATTCGTCAAAAAGCATGTACAATTATACTCCCCAATCACTACTCTAAAAAGAAACAATAGAAACTTGCATAAATTAAAACTCCCCACAACACTCTCAGTTTGTACAGGTCGGGCCCGCACTCAATGGCAATTCAAATTTATAATAATATACCTAATGAAATAAAAAACCAGGAAAAAGTATCAACGTTTATAAGCCACCTAAAGCAGTACCTAATAAATAAATAAATCATTCTATACAATAGATGAAATATTAAATAAAAGATAAGTGCCATTTGTCTAGTCTTTGAATAGATTAGTTATTATTGATACTCGTAGTAATTGTTATTTTAATTCTTTTAAACAGTAATTTAAGTAATAAGTTGTTGGCATATTATTATATAATGTATAATAAAAGTTAAGAATATTTATAATTTAATAATGTTGGTAGTGCTCTCTCAATTTGCAGCGCCCGTATAGGGTGTCACTTGTAAAGTTACAATATTAATTTTATAAGATCTTATGTAAAACCATGTGACAAGCTAATAAAGATATGAATATGAATATGAATATTTAAGTTGTTTGTGCCATGTATCGCTGAAAAGTAGCCTGCTTGTCGGTTTTCTATCGGATACATTTCGGGGAGTGTGCGCAAGAACTTTTCAATTTAGTTCCACCCTCACCGTTCCTCCTTCGGTCGACTAGAAGGTTCGGAGCATTCCATTCTTATGTCATTGATATTCCACCTATTCGCACTAAGCGCTTAGCTTCCTCCTTTCTGATGCGTACGGCAAAGGAATGGAATGCTCTGCATCTGTATTTCCCGAAAAGTACAATTTGGGGCTATTCAAGGCTAGAGTGAATAGGTATTTTTAGGCAAACGCGTCCCATTTTTCGGTCACATCAGGTGAGATTGTGGCCAAGCGTGTGTCTATTATATATTAAAAAGAAATGTATCTGTTGTATGTTTTTGTTATGGAAGTTAATAAAGAATTTATCTGTCTATCTATCAAAGTTAAAGTCAAGGAATCATTTATTCCATAAGGTCAATGATTACATAGGTAAAATAAATTTACACTTGAAAACGTCACATTTAAGCTACTGCGAACAAGAACGTGCAACAAACTCTAGGGATTGCTCTTTTCAAATAAACTTAAATGCTATGGGATACTCTTTGAATCAAATTTGTGTGGAATCTAGAGCCATGTCGTCTTTCCATACATCTTTATCTAACACGTAGTCTTCAATTCTGTAATATGATTTTTGAATCAAACTATTTTTAATGTAGTTTTTAAACTTAGGAAATGATAATCTTAATATATGCTCCGGAATATTATTGTAAAAACGTATACAGTTACCCATAAGAGATTCGTTTACCTTGGTTAAACGAAATCGTGGTACCATGATATATATACATCAACTATATGTATTATACATCATCACTTCCTTCACACTATCGACGAGTATATCCCATTTGCATATCCAAGTTTATCTATACTTGTTACCCTTATATCCATACGTGTATAATATCTAATTGCTACCTTGCCCTACCTCTGCTCACAGGTGTATTAGCACATCGAAGTGTCAGCGGTTTCTAATTGATTCTATCACCTCGCGTTTTGCCGCAGCCGCTGCGGTTGTACCGCCCGTAAAAATTTCTGCGGTCATCGGCACCGCCTCCTGAAGCCGACTCGTGATTACATCACGTGGCTTTATTTATCTTTATAATTTCACATTTTTTTTATGATACTAATGACGGGACGAACAAGTCGTGCGCCTGGTGGTACAAAATGGTGACGTCACAAGTTCCACCACGAATTACAACAGGCCTTTAGTGGCTGAAGGATGAAAAATCTCTATAAAAAGGGATATTTGAATTTGGAATGTCTTAATAATAATTATCATACTTCGAATATCTTATGGCATTCCTTTGTTTTTTTTTTCAGTTTCAGTGAAGTTTTTTTCTAGATCGCGGTGTTAAGATAAAATAATAAAAAGGTATAGGAATAATAATCGAACCCGACATTTATTTTCTAAGGTAAAGTACGCAAAATCAAGTAAATGTCATCGACAAAGGCTATAGAAAGAAACTGAAAACATGTTTGTTTCTCTGATAATTGTTTTTCAGTATGTATTATGATAATAACTACTGGATCGACCGGTAACGGAAATAACAAATTGTCTTTTAATAATCTTGTGGTCTGGTTACACAGCACCTTTGAAATTCAACTATCAAAAAGGAAGTAATCGTTGGACTAAGTGTCCATCATAAAAAAAGTAAGTTTCGAGTTCTTAGGTTTTCGCGATTGTTACACATAGGAAATGAAACCACACAAACAAACCAACGTTTCGGGGCCTTTACAGGTCTCATGGTCACGGGACCTGTAAAGGGCCCGAAACGTTGGTTTGTTTGAAAAAAATAAGTATACGCGATTTAAATCCGGAACAATAGTTTCATTTCCTAAAAGTAAGTTTGATTACTTTTTTAGGATACCACGCGACGAGACTAAGAAATCGTGTGCTAGGTGTTAAGCGACACGCCTATCTATAGCAGTTTCAGTGCCACTCAGAAGTTTAAATCACCTAAATAACAATCTGAAGGGCACTGCCACTGCGTCTGTCACTGAGACATAACTTGGCAAGTCCTGTCTGTAATTTCACCAGCATCTTAGCATCTTAAACACTTGGTGACGGTGTCTTACTTAGTTACTTACCTGGACGAACTCTTTCACAAGGAGCTCTGCTACTAAAGTTTATAGTAGTAACTATTCGTAGAAACTATTGAATTGCCTAACTTTCTAGTATGTGGGAATATCATGTTTTCAGGGCGGTTGCAGGCCTTCAAATAATAAATCACTTTCATCACAATTAGATCGGTAAAATAACCCAGTCTATTGGAAGTTACACACCCCCGATGATAACTGTCGTCATTAAGAAGAGGATTTGGGTCATTGTTCGCTAGGCCAGATTTTGAACCTTATTTGAGGTACAGTAATAACGCTCATACTACATGTACAGATATGTATATGTACTGCAAAACTTTAAGGCTTATTCATTTACTGTTAATATAATTCAAAATTTCTGTATATTGAGCACTTACTCTTATTATTCTTACAACTAAGAGATCTCAAAGTTACTTATAAAGTTTGCAACAAACTAAGTGCAGGCAAGTAGCGCAACAAGTGTCCCTCGCGACTCGTAGCAGCGGCGGGCGGTTGAATCGGCGTAGCGGCGGCGGCGCGGAGTCGAAATTTTTAACCCCGCGCGTCTTCGCGACAGTGGGCGGGCTCGCCACGCCCAGCGCCGAGCACGCCCCCCGGCCGCACGCCTTTCTTAAAGCTTCATGATCAACAAAAGAAACATTTACGGCAATTAAGAACTACTCAACAACGAGGGATTTCATATGCCAACTTTCAAAATATGTAGATCTTGAAGTTACCTCGTTAATTCCGATTTAAGTTATTCCATATGATACAATAGCTGTCTTATCAAACTGAACGCATCGTCATTAATCCCATTAATCTGTTAAGACATTACATACGCAATGTGGTGTACTTAGTGCATGACTCGAGTAATAAGTTCCTATATAAACAAATCTGTTTTTTTCCAATATTTACAGGCTTCAAGGATTTTCCGTACTAAAAACTTTACTCACAATTAAGGCTGTATGGAGAGCACTTATAGCGGTCTCTGTCCGCAATAACCGCAAAGAGAAGTCGAAAGGAGCGAGTGACGCGACTTTGCTTCACAGTGAAAAAGCTCATAATATTCCCCTTTCAACAATGGAACTAAACAAAAATATTTAATGGCTCAAAACTTGCACGGGTCTCGCTCGCACTACTAGGTTTTTGCACTCGTTCGAGTGGGAGGCGTAGAGCGCGCATTTTCCCGACAAATGAAGCGTGGCCAAACCGCAGATTGACCGCAGAGAATGGAGGCAGCGAGTGACAGAATGGCGGCGGCTCAGTAGTAGAGAGTCGCGCGAGCGGTGAACACGCGCGCAGCCTCCGACAGCGCACGGTCATTGTGCCGACACGTAGAGCGACAGGCGGTGAGCGTTGACTCAGCGAGGCTCGCGGACGCGGCGACTGACGAGGTGACGGCCGCGGTAATACCGAAGTGACGCGCGCGCGGACGCGGGGAGTTACGCTGCCGGTACCGGCACTACGCACCTCGCCAAAAACATAAACAACTACATTAGAAAATAGAGTGACGAGGCAAGAGAAACAATCCGTACACTCCACTCAATCAGCTGATCTTGACACGAGTGCCGTAACTCACAATATCATAACAGTCTGTGTCATTTCTTAGAAGATCTACCGGAACCCTCGAATGCCGAGAATTTTGGCAATCTCGCTATAAACCCTGGGAGGTTCGTGACTCATCTAAAATGACGAAAGTGAAGTTGAAGCAAAGGTATTCAAGGTCTCGTCTAACTTTGAACTAGAGTGTTTTAATGTAATGTGGAACTGAGGAAAATTTGTTTGCATATTTGCGATTGTGACGCACGAGGACATTGAATCGTGTACTAGTTAAAAAATTGTGTAAACAACGTGAACTATAACATACGTTAGAATAAATGTCCTTTTGTTTTAATTAAGGACAAAGTATTTGTAATACTTGAAGAGACTGAATGAAAAACAAGAAACATCCAAAGAACGCCTAATCACTAGTAAACTAAACGGACAAAATTAACAAAATACTCATTGAAACTGTACAAAGAAGTGTCATTACAAATAAGGAGAGTCTGATTGGAAACTTGCCAAGTGTTACAAGACCTTTGGAGAGCCTCACCTATAGACATCAAACTTTAAACTTGCCTGAGCTAAAGAAAGAAAGTACTATATATAAAACACAAACATCTACAAATAAGCGAATAGCATTGTACAAGGTACAATTATAAACTTAAACGAAAATCAAACAACAGTGACCTTGAGTTGCCAAATTTCGTTTCTTTATTCTGTTGCGAGTACATTGAGTGCTAATTAAGGAAACGTGGACTGTGCGAATGACTGTGATGCGGCAGTGAAGATGCACCTGCCGTACGAGTCGCGCGGCCGACGGCGGCGTGAGATGGCCGAGCTGGAGCCCTGGTGGCTGCAGTCCATCATCGACGATACTCTCGTCGACCACCCTGATCTTGGTGAGATTTGACCTTTTAATTGCTTGTGTATCTGTTCTGATACCAAAATATGTTAGGTAACAAACAAACTTACAACCACGCAGATATCGTTGCTTACAACGAAGTTTATTCATATGTAAATAAAACCTCTTCATTATTTTTTTTTCGTTTAACGGTCAACCTTTGATTCTTTATCACTTCAACGTTTTATCGTTTTAACATTTTTCTTTCAGACATATCTCTGATACATAGATCTGTTAACACAAATTCAAAAGACCTTCAGAATCTTTATAGAGTGTCAAAAACATGAAGAGAAACTGTCAATTATCTAATATACCTTTACATAATTTTCTTCTCAGTGGTTTACCAATTCCTTCTATAAACTATTGTAGATAACTGGAATTAAAAGTTTCATTGAAATAGTATGACATATATAACAATACGTTATGATTATAAATGTACATTATGAAAGGTAAAGACATTTCAAAACGTAAATAACTTAGTAGAACAACTTTGTAAGGACTCTTTCAATGGATAGAATATACTTGCTACAGAAGACTTCAACGCGAGCACGCTTATTATCGCATACATTTTTTTATTAACCGTACACATTTATATTAACAAATTTAACTAATATACGATGTATTTAAAAGTGATGAAGTAAAAACATCGTCAAAAGGGCCTTTACACTTGCGATTTTAATTCAACTCTATATCTCTAAAAAACGGAACATTTTTTTAAATAATATCAATTGATGAACGCCTATGTCGTGCACCTGGTGGCAAGCGAAACGTCTATCCATTACAGTTGCAGTGCCACTCAGAGCTTTAAATCACAAAGATCTTAGGGGCACTGCCACTACGCCCGTCACCTTGAGGCATAAGCTGACAAGTCCCTGTAATTTCACCGGCACCCTTATCCTTCCAAACCGAAACGCAGTAATGTGGGCATTACTGCTTGGCGGCAGAAGTAGGTCAGATAACAGTTCTTACCTGGACGAACTCTTTCACAAGGAGCTCTACTGCTGCAACTTAATGAATTCCTAACCCAAAACCGGAAAATTTAGAAAACAGCTTAAAAGGCTTAAGTTTGTTTAGTTTTTTAATTGCGTCTTAGATTTAACAATCGTGATTATGATTAAGTGAGAAGCCCTCAATAATGTATATACAGGCTGTAATCGTTAAGTGTGCCCAAGCGACTATTCCGTAAATATAAAAAGATATCAAAAACCTTTAAACTAACAACGAAAAACATTACCTAATGAGTAAAACGACATTAATATTTTTTTTTTAATAAAACTAGAAACATCCAAAATTTAAACGTTTAACGCTCCCATACATTTAATGTGACTTTCGTAGAGAGGCTTTAGTTTCGAACAATTGCTTTGAATACAAAACTTTTGAACTTGCTTAAAAATAAACATCACGTTTTTTTTATTCAATTAAAAGATAGTTTTATTAATTTATTTATAGCAGTTTCTTTATTTATAAACTTATTGTTACCTCTTAAAGTAGTTCAACTAAAGCCTTTTGACGAATACCTTACTAAATGTATGAGAACGTTTAAAGTCAAATTGAATATTTCTACTCTTATTTAAAAAAAGTTATTGATGTCGTTTTACTCGATACTCGATTCGATATCAGTTTAAAGGTTTTTGTTGTCTTTTCTATTTACAGAATAATCGCCTGGTTTACACCCTGTATAGATGTAAAAAAATTTGGCAACCAATAGAAAACCCGTATATAGGTATCCTTCATATCCTTTAACATAAATGGTCGTAACTCACTTAACAATTTTGTATAGGGTAGTACAGCCTATTTCTGCCGCCAAGCAGTAATGTCAGCATTGCTGTGTTCCAGATTTGAAGGGTTAAGGGTGCTGGTGAAATTACAGGCACATTGGACTTGTCAACTTATGTCTTAGGGTGACGGGCGCAATGTTAGTGTCTCACAGATCTTTGCGATTTAAATCTCTGAGTGGCACTATAACTGTTATGGACATACGTGTAACTAACCATCAGGAGCATGGCTTGTTCGTCCCGTCACTTGATGGTATAAAAAAATAGGAGATTTTTTTATTTTAATTTAAGTACTATTAATCTATGTAGCTATTTTCTTAAAAAATGTTACTTTTTGAAATTGGTCACATTATTGTCAAGGGTGCGATGTATACTTACTTACACACATATACGTATATGCAAGTGCTAGGGAGGTTGGAGTAAGCGAAAAAGTTCATGAGAATGAAAGCTAGTGATGTAAAATGTAGTGTACCGATTGTCGTACGAGATACTGTACTGTATAGGGCATTGTCCGATGGAGCGGAATTAAAGCACTCGTAAGAAAGCAGCCTAATGAATTCTGGAATATCAACCAATCAACGACGTTTTCAGTTGCAGTATACTCCAATGACTAGCTCATGAAATTGGCTAAATTGTTTCAAACAATTGCTGCGTTGGATTGTTAGCTTAGATTACTACCATTTCTTCAAATACATGAATAAACGGGCCCGTATTCAAAAAACTGAAGCGTGAGGAGAGAAGGTCTTTGCTTGCCCCAAGGGAAGACTGGCTTGATAATATTAATACATTTAACACTTTGCAGCACATGCATCAAGTGCCTTCTCCAACCTTTCGTATAATAAAGGCACATGTACATCAAAAGTTCATTTATTACACTTTTTTTTAGAATATGAAATGACGGGACGAACGAGTTGTGCTCCTGTTGTTAAGCGACACGCCTATCCATAACAGTTGCAGTGCCACTGAGGTTTTAAATCGCAAAGATCTAAGGTATACTGCCACTGCGCCCGTCACCCTGAGACATAAGTTGTCACGTCCCAGGCGTCTGTAATTTCACCAGCACCCTTTAATACAAATAATACAAGCTACACGAAATAAATTTTGTAATTGTGAAATTTTATATCTCTCCTATTTAAGCATAAAAACGTTATAGATAAATTTAGTTCGACAAATACGGTTTTTAAAGAAGTCATAGTCATGAAGGTTGAGTCGATCACCGGCCAAAGGTAAGCTGCGGAATTTGGACCACATAGCTTTCGCCGGTGAATCCAAATAGTAACCAGATGTGGCCTTGTTACACTGAAGATACGAAATATCGCCCCATCGTCACGTCTATATACGTTTCACATAAAAGGTCCTTTTGTCATTTTGTGTTATGTACCCTATGAATATAGAATTACTTACCATTGCTTTCATAGGCAGTGATTCAAAGTGAATCTTGGTCTCTGATACCAGATTCCACCGCACCCTCCCGGTTTTAAATTCTGCTTTGAGGAACTTCTTCCTGCTCCTCGTGGATACTGTACAGCCCGTACCTACAGCATGCCCGACTCCACTGAGAAGATGTTAATACTCATTGTCCTATGGACTAAAACTTCCTCTCTTCACCTAAGCATTCATGGAACCACGAATGCATTACATCACGAAGGCGCGTGGTCTCATTCGCTTGTCTATCCCGCTCATCTTTTTCTCATTTACTCATAACTAGTTTTATATACTCTTCGCTTGTGCCTATTACATAGAGATACGCATTAAATAGTCACTAGTATCGAGGTCCCTTAAGTCTTTCTGGATTTAATTGCTCTATTATTATTTTATTATTACGTAGGACATCCGTCTAGTCATTGTCAATTTGGTGTCCCAAGTACGCTCTTTTCGCAGCACTGTCTTTTTCCCTAACAATATTGGGTTCGGACTTCAGATCCTCAATTTTTAAATTCTTTTTCCAGCTCTTATAATCCTTTTCAGTTTGAGGACTTTCCGCACTAATAGTTTTTTTCTTATTTTTTTTAAGCTAAATATTAAAGCTTCGCGACCGTACATCAAGATCAGTCTTATTACATTGTTATAGACGCAGATCTTGATTTTTCTGATCGTGATTAATATAGAATTTAACTCTAGCACCTCTCTTACGGGAGGTGAGAGAGCTCTTATAGAACTATTCAAAGACACAAGGTCTCTTTTTGAGCCATCAATAAGCGATGTACTCGCCAATTATATTAATGACAGTTTTGTAGTTGGATAGTGGTTAACGACTTCGGTGGTCCAGCGGGTAGCACTATAATAGGCGCTAGATGAGGTCCCGGATTCGATTCCTGATAAGACCAATTTAGGAAACTATTTTTTCCAAATTGGTTCCGGTCTAGGTAGTGCCGCCGGAGTTGATTATCTTTTAGTAAAGCACGTATAGGTCTGGGAATTTCCTAATTTGAGACAGGTTATTGGAAATAAAACTGTTTTTTTTTCTCGGATCAAAATCTTGTATATATTTTTTTTAAACTAACACATCGAGGTCTTTACAAGTCCCGTAGTCATGGCTGACTGGTGACCGGTAAATTGGTGTAATTATATGGCATAGCATAATGCTATCTCAATCGCTAAGTACTGGTCCTCACAAATATAAACGCCAGAGTCGATACACCAAGAAGAAGCATTATTTTTATTTCAAAAAGTCCTATTTTAGTGAAGTACCATGTCCAATAGTGCGACGTAAATAAGTTGATACATTATAGTGGTACACAGTATAATATGTAAAAAAGCCGTGGCTCACTAATAGTTTGATTTGATTCGTGGGTTCGAAACTGGGCTTGCACCTCTGAATTTTTCGGAATTTATTTGCGAATCTACACAAATCTGCAAAGCAATGAAGTTTCCAATCCGTAGTAGGCTTGCGTGGGAACTATACTATAGCCTAAGTATTATTATATAGTATTTATAATACCACGATCTCCAACCCGACTGTCGCGCGTGACGGTTAAAGCACATTGTCTTTTTTAGAGGGCCTATATCCGTTAATGGAGTATAGTAAAGTCAAAGTCAAAGAATCCATCCATTCCATCGGTAAAATAAATTTACACTTGAAAACGTCACATTTAAGCTACTGCTCGTTCACTACGCTGACTTCCCTGAGAAGAACGAGCAACAAACTCTAGAGATTGCTCTTTCAAATAAACTTAAATGCTATGGAATACGCTTTGATTCAAATTTTTGTGGATTCTGGGGTCATGTCGTCTTTCCATACATCTTTATCTAACACGTAGTCTCAAATTTCGTAATATAACTAATCAATCAAAATATTTGTAATGTAGTTTTTAAACTTAGGATAATCTTAATACATGCTCCGGAATCTTATTGTAAAAACGTATACAGGTCCCCATAAAAGAGTTCGTTACGTCGTTAAACGAAATCGTGATACAATAATATATGTACGTGTGGCGCACTATAAGTTTCCGCAATTAATAAGAAAAAATACTATAAATGGTCAGATATGAATTTATTGTTTCTCAAAATATTCTCCTAAGCGTTAATGCACTTTTTCATACGAATGAATCAATTTTGAAAACATTTATGCCACTCCTCCGTCGCAATCTCTGAAACATATTTTTCATACTCTTCGACAGCCTCTTCAGGTGATGAAAATCGTTGACCGCGTAACTGGTTCTTAATTTTTGGAAATAAATAAAAGTCACAAAGTGCCAGGTTGGGACTGTACGCGAGATGGCTCATAAGGTCAACGTTGTTCACCTTCAAAAATTCATTTGTCTGTCTGCCTGTGTGAGAACTGGCATTATCGTGGTGCAAGATGTTACGGCGTTTACGGGTATTTTACGGAGTTTGTCAATAACTTCCGGCAAACAAATGGTCGTGTACCTATCACTATTCACGGTACAACGATTCTCCAAAGCAACACTAGGGTAACCCTGTGTCGCGGGTGCCATGGACACACACATAGACAACCACAAATTACACCCAAACTCACGAGAGAAATAAACGTAGGCCTTACAAATATTTCTCCCGACCCGGGAATCGAACCCGGGACCTCTGCGTGGCAATCCGGCATGGTCACCGTTTGGCCACGGAGGCAGTTAGTTAATCGTGGTACCATAAGTTTGGACTTAGCTCTAAAGTTAATATTACGGATAACTTCTTTCTTATTGAAATTATGTATATTTTTACAAGCATATAAAATATTTGAGTAAATGTACTGTGATGCCATAGTCATGATACCATTCTCCTTAAATTTTCTCTAAGAGAAACCCGAGGCCTAGATGGTAGATGGAGTCGCTCGTTTTTGCAATACAAATATGGTACCTGATTTCCCTCATCTTTATAAAAACGGCTTTGACAGAATGCTTGTATAATTATTTCAAGTTCATTAAGAATGTTAAAGCACATTACGTATGTACTATTACCGTTTTGCGTTACAATTACCAATAACTATACATGATTTGTTTTTATTATGATTATCACGTGACGGGACGAACAAGTCGTGCGTTTGGTGGTAAGCGACACGCCTGTTCATAACAGTTACGTTAAGATCTGAGAAGCACTGCCACTGCGCCTGTCACCCTGAGACATAGCTTGACAAGTCCCATGTGCCCGTAATTTCATCTGTAATTATATGCGCGTTACTGCTTGGCGCTTAAAAAATATTTTACAATACAACGTACCCATGGTTAAAGGTTGGCGATGATGTTAATGACATCAGACATGAGTAATAATTGGCATATTTTTTATAAACTGCCTCCGTGGCCGAACGGTTACCATGCCGGACTGCCACGCAGAGGTCCCAGGTACGATTCCCGGGCCGGAAGAAACATTTATATGGCCTGCATTTAATTCTCTCGTGAGTTTCGGTGTAATTTGTGGTTGTCCATGGCACCAGCAGCACAGGGTTTCCCTAGTGCGGGGCTATGTTGAGTGTGTGCGTTATTATTATTATTACAAACATTTCCCACTTCCCGTCATGAATGTCGTAGTTGGTAATTAGGAACTAAGCAATGTCACCCTTTTTAATCTATTTCAATTCTATCGTTTAATGAAATATGAAAAGAATCCAAAGACGCTATTACTTTGATACCAAGTTTATTCAATCTTATTTTATTTTTATATTTTTATTTAGTAATTTTTGTTTTTTAAAAATTTTAATTTTGAATTTAGATAATTTTAATAATAATTACAAAATTTTATTAGCCACTGTATTTTATCATTTTGATTTTGTTTTATTTTTGGTTTTAGATTGATTTTTTCTGTGTTTTAATTGTATTACTAATTTTATTATTGTGTTTTATTGCCTAAATTACGCAATAAGCGTAAATATGGAACTACATTCCTAAAATAAAAATTATTATTATTGTTATTACCAGGCCCGGGAAAGCCCTATTTTGCTAAATATAGCTAAAAACTTTAGTAGCACTAGATGTCCCTAGAGGCGACGAATTCCGAAAAGTAAATACAAAAATGTATGACTAAAACATATTTTACATGATAGAACAAAACATAATAGAATTTCGACGACTCGGCAACCGGACCTGTGGTTCAGATGGTTAGAGCAAAGCTACGGTGCAGCATGGATGTGGGTTCAAGTCGACGTCGTGTCGACGAAATTTTTACTGCGTGTTCGGCCTTTGTATTCATAACTATAACAAAACTAGTAAAGTTGTTAAACAAAATAATCTTAACAAATAAATTTTAGAAACCGTAGAGCACTACGGTTTAAAAGAGTAAGGGTGCTGGTGAAGTAACGGGCACATGAGACTTATTAACTTATGTCTCAGAGTGACAGACGTAGTGGCAGTGTCTGTCAGATCTTTGCGATTGGTTGAGTGGCACTGCAACTGCTATGGACAGGCGTGTCGCTTAACACCTGGCACACGACTTGTTCGTCCCGTCACTTGATATCGTAAAAAAAAAGTTTGATAATGGACACTTACTCTAAAGATTACTTCCTTTTCGATAGTTGAATTTTAAAAGTGTTGACCAGACAAGACGATTATTAATTGACAATTGTAATTTCCATTACCGGTCAATCCAGTAGTTATTATGATACTAAAAAACAATTATCAAAGAAACAAACATGTTTTTGGTTTTTTTCTATCGTCTTTGTTGTTGACATTTAATTGAATTTGCGTAGTTTACGTTAGAAAAGAATTGTTGAGTTTGATTTTTATTATCCCTATTATTATAGAGCTCTAAAATCTTTTTATTCATTGTTTTCGATTATCACACTAAACAAAAACAGAATTTATAATGTAATCCGCTGGGAAAAATCTTAACACTGCGATCTAGAAAACAACTTTTTGCTCAATACCCTCTAGCGGTAAAATAACAAAAGAATGCCTTAAGACATTCCATTATTATTGTTAAGACATTCCAAATTCATATAACTCTTTTTAAAGGATAATATCCTTCAGCCACTACAGGCCTAACGTAATTCGTGGTGGAACTAGTGACGTTACCATTTTGTTTCTACTTATTCTATTTTCAAAAAATATGTTTTCCCAAATATTACCCAATAAAATTAAATGTTTCCATGGAAAAGGAAAGGGATTTCCAATTAGTACGTCACCGATTCCGTGATCTAGTCATCACAGTGACGATAATTTAATGATGTAAACACCGAAATGACGTAGGAGGAAATTTGTAACATATTAAAACGCACGGTAAAGATCGCTTGAGTACGAATTGTAGATTAATGGAATAAGTGATAGATACATAACCGGTTTCTGTTTGTTGTGGAAACAAGAATATGATTATACACACCACTATGTATGTTTAAAAAGTATGCGATCTATTTTGTCTGTTTTGTCAGTATTTAACTGACCTCAAAAAAGGAGGAGGTTCTCAATTCGTCTGTCTGTTCTTTTTTTTGTATGTATGTAATGCGATAACTCATTATCATATGTGAACCTATTTGTATGATTCTTATTTTGTTGGAAAGAGTACCTCAGTAGTGGTCCCATCTAAATTTGAAGAAAATATTCCACCACTAAGGGTGGCAAACTAGGGGATGAATCGCTTTTCGTGCACTTTCCGGTAACCGATTTCCATTTAGAAAGTGAAAGAAAGAAAGAAAGAAAATACATTTATTTGTTTATCACAATGACACCACAAAAGAAAAAAAGAAACAAAACAATAAAAATGTATATAAAAAATGTGATTAAATTAAAACACGAACTATTCACACATATAATAAAAAATACTAGAACTATTTACACAAATAATAAAAAGAACACTAGATATAGAGATAATTTTTGTTGTGCCAGCCGCGGTAACAAAAGGGTCACAAACTCAGTATTTGCTTGAAAACGCAATGCGTTCCCAGCACTTATTTTCAATTAGGACCCTTATTGCTCTGTACTGATTATAGCTAATGACGTATCAATAAAATTATATAGATTATTTAATTGTATAGTCAATACCAAAGAGACCAAAACTATTTTAACATATTTCTATCAAATCGTTCAGAGTTCGCAAACATTTGGTCAAAAGAAACTGTATGTCAATTAATTCGCATTTAAGATTGACAATTAAAACAGTTGAAAGCCTGATTCTAAGTGGTCTTTTTATGACACAAAGTGTCGCGACGAACAAATCATGCGCCCAGTGGCAAGAGCCTGTCTGTGGGCCTGTCCATAACATTTACGGTGCCGCTTGGAGCTTCAAAACGCAATTTAGAGCTTTAAATGCACTGTCCTTTTACCCCGTCTTCAAAAAAGACCGACTACAGGCAATCCCCACAAAGATCGAACAAAAAGACTTTTACTAGAGGTAGGTGCTAAATGACGTCACTATGAAAAAATCACATTGATCAGCCGTCATATAGTATCATCATGACTTTTTACGAAGGAATGACGTTCCAGAATCACGAAGGTTGTCCTGCAGTTCCACTGTCACTCATATTACGACATACGACGTATTTTTTTTACAAACAAAATCATGAGAGAAATAGATAGTATTATTATTATTATAACGGCTGTATTATTGTAGTTCGCTTTTATTTTTGTTATGAACTAAGAAACAACCCTGAGACGTAAGTTGACAATTCCCATGAACCTGTCGTTTCTCTACCACCCTTACTTACCACCCTTCAAAACCGGAAAGTACACCACAAGATCTATAACTTTTTTTGTTCTTTTAGTTTATCCCTCTAGGGAAAGGCAAAGGAGACTGAGTCCATACAGCCTAGTCTGTTGTATATTTTCTGAAGCCAAAGCCAAGTCTTCTTTTGTAGTAAGATTATTCGTACTTGATGGAAAATGTAAATTTTTTCCAAGTTATTTCACAATATATCTTATTTATATGTTTGATGTTGTTTAGTTATCAGGAATTTGTTAATAGAATTTTATTCGCTTGGAAACATAGTTTGGATGTAACTTTAATGGGTTTTAAATATCGTTGATATTAATAGCATAATTGCCTGGCCCACTTAACGTTTGCTTTGAATGTTTTTGTATACAAAAGATAACAATTCCAATTTGCTTCGAAAAACTTGTATGTTAAGTCAACGCCGATGTTTAAAAAGTCTATTAAAAACTACCAAACCAACACTCGCTGCGGCTAAGACTCGCCACGAAGCGGCATGCGCGGGAGCATCGCTGCCCTTCAAACCACATCGCCCGCAGCGCAAGCGGCGGCAATTTGTACCTAGCTTCCGTAAATAGAGAAACCGCTGTTATGCTATTAATGTTTTTTATACCCCCAACCGTTATACGCCAATTTGAACAGATTTTACGCTGCGATACCGCATACTAATTCGAAAGTGATATTCGTGGCCACAACAGTAATTCGGTGGTGATTAGTGCCAAAATACGTAGTGCTAAATCGTAGACAATTGATAGAGCACCTTTTGAAATTCGTAAAATTGTCATTATAAGATTTCTTCATCATCATCGTCAACCCCCATCCCTCTGCTGGGTACGGGTTTCCCCTCAAGTGAGGGCTTAGGCCATAGTCCGGGTTGGAGACTTCACACGTTTTCCGAGGATTGTGAACCCTTCGACGTGCAGGTTACGTCACGACGTTTTCCTTCTACGAAAAGCTCATGGTAAATTTAATTTGAAATTTCGATAAACTCAGAGGTGCCAGCCCGGATTCGAACTCACGGCCTCTTCTTAACAGGTGATAGGTCATACCATTAGACTACCTCGGCTTTTTTAAATAAAATTTCTTGATAAACTAAACATTGGAAATAAATCTATTATAGAGTTTTTGAACAAGAACTTTGTTTTGTAAATCAAAATAAAACAATAAATTTAGATAATATTAATAACGCACACACTCAACAATACTCAACATAGTCCCGCACTAGGGAAACCCTGTGTCGCGGGTGCCATGGACACACACATGGACAACCACAAGTTACACCCAAAATCACGAGAGAAATAATGTAGGCCATACAAATATTTCTCCCGGCCCGGGAATCGAACCTGGGACCTCTGCGTGGCAGTCCGGCATGGTAACTGTTCGGCCACGAAGGCAGTTAGATGACAATGATTCAAATTTTTATTGTATAAAAAAAAGTAAGATTTAGCAATTATGAATGAAAAATAATATCTGATAAATGTCCACCACGACCACAGTTACAGATGTCGATTCTTTCATCAAAGTTTTTAATCACTTTTTAATTAAATGGTGGGTCTATTTCGTTAATCACTTCAGAAATTTTGAGTTTTAAGGCTGCAATCGACTCGATTGGTTCCGTATGGACTCTGCCTTTAACATAACCCCATAAAAAATAATCCAGCGGTGTTAAATCACATGATCGCATGCCACTTAATAGCTGAATTTGCAATAAATTCATTGTTTCGGTGGCTGTGTGACTTGTGGCACCGTCTTGTTGAAACCACATGTTAGTGATATCCATATCATCAATAATAGGCCAAAATTAAGTTGTTAACGTGTCTCGATAACGTAATCCATTGACCGTAACCGCACTTCCAGCCGAATTTTCGAAAAAAAACGGCCCAATGCCAATGGCAAAAGTCACACAGCCACCGAAACAATGAATTTATTGTAAACCAAATTTCCCGATTGCTTAATTTCACGAAATTCAGCCGTTAATTTTTAATTTATTTTTGTGGGGTTATGTTAAAGACAGAGTCTATACGGAGCCAATTGAATCGATTGCAGCCTTAAAACTCAAAATTCATGAAGTGATTAACGCAATAGACCCACCATTTAGTCAAAAAGTGATTAAAAACTAAAGAATCGACATCTTAACTGTGGTCGTGGTGAACATTTATCAGGTATCATTTTTCATTCCAAATCGCCAAACCTTACTTTTATTATACAATAAAAATTTGAAACATTGTCATCTACATTTACTGTTTTATTTGATTTACAAAACAAAGTTCTTGTTGAAAAGCCCTTTACAATAAAAAGTCATATTTGTCGTTTATTAAGGTTAAAACACTGAATCAAAGGATTTTTACTTAGTAATGTGGACTTATAAAAAAAGAAATCTAAAATTGTTTTATAAAACACATTATGGACAGGCGTGTGTGTAGCTTACCATCAGACGCACGACCTGTTCGTCCCGTCACTTATTATTATAAAAAAAGTGTTACGCATTTAAAGTACGTTTTATCTATATTTAACATAAATACACTACTTCATAACAAATTCTTAGGTTTACGCGATTGTTACAACTACACATAGGAAATGAAACTATTTTTTTTGGATCGCGTATATTTGTTATATAACCGGTTGATGACTTTACCATCTGAGTCAGACGTGACTATGGTCCCTGTAAAGGGTCCGAACGTTGGTTTGTTTGGAGAAACAAATATATGCAATTTCAATGCT
Organism: Hyposmocoma kahamanoa; assembly: GCF_003589595.1. Classification (NCBI taxonomy): domain Eukaryota; kingdom Metazoa; phylum Arthropoda; class Insecta; order Lepidoptera; family Cosmopterigidae; genus Hyposmocoma; species Hyposmocoma kahamanoa. Next base: position 17,076,263 of record NW_020653853.1, on the reverse strand, counting down.
CTTTATTAGAAAAACATATTAAATCTTTAAACTCTTTAAATTTTTATTGAATTGATATTCAATTATTTTTATGTGAAATTACTCCACTAGTTTGCTATAATTATTAATACAAAGATCGAACACTCAGAAAAAGTTCCTTCGCTCCGGCCGGATTCGAACCGACGCTATAGCAACTAAGCCACGGAACGAACCAGCAGACATCACGAATTTTTCTATATGTTTGTTGTCGTGTCTTCGTATTTGGTTTTTTCAACGACTTTTTAACCGTAGCGCCATCTATGAGATATTTTAAGTATTTCGTCACCCAGTTAAATACCTTTACAGCTACCAGCCCTAGCTAGAGATGTCGCTATTCATTTTATTGAAACTTTTTCCTGGATTGATATTCAATTGGAAGAAGATATAGTGACAAAGATAGAGAAAGGGATGCTTAGATGGTTCGGACATGTAGAGAGAATGAATGAAAGAAGACTGATGAAACAGATTTATAAGGCGAGTGTGACCGGGTAAGTTGGTATGGCCCGACCAAAGCGATCTTACCGTGACCAAATTGAGTCTAGGTATCCTAAAGAAGGGCCAGGTCAAGAGTACCCTTAACCGACGAACGTGTATGAAAGCATTGATGCGTGTTGATGTGACGAAAGATGTGCGTCAGGACCGTAGCAAATGGAAGACTGTTGTCTCTGCCTACCCCGATGGGAAAAAGGCGTGAAGTATATGTGTGTATGTATGATGATATTAAATTATTTTTTATATGAAATTACTCCACTAGTTTGTTATAATTATTAATAAGGTTCGAATCCGGCCGGATCGAAGGAATTTTTTCTGAGTGTTCGATGTTTAAACTCTCTTTGAATTTTGTCTATAGGCCATTGACTTACAAATAAATGGACGACGGGTATAATACAAAAACCACGAAAAAAAATGTCCCAAGTCAACCTATTTAAACGTAGTGACATGTAAAGGAATATGAAAAAGCTAAAACGTTGAATTTAAATTGTAATGTCACCGCAGTACTGTCTAATTTTGCTTGCTTCGCTGTCAGTCGAACAAACGAAGACTAAAGCGTAAATGACGCTCTGTATACGATTTTAACGCCCTATAAGTTCGGACACTTTTTAGTGCGGACCCGACGTCCATATAATTGTACGAGTAAGTCAATGCTATAGGCAGTATAGCTCACTTCAGGGGTCTTCTTTCGTTCCCCGTCCAACATTCGTCCAAAACAATTATTGTCAAATAAGTAATACTCGACAAAATTAAAAGAATTCATTTGCATCATGCGTCTTATTTTGGTCGAGTATTACTAGTATTACATCCGTAGAACAAAGATCTATGTGCAATGATATATAAATTCTCAAAACACCTTTATACAGGCCTTGGTTTGAATAACGAAATAATTCTCGTAACGTGCTTAATCTCTTTTCTCTATACAATCACATCCGAGTCTTTTCTTCGGATGCTTCGATTGTTTCGAACCGACATCAGACGGAGAACGAGTAGACCCCCAGTATCAAGCTCCAGCACATCGGCACATCGCATAATTTGAACTTTAATTTGAATTTATTCTTGTAGGCATTCAGGGTGGTAGTAGAGTGGAGTCATCTGCTTGTCCCGTACATAAAAAACTCTCTAATTACGCTATGTTAAGGTCTTTTTTCTAACGTATTCAAAATTTTTCTTTTCTTCTAGTGCGCACAGGCAGCCCAGACTACATGTGTACAATGCTGCCTTTACACTGGCGGTCAAACAAAACACTGCCGACTGGTTTCAAAGTGGTGGCTCTCGGAGACGTAATGGACGGCATCAGGGTGACGATAAGAGCAGGGAACGATGAGAACTGCTGTGCAGAACTTAGGAACAATGTAGCGCATATGAAAGGCAGAATTGCTAAGTTCAATGACCTCAGGTTCGTTGGGAGAAGTGGACGAGGTAAGTTTGAAATTTAATTGTTTTTTTTAATATTCGCACGACTGATAACCGAAGTCGTTTCCTTTTTATCCCCCTTTAAAAAAGGAGGTATTTTTTGTGTTACGTGATTACTCTGACATTTGTCAACTGATTTATATGACTCGTTTCTTATTGAAAAGGGGGTACCTCAGTACTAATTTTACTCAAATTTGAAAAAGATGTTACACCATTAAGGGTGGCAAATTAGGGGTTGAATCAAGTTTATTGAATTTTTTCTTTAATACACTTATTTATATTGCCTGTCGCACGTGGCAAACACTCTCTTGATCATACTATAATAACATATTAAATAAATAAAAAAACGATCCGCAAGCTAAAAACTTAACGAAACCAATTGAATGAGCCGAAACACGACAGTACTATAGCGAGTAGTTGAGGAGTTGGTTAGATGTCCTGGTTGCAGCATCAGATAAAGATATTTACCATATTATTGTAATGTCATTAGATTTCCATTGTAAAACATATTCCAATCAATTGGACGAGTAGAAATATAATAAATACGACTCTATGACTAAGATCACTGCACCAACAAATAAAAGTGCTGATGTAACTTACGGTCGTATTCTAGAACTCTATTCAATTCTCAAATCAGGATTTGAGTATGGTTTAAAGCACTCGAAATCATACTCAAGTCCCTGCCATTAGGGTCGTATTTCCAATGCAATCCTGACTTGAGCATTGAGTAGATTTCTAGAATACGACCCTAAGAATCGTCCCAATTAGAATAACCTCCATACAAAACTACTTTCCTTTTGGAGCTACGACGCCACAGACAAATACACAAACAAGGGTTTCAAACATATTTTCACTCTTTTTGAGTTGGGGGTTAAAAAATAATAATGGCACTCAAAGTGGCCCAGTCACATATAATGACTAAAGTCGATTTGATATGACAAAACTTTTTTACGTAAAAAAAAATTATATTCAATTAGTTTGGAAATGACATTCAATCAAAAAAAAAGATTTTTCAAACAGTTTGTTTTGAAGTAACTTTATAAATACACAAACTTTACACTTTAACTTTGTACTATAAGACATGTATGGTAACTCCATACAATCGTAGCAGCGTGGCTTATATGTGTGCACGCCCGTCGCGCGCCGTGTACGGACGCACACATTCGCATAATCTCGCGATGCAATCGCGTTGCAGAGCAAGGAATGTCACACTCGCCATTAAAAATATTACACGTGTTCATTGTTGAGTTTGTGGTAGTTTCAGCAAAAATGCTTCAAATTCGGAATTGTTCAGCAGTTTTTAGTAGCAATAGAGCTCCTTGTGAAAGAGCTCGTCCAGTGAAGTATTTTTTTATTTATTTTATTGTTGAGGGTACAAACAGCTTGTGTCACAATGTAATAGAAACTATATTAAACAATTATAAGCAAAAACAGTATTGCCACGTTACCTATTTCTGCCGCCAAGCAGTAATGTGAGCATTACTGAGTTCCAGTTTCGAAGGGTAAAGATTAAATTACAGGCACTTGGGACTTGAGCACTTATGTCTCAAGGTGACGGGCACATTGGCAATGCCCTTGAGGTCTTTGCGATTAAAAGTTCTGAGTGACTCTGCAACTGTTATGGACAGGCCTGTCGATTACCGCCAGAAGCACGATTTGGTCATGCTGCCGCTTTATATTATAGAAAAAAAATTATTTCATAATCATACTCCATAACCAAGATACCAATTCGCAATCCTGGTATGAAAATATCAATACTAATAATAATAATTTTAACATAACACGAGAATCTTGTTACTTATTTTTTCAAAGTACTTTTACAACGTGTAGGTACAACTAAAATAATAATGTGACAACCCTACCGAGCGAACCGTAGGCATTTAGGCACCGAACAGACAGGATTTGCCCTTCTTACTCTTATTATACTATGATAGCTATGAAAGCTATTTAGAATGTCCTGTTATAAAGCTGATGATCATTTTATAATAGCCCTAACTAAGACCACACAAAGTAAAAAAAACATGACCTACCGCAACATCCGGTTAGCGATAAAGTTTTTCCCACACCGTTTAATATAACTTGGTGTATTCTATAATTATATTTTAATAATATATCACTGTATTTTGTAAACGAGAAAAAACTATAAATATCGCACCCTTGGTGTAAAAAGGCCACATCTGCAAAATCACAAGTTTTCACAAGAGACGATTAAACATTGAAACAGAAGAATGAAATTAGTCAATAATTTTTTTATGCTTAAATTGGAAAGTTACAAAATTTCCCATATACATAATTTGTTTAATAACACGAACTCTATTATTTGTATGACTTTCGTGTGATAAAATCACTTGACGTAAAATCACATGTGGCTTTGTCACACCATTGGTACCATTGATTGGCACTTTGGTGAAATTACAGGCACTTGGGACTTGTCAACTTATGTCTCAGGGTGATTTTAAGCTCTGAATGGCACTGCAACTGTTATGGATAGGCGTGTCTCCTACCACCAGCCGCGCACCATTTTCGTCTCGTCACTTGGTATTGTAAAAAAAACTTACAAATTTAGTGTGATTACCTGCTTTAGTAGTCAAAGGCGAAAAGGCACGTACAAGCGCTCTTAAATATTTTCACATAGTTGTTTGATAATGTTATGTGCTTCTAAATAGTAATATATGGATAGTTAATAGGTAGCGTAGATATCTACTCTCGCTACAATAACCTATTTAATTTTTGATTACTAATTTAATGCTCTCATGTATTTGTGTTCTTAACTTTCTACAATTTTTATTTCACTTTTTGTTTTATTACACAAATACACATCTATAATTATAATTTAAGCTTACAGCGTTCATTCACTTACATATATATCTAATAAATTATTTTAGACGCATTATTTACACAAAATAATATACGTATTATTTCAATGTATTCATTGTGTCTGTGTATTTAATGTCTACATATCAAAGGTCTCCAGTCCGCATTAGGGACCAGAGTGGTGGACCATGGTCGAAATTCTGAGAGGAAATCTAGATCTGGAAGTGGTGATGATGACATTATCATGTATAGATATCATAAACAATTAAATCATTTGAACACCGTATGACAGGTAGGTTAAAACACTTATATTTCGTACCCTTTTATGATAAAGCCAAATGTGATACGTCAAAATTGCTTTTATCGCATGAAAGTAATAAAAAAATACGAAGTATATAAAACAAATTGCGTAAATGTGAAATTTTATTACTCCTATTTACGTACAAAAAAATATCGAATAATTTCGTTCCTACAATCTTTAAACCTCCGTCTTGAAAAGTTGTCATTTTGCGCATGTGACTTTATTAGACTGAAGATGTGAAAAAGTGAAGTGAGTGCCGATACAGGGATTTGAACCTCGCTAAAGTATTCAAATGCTAAATCCTAGTGATACGTACATATTTGTTCATTGACCTACCTCTTATAACAGTAACACGTATTTATATTTACCTGCGTATATGACTAAAGATATCTATCACTGATGTGTACAATATACCAAACATGTTAACATGAAATAATACCGTCCTCACCAACGAAGTACAACCGGATCAACCAAATCATTAACACAATCCAATCGATCGTTATTAATTAATTAATCATTACGAATCTGATTTCGGTGCTCGATTAGACAATAAAATTTATAATCTCATTGCAACTGGCTCACCAAATCATAGCGGTGGATTAGGCAATAATTATCGGACGCACTAATAGCCTATAATGACATAGGGCGCCTGCAACTAGGTGTCCTAACAGGCAGTGTAATCTGAATTTCTAGTAGATTAGATGTGTTCTACACGTGCGTACGTAAAGGCTCAAGTGTTCTGTCTACAAGAGAAGATAATGGGTGTTAAGTCTATACAAATACAATACACATCGGTTTATTTTTTCCTCAAAAAGGTCTAGTAATGATACCAAATGACAGGACGAGCAAGTCGTGTGCGTGGTGCTAAGCGATACGTCGGTCCATAACAGTTGCAGTGCCACTCAGAGCTTTAAATTGCAAAGATTTAAGGGGTACTGCCACCGCACCCGTCACCCTGAGACATAAGTTGACAAAATCCATGTGCCTGTAATTTCACCAACACCCTTAACCCTTCAAAACCTGAACGCAATAATGCTCACATCACTGCTTGGTGGCAGAAAAAAGGTGGCAGTACTTCCCTGGACGAACTCTTATACTCACAAGAAACCGCTACTAAGCTCCGTGAGAAGTTACAATCTTACGTAAAATAACAAGTTCCTTAGTCAGAGCTGAAGTTTGTACTAGGTTGCAAACCTGTATAACAGATCTCCAAGCTCATAAAATACATATAAATAACATGCAAATTACAAAATAAAGCATAGCATGTCATGTACGTATAGTTTTGCACCCAACTCGTGACGTGGTCGAGAGTGATCAGCCAGTTAGTAATAAGAGTATGTACTCTGCTGACTAACTATGAACACAGAGACAAAAAAAGCTTGTGTGTCCACGTTTCTCAGCCTTGTTAATATTTTCGAGTTATCTGGAAAGGCTCGAGCATGACCATCGTACAAAGCTTATGTATGATGTATAATAGCGGCATTCTCAGGAAATTGAAAAGTTTTTGCGCTCTCGCGAGTTTTGTGGGCCGAAATACGAATCGTATTCTTAGCGTATCTAGCGCACTTTAAGCATCAATCCACGATAACAAACAGATCCCATGCACAGTTCAGCATTGCGGCTATATTGTGGTGTCATCAGAGTGGCTAAGTTTTGGGCAGCGATAATATAGTGTATGCCATCGACATTATAAGAACAAGGAGTGAGTTTGGTCTTTTTTTTCTTCGGCTTTCGCACTGCTATATGTTGGGAATGAAACTTTTTGTTTCGAATTGTTAAAATGAAATATTTTGCAAATCATATGTAGCATAGATTTAAATGTTCTATACTAAATTAAAAATAAAGTATTTAATATCGAGTTCTTAGGTTTCACACATTTTTCTATTGTTCCGCATAGGAAATGAAACTATTTTTCCGGATTTAAATTACGTATATTTATTTTTTCAAGCAAACCAGCGTTTCGGACCCTTTACAGGTCCCACGGTCACGGTTGACATGGTCAACTGTTCATTTCCTATAAAGTATTTAAATTTGTATCTTTTGTGACAATAATGGGATGATTCGCATGATTGTTATTTAAGTAGCAGTAGTGTTCCTTGTGAAAAAATTCATTCACGGAAGTATTGCCACTACTTCTATGCCATACTTTCTGTCGACAAGCAGTAATGTGGCATTACAGTGTTTCGGTTTTGAAGGGTAAGAGTGCTGGTGAAGTAACAGGGCCCAGAACACCCACACCAGGACCATGTTAGGAAAATTCATTTCCCAAATTGGTCCTGACCTGAACCAACCTACAGTCGAATTAGACGAACGTTTGACCACAATCTCACCTATATTAAGCGACGATGTAGCTAACAATGTTAAGCGTTTGTCTAGCAAATGTCTATTCACTCTAGCCTTGAATAGCCCTAAATTGTAGCTTTCACAGAAACACAGAAACACAGTGTATTCCATAGTCTAATTGTTCTATAGCTAAATCTGCTAGTCATATTACCCTAGTAGCCTATTCCCTAAGTTTAATCATTTCTATGATAAAATGATAACGATTGGTCGGACCGCCCAGTTACCACGCCTTATTGTAATATTACTCATATTCGTACCATGACGAACCTGTTAACCAAGTAATGTATTATTGCAAAAGTGATTGAAAGAACGAATGATTTCCCAATATTGTCTATTCCTTACTAAAAATATGAAAGAGATAAAGCTATGTGAACTATATAATGCCATCTCTTTCTTTTGTGATGTTCCGAATCGTCTTATCGTAGTATAATGTTTAAGTACTTAATGTTATTTATATTCAGAGAATTGTAGTTGAGAAAAATGTTAAGAAAAGAAAAGTACGTAATAATAAAATCTATTAAAATTACGTTGTTTTCAATAATTATTCCCCATTTCCATGAAGAAAATTAAATAAAACAAGCTGAATCTCGATAGTCACGTTGTGAGTTCGGAACTATAGTCTAGTGTCAACTGTTAGTTTCGCCAAGGAGCATATAGACGACGCTGTTATAATTTTACGAAATAAACATCGCGTATTTTTATTTATCGAAAAGTTATTTACTATGTGCTATTAAATAAAAAATAAACAAAATATTGAAGAGATAAATAAGTTCAACTTAACTTTTAATCATTACAAATCAATGTTAAGACAACAATAAAACTGAAAATAATATTGTTTCCATTGCATCCGTGTAACTATTTTAAGATTGCTAAATTTGACATAAGAGCGATATTACTTTAATGTTAAAGTCGCGTCATAGTACGAACTGAGTGAATGAAGCGTCACAAAGCTGCCAATAAAACATCATAGTTTTAACATTACAATAAACTTACTTTAAGCGCGTTATGGTACGAAAAGTCAATGTAAGGTAATATTGTTTTAAGAGGTTGTGGTAGGCCCCCTGTTCCACATCTTTGTTTTTGGTAGGTACCTCTACATTTATTTATTATGATCTAAGTCACTATAACGCCACAATGTAACTTACTTGTTCATGTTATGAGTAAAATACTAAATTCTTATACCGTAACAATTTCATTAAGGGGATAGGCAATCTCCGTTAAAGTGAAAGAACTACCTAAACGATGGCGCTATTATCCCCCTTCTCTCTTCACAGATAAGCAATAAACAAAATAATCGTTTGCGGTGACGAACCGTTTCAGACTCACGAATGTGAAAACTGTATTTATTGTGACGCCAAGATTGTAAGAACTTTGATATTGTCACGTTTCTTACGGATGACTTTAAAAGTTACGGGACGTACTGCCACGTTACCTATTTTTACCGCCAAGCAGTAATGTGAGCATTACTGCGTTCCAGTTTCAAAGGGTAAGGGTGCTGGTGAAAATACAGTCATATGGTTGACAAATGGAACTCCCTTCCGGCACATGTCTTCCCTCCCTCTTATAATATGGGGTCCTTCAAACGAGGCGTGAAGAGGCATATTGTAGGCAGGCAAGGTGGAGGTGGCTAGTGCAGTGAGGGTTCCATCGCTGCACTAGGTTCCTTCGCGTTTGGATACCACTTTCCACTTAACATCAGGTGGAGTGGAGTCATTTGCCTGTCATGTATAAAAAAAAAAAAAAAAAATGGAATTTGGCTACTTATGTCTCAGAGCGAAGGGCGTTGTGTCCCTAAGACTTTTTGCGGTTTAAAGCTCTGAGTGACACTGCGACTGTTATGGATAGGCGTGTCGCTTACCACCAGAGGCACGACTTGTTCGTCCCGTCACTTGGTGTTACAAAAAAAGGTAATCCATTCCAAATTTTTAACGGATCTTAAGACAAAGCCAAGTAATTATGAATCATAATTCTTTGGTTGTACGCCAATTTTCCAGCTCTTAAATTTCTATAGCAATAAGGCCGTGTATTGTACATTAGCATACTTACATTACTGTCGTCATTGTAATTTTTAATGCGCAATAGAGATAATCGAATATCTCATTCAATCATTTATTATATTATATTTTTTTTTTAGAAAATACTTATTATTATTAACACAATCGTCAAACAAATAGAAATCAGATCTAAAAATAATTTAATTCCAATGTCTAGCAATCGTGAAAACATAACAATTTAAAAAAAAAATATCAAGAAATTGACGAACAAGTCGTGCGCCTGATGGCAAGGTACATACCTGTCCATAACAGCAGTACCACTCAGCTCTTTAAATCGCAAAGATCTTAGGGGCACTGCCATTGCGCCCGTCAACCCAAGACATAAGTTGCCCTTCAAAACTGGAACACATTAATGCTGACATTACCGCTTGGCCGCAGAAATAGGTAAGGTGGCAGTACTTCCCTGGACGAACTCTTTCACAAGGACCTCTACTGCTACTAAAATTAGTATAAAAGTATATTAATTCTATATAAAACGTCAGCAGTTTTAGTAGAAGACGCTGTCAAAATGTTTTTCTTATCTTTGTAAAACTAATATTCTAATGACAACTTTAACAATCGGTTACCGGAAAGTGCTCGAAACCGGATCCGTCCCCCAGTTTGCCACCCTTAGAGTTGGAATATTTACTTTAAATTAAAATGGGAACAATATTGAGGTACTCTCTTTCTAACAAAAAAATAATCATCAAAATCGGTTCAAAAATGCCGTAACATAAACACACAAAAATGCAGACGAATTGAGAACCTCCTCCTTTTTCTGAAGTGGGTTAAAAATGACAAACAAAAGCGTCAAAATTGTGATTGGCTAATCAACCGCAACACAAAGCGTTATTACACTACGCCATATTTTATTGAACCCTATGGCATTCTCACTGAAAGCGAATTAGCCGCTTTACAAAAAAAATCAAGTGCTTTTTTAGTAATATTGTAATATGTTGTTATATTATTTGGCTGCATTTAAATATTAATAATATTGGATGTGTTGTAAGAACCATGTCTATGTTTTTGATAAATATACAGGAAACTTAGATAACACAATCAACCTTTGAAAACTGTAAAACCACATCCTTTTAAGTGCAACAATAAAATCAACTTTGCAATAAAAACAAATAATGGCCCATATTTTTTTATATCAAATTGTTATAGTTTCATTGTTTTATTGGTAATATCATTTTCTAGGACAGTCTTCTATGACATTAACCTTCTTGCTTAAAAAGATCCTTACCGTGAGTAAATCGCGTCGCACCTTTGGTATTATAATAAGGTTATATCTCCAAAGAGTTCGTTCAGGTAAGTACTGACACTTTACCTATTTGGGTTTAGAAAGGTTCCTAGTGAAATTATAGGTACATGGCACCTGTCAACTTATGTTGCAGGGTGACGGACGTAGTGGCAGTGCCCCTAAGATCTTTGCGATTTAAAGCTCTTACTAGCAAGTATTAGAGATAGGCGCTTACCATCACGCACATAACTTGTTCGTTCCTTCACTTGATATTATAAAAAAGAGAGTTTGAATATTTTACAAACGAAACTAGTCAATAACTTTTTTATTATTAAATAGGAGAGTTATAAACTTTCACGTATACTTATTTTATTTATTTATTTATTTCTCCACAGACATACAATTTATACTTATTCTAACAACCTTGCCAACCTGGGCATGGCAAGTGTTGTTGGCAAGACAACGCTCGTTTACATTACCTATATGTATATCTATTCCAGTTAATTAAGTTACATTAAATACTAGCTAATTTTCTAAAGTAAAACTATCTTTGCTAAATAATACTATCTCTAATCATAATATTTATTTCACTAAAACATTACATCACTTAGCAATAAATTTTTTCATTTCTTTTTCAACATTGCGAATTAGGCCTATATCGAATTGGCCATTTTGCGAATTGGGCCTATATCGAAATAGTCATTTTGCGAATTGGGCTTTCCTAGACTGGTAGCCATTTTGCGAATTGGCCATTCATCGACTAAGCCTTTTTTTCTAATATTCGTACTTTCTCGAGTCAGTCTGTTTTATTGTATATTTTTGGGATAACATATTTATCAGTTCTTTTTCCATAATTATGATTAACTTACATTTATTTTATTTCCTTTAACTAACTCTTTTTGTGTTATACCTGTTATATACCAATAATTTATCCTCACTCTTATAATAATTGTCAATGGCTATCACAAATTTCACTTTTTATGAACTGGCAATATTTTACATATTTAAAAAAATTTTTCGTAATTGTAATTGTTCATAAATACCTTTCGGTCGATACATTTTGGGAAGTATGCTCAATATTTCATTACATTATTTGTTTCCGTCCGCTTCTTTTTCTGACCTGTGTGCTACAGTAGATGTCCATTCCATAGAAGATCCATTCCATCACACGACCCATTTTGCTGCCGTCATTATGCGTACAGATTTGTTTGTGATTTGTTTCATGTAGTTCGTATTATTTATGACTTTCATGTGATAAAATGCTTTTGAAGTATCATATCACATATGGCATTATACCAAAGGTACGTACTGTACAGATTGTCCCACGGCTATGCGAAACGTAGGGAACGTACATACTTTAAATATTGTATAAAGGACATATTGCTTCATGGTGATATTATTGTAATAAAAATATTTACATCCTGTTTTAAAATTTAATTTTGTAACTGGACATAAATATTTTAAAACAGCCGTAAAAAAATTACGCCCTTTCTACAAACCACCGACGAAATGTGGTAAGAATATCAATCTCTTTGAAAAGACATAAACGCCGTTTTCTGTTATTCTATACTGAACCATGGCAAGTTGGACAATTTTTACAATTTTCAAACAATCTTAAGATTTGCCTGCTTTTAAATAGAGTCTATAATCAAAATTTAATACTATGTACAGTATTATTTTCTAAAGTCCAAAGTTCAGAACCCTTCGAGTTTTATTTTGAACTCTTTAATTTTGCTTCACACCTAATGTTTAAACATGTAAGGCACACTTTTAATTAATTATTTTAAAGTAATGTTCCGAGACCGACATGTATGTACAAGTTTGCAAAAAATATACGATAATTCAAATATAGAATCGCTGCGTAACACCAGGTAGGTACATCATATCATATCATATCTCATCATTCATTATCATATTCCCACTAAACTACCACTACCCTTTAATGTCTAATGTCAAATAGCGCATTAAAATTAAATAGGTTAACGACCCAACGGTCAACTAACGCCAAACTCAACTCCGAAGCTCTGACCTTAGAAAATGGTACTTTATAATAGTACATTTATTTCTTTTGTATCGTCCAATTGAAGCTGGAAACGTGTCTTACATCGTGACGTATAAGGACCAGTTGGATTTTAATTTCTAAACCGCAGCTGTAAACGACGTCCGCACTTTACTGTCCCATTGTATCGGCCAGCACTAAGGCAGTAAAATCTCACAGATCATTTCAACGAATAGTTGCCAGTTTATGGCGAATACATATGTAAAACAATACTGTATGCACATAAGTGGAAGAAGGCAAAAAAAAAATAGTGGGGATTGCTTTACCAGCTTTGAAGTTGGTTTTTAATAACACTAACTTTGAACCGTTCAAGTGATTTATTTCCACACATTATTTTTTTTTAATTTACTATTGACAGCAAATTAATTAACTTCCGTTTTTATCAACATGGACTGCCGCAAAGTAACGCCTGAATCTATTAATTATTTATTTTTGTGACAAAAATACAAATATCCTTTATTGTCACAATGACACTTTTTGGACATAAACAACATGTTAAGCCAAAAAATAAACAATCAATAAACGATACGCCAAACATGTCAGAGGGCAAAAGAAGGTGTCTCAGTTTAATTATGCTGCCTGGAACAGCTGCTGTCGCAGACAGTGCTGTTTTTCAGTCACCTCCTTATCCTTAAGATCAACGAGAGCCTAAAATAATTATAAAATTTTAAAAACTGTTATTCAGTATTATTAGACATACAATAGGGAAGACAAATTTAACGAAAAAAAAACAGAGGAAAAAATAAGAGAAAAAGAGTGTCCAACCGAACAAAAGTAGCCAGTCCTTCTCCTAGAACCCACCTATTTCTAATCTACCACTATATCAAAATTCATCGTAACGGGTTCAGCGATTTAAGCGTGGATGTAACAGACAGTTCTACGCATTTATAATATTAGATTTTTTTTTTAATTTGGATTACTACAATTACGCTATAAGTTACTAACAAATTTTTGTCAACTATCTAAGTAATTAATGACAAACGAATTGTAAATCCCTCTCATATTAATAAATCCTGTCAAACTCGTATTATAACTATTAAGAATTAATAAATATCATTGCAAATAATTTAATTGAATGGTTTTCTAATAAATTATCGATTTAGTGTCATTATTGAATGTAGTTTAAGCGGTTTTTAAAACCACAATTTAGTTAATTAAACGAGATTATCGTTGCTTCGAGAGTACTTAAGAGCGGTAGTAATTGAGTAGAAAATGGTTGCTTGTCAGATCAGATCCCCATGGCGCGCTTTTACTTTTGTTTCCATATTCCTCTCACTAAGAGTGAAGGATTTTCAGTAGCAGTAGAGTTCCTTGTGAAAGAATTCGTCCAAAGAAGTACTGCAACCTTATCTATTTCTGCCACCAAGCATATGAACATTACTGCGTTCCGATTTAAAAAAATTAAAGGTGCTGGTGAAATTTCAGGCACATGGGACATGTCAACTTATGTCACAAGGAGACGGGCGTGGTGGCAGTGCCACTCAGAGCTTTAAATTAAAAAGATGCAAGCAATGGAAATACAAGTGCTATGGACAGGCGTATCGTTTACCACCATATAAAAAACTCCTGTATTAATCTTCACTGCCCCAGTGGCCTAACAGTCAGAGACGCAGAGGTCCCGGATTCGATTCCCGGGCCGGGAGAAATGTTTGTATGGCCTACATTTATTTCTCTCGTGGGTTTGGGTGTAATTTGTGGTTGTCTATGTGTGTATCCATGACACCCGCGATACAGGGTTTCCCTAGTGTGCGTTTTTTTTTCACGCTTAAGTAAATAGAATTAGGTTAGAATTTGTTTAATTCATCTACAGGATCATAATGATCTTAACTTATGTTACCTACTACCTTGTAAAGGTATAACATTATGGTATTCAATAAAGTATTCTTCTTAAAATATTGCCATCATTAGGGTTTTATAATAATGGAATAAAAAATCGTCATATTTTTGAAACACAAGCTAACACAATATCCATCTCCGAATTTGGTCCGCACCACCGACCAAGCACTCAAACTATATCCAGGACGCGGCCGCGTCAGTTCAAATCTTGTCACATTAACGGTGCACTGTTGTGATGACCACGTCACATTTAATGGCAGTTCACACGGTAATGGTGTCGTATTACATATACCTAACGACTAATGTTTTTTGAACTTCCTTATCTCAATGTAAACTTTAAAAAGTTAATTTAAATTGTCAGTGTTTGAAAGATTCTGCAACTTCAATTGCGGCCTAATATGTTCACCATAATGAGAATGCAATTGAAAGAAATGGCATATGCCTGTAATTTCACCAGAACCCGCTTCAAAACCGGAACACAGTAATGGTCGCATTACTGTTTGGCGGCAGAAATAGGTAAGGTTAGGTTAGGTAGGCAGTACTTCCCTGGACGAACGCGTTGACAAGGAGCTCTTCTGCTACAAAAAAATAGTTATTTGTTATGCAAGGCTGCAAAGTTGTTGTCTGACGGGGATGTTTGTATGAAACCTAAACGCGCGAAGGACTCTATGAATGAACCACTAGCAAATCGAGTGGTTTAAACATAGAATCCTGAGCGTAGCGAAGGTTTCAAAATACGATATGAAAACAATTTTGCTGCCGAACAAAACACAAAATGCCGTTCTTTTATATTTAGTCGCAAAGCAGAAACTACAAAACTAATGTTTACGAAGTTGACTAGAAATTAGAAACAACCTCGAACTACTAGACAAACCTGTGTTCGTAGAAATAAAAAAAATAATAAAAAAAAAATGTTTATTTTCAACTTAGTCCTCAAATAAAAAGTAAAATAGTCGGCCAGTCTTTTGAAAAAGCTTTTGTTTTGCTTCCGGTCTTATCACATGGACATAAAGCTACTTCTGACCTACTTAATGTCAGTGTGGTAACTCCCTATCCTGGTCTCAAACTAAAGAATCCTCTATACCATGACTACCACAGCAGTGGAATTATTTTCGGGACACTAGTCGGAACACCCAAATCAAAACCAATTTATAATATTTCCCAAATTGGTCCTACCGAGCATCGAACCCGAGACCTCAACCAGAGTCTGCAGTGCAGATAGTAGGGCCACAGAGGTGACAGAGGTCGTCGAAAAGACAAAAAAGCACGACCAATCTCTTAACATCTTAACATTTTAAAACAAAATAATTGTCGGTATGAATGCTGAATTGAAGCACCACACAAAGTATCTTTATAATTATTGATTATTTTTGTGTTTACTTTTAATTATTGTTTTATTATTCTTATTAATATTGGAGATAAAACCATGTTTTCGGATCTATATCGCGAATGTTTGTTTTGCACCTGGGACAGATCCTGTAAAGGGCTAGAAACGTTGCTTTGTTTGTAAAAATACGCCATTTGGATCGCGACGAATATACGCGGATTGGAAAAATAAGTTTTTTTTCCGTAACAATCGCGAAAACCTAAGAACTCGATTCTTATTACAAGTTTTTGATTCCCATTTATTCTGTTCTCGCGTTTGTGGTATCAAATAAATGTTTTCTTTCTTCTTTAGCTCATCTTTGCAATTGCAAACTTTAAAATTTAATCTTCCAAATTTACCAACATATTCATTGAATTATAATGACGACTCCAGTGATGTATGTAGATTGTAGAGAGAGTTATCAAACGGACACATAATTAAGAGCGCGGCCCCTAAACGGCATTACCAACGTGTGACCAAATCATTTTGTGAACTGACGTAGTGGTCATGGAGTTAAATTGACGATTTTTGTTCTTATTTCTTACGCTCCTTACTATTGGGACATTCAACTTGAGCATGGTGTACATTAGAGAATTTTATTATAGACTACACATATAAAAGTAGTATAATATAATATTATAAAGTTCATTTACTATTATACACTATTGCACACACACACACACACACACACACACACACGCACATGCGCACGCACACAGACACAGACGCAGACACAGACACAGACACAGACACAGACACAGACACAGACACAGAC
>NW_020653853.1:17023720-17059557 GCF_003589595.1 Hyposmocoma kahamanoa | reverse complement strand
CAATTGAGCTACGAACCGAGTCATCTGTACCTCTACCATGAGTTTACTGTGACAGTTGTCGCTAGAGACAGCGTAAATTACTTCACAATGGCAAATTATACAATGCCCCTAGCCCTCACAACAAGAAACAACATTTTGTATACAAACATTTTACGCGGTCGCTGGACATAACTGTCCCTGTAATATCATGATAGAGGCACAGTTCTTATATTTCGCAGACCCTTGTAATGGTCTGTAGCTCAGTTGATAAGTAGTGGTAGCCACGGTGAGGCAACAGACGCTGGTTCAAGTCCAGTCAGATCGTAGTCACTTTTCTTTGTGTTTGTTCGATCTCAATAATAATAACAAATTAGTGTAGTATTTTCACCAAAAATATACAAATATTAATATAGTAGTAAAATATCATGATATTCAATAAAATAAATCTATGTATAGTATCTATGTTGTAACGTACTTACAGTTTAATATGCAATATCAGATTGTACTCATAATTAAAAAAAAATTTAAAAAAGACAAAACCAAACTATAAAAAGTTAATAATTATCTGTTTACTATTTTCAATCGCTCTTGATCCATAAAGGCGTCGGAGAACCACTAAGTAAACAAAATAGAGAGTTAAAACTAGCGAGCTTAAAACAGATAAGTAGACGACAAGACAACAATGTACCTACGTGTAGACTCTGCGTAAAACATATGAATTATGTCTCACAACTCACAACAAATAATGCAGTGACGAAATTATTCCTATTAGACACATCTCATTTAAACAATAACGTTGCCAAATACTTATTTATATACTCTTGTAAGAAAACTACACAACATATTATTACTTGTTTTTTGTTACCTACTTATTTGGTGCTAAGATTTTGTTGTGTCAAAGATATTAACTACTTACAAGTGTTGTGCAAGAGATATATTCATTTACACAGTTTTACGAGCCTATTGTATAAGAAGTCGAGTTATTCTATGTCTAACGCGAGGCAGAGGCGTCGACATTCGTATATACGTCGTAAAAATAAGTTTAGTAGTTTATGGGCATTTAGCGTCCCGACGATGTTATATATTGCGTCTCTGCTGATGACTCGAACTGAAACGGCATACTTCTGAAGCCTGCATTACATCGCCACTGCAACGCCAAATGAACTTCGTATGCCCGCGTCCGCGCTGCAATATCAACGAAACCGCAAACGATTTTCCTGAAAAACGTGTCATAGCCAAACGCTTAACTTCGACTGCGACTCGCCTTCACTAACAAATGTCACTCAGGATTTACGCCCGATCGTAAATCAAAATGGCGGCGGTCCCCTCACCCCCCTGGCCCACCTGCGCCTGCGCACAATAATTGAATATTTCACGCGCCTCTCTCAACACCTCCCTGTGACGGCCCTCCGCTACAATGTTACCTTTTATAGCCTCACGCGCATTGTGTTAGGTCCTAAACTGCTGATGAGTGATCATGTGAGATGCATTAAGTTTAATACCGAGTTTAAAATGCAATATTTCACGTCGCTTCGAACACGCCTTAAAGTTCGCGACGAATGTTTTATGATGATTTGTTTCCGTATTGAATGCGCTCGTGACTTTGATGCTATGTTTCTTTGAGGTGCGATACCGATACAAAAATTCATCTGCGTAAATCTTTATTTTCTAATCAATACATGCTTTAGTCGTAACGCTTGGCGCTTGTATAGACTAGTCAATAACAACTTACCAAAACAGCTAGAGAAATTCTAATCCAACTCTACACACATCACTTTTAAGGTTACGATACGATGACAAACCTGCCATCGAAGTGTATTGCTAACATTGCACTGTGACTCTACGTGAAAATGTAAACGGGTCGAGGGACTGTGCAAATTATCTGCATTAGACATGTTAATCTACTCATTTTAACTGTAATTTTATTCCGTATTTATCGGCGCATTCATTAATGGCCACCGCAAATCGGCTCCCCAAAAAGCTCGCCATTTTCCACTGCAATAGTTTTGCACTAGATGGCTGTAACTGTAGAATTTAACTTATAACAGATGCTTTCGATTATTGAACGTTGAACACTGTATGTTGTAATTATGAAGCTTTGAACCTTTATGTTTAAATCATAAACTGTAACTGTTTTTTTTTATAATACCAAGTGACGGTAGGAACAAGGCGTGCACCTGGTGGTAAGCGACACGCCTATCCATAACAGTTGTAGTGCCATTAAGAGCTTTAAGTGGCAAAGATCTTAGGGGCACTACCACTGAGCCCGTCACCCTGAGACATAAGTTGACAAGTCCCATATATCGAGTTCTTAGGTTTTCGCGATTATTATACATAGGAATGAAACTATTTTTCCGGATTTAAATCGCGTATATTTGTTTTTTCAAACAAACCGACGTTTCGGGCCCTTTACAGGTCCCATATACCTGTACTTTCACCAGCACACTTACCCTTCCAAACCGGAACGCAGTAATGTGAGCGCGGTAGAAATAGGTAACTTTAAACCAGTCCTTAGGACCCATTACGATCTTACAGTAATATTAATCTGCCAGATAAATTACACTACCTGGTCTCAAAGTACGAGCTCTATCTACCGACCAAGGTTCCTGTGCTCGCGCAGGTTATATTGTCCTTCTTGTATACCCTAAGGAAAACTAATGTAGAAAGATATGGGGCTGTGTGGTCTTAAAGTATGGAATTCCCTGTCCTAAGAGTACCATAGCAACGAAATTGAATGTGCGGTACTACCTCAAAAAACCAGTACAAAATTATTGCATATTTATTTATTTATTGCATGTCATACTGCACATTTGCAATGGTAGATAACTACTTAATACATAATTCGCATTAGTACAATATGACACCCCGTAAGGGCATGGTAATATCAGTGGAGAGGGTCACAACCACATAATTGCCTGGTGTCAAGCTAAAGAATTTCCTGTACTGCTATAGTACCAGAGCAAAGTGTCCCAAAAATACACTTTCCAGGACACCCAAACCAGAACCAGTTCAGTAAAGTTCATTTCCCAAATGGTGCTACCGGAAATCGAACCCGGGACCTCCTTATCCAGCTCTCAAAATATAAACCGAGGCCGCCAAGGTCGTCAAATAACAATATTATATTTAAATTAATTATTTAATTTTAAAATTGCACACTAATTTACGTTAATTAACATATAATAACAAATAAACAATAACAACACACACATTCATAGTCCCGTACTAGGAAAACCTTGTACTATTAGTCGCAGGTGTCATGGAGACACAATTAGACAATCCACAAGTTACACCCAAACTTACGAGAGAAATAAATGTAGGCCATACAAATATTTCTCTCGGCCCGGGAATAGAACCCGTGACCTTTGCGTGATAGTCCAGTATGGAACCGTTCGGCCACAGTAACAGTTATAACATTTAGTTTATAATAATAACATAAATAAATGACTTAACCAACCAAAAAGTATTACTACTTCCTTACAATATATTTTTATCTTTAATTGTGTGTGTCTGAGTGTGTGTGTATGTGTGCGCATGTGTGTGTGCGTGCGTGCGTGTGCGTGTATGTCTTAGAGTGGCGATCTAGCAGTGCCTCAACTTCCTCATATGTTCATATGCGCCTGTACTTTCATTATACGGCTTGCTATAAATTTTCAATTCCTTATTTAAGACGTTGTAAAAGTTTACCGCAAGTTTATCATATTGCCTGTCTGCGAATACAGTATTGGTTGGTTGTTTCCACAATTGGTTCCAATGGTAAACGAACTCAACAATAAACGTTATCAGCTAATCGTCCTCATCGCATTCAATTGTAGTATATATGAGCAATAATTATAAACTTTATTATCTACACAATAAAGCACTGATGAACGTATGTGACTAAATATTTAAAAACCGATTAGAGGAGGTTGTAAAACTCGTTTCACTGGACCCAGATATTTCTGGGAAAATCGCTTTCGCTGAAAATGTACGTTAGTTATAAGAAGGGTAGTATTTGTTTACGTGAGAAAAAAATTTACAAAATATCTAAAGAGACTATGAACACATATTATAGTAACCAGGTGTTTGTAACAAAATGTTAATTGTTTTAGGAAAGAGCTTCTCTTTAACGATCACGGTGGAGACGACTCCTCCTCAAGTGGCCACCTACCAGAAGGCCATCAAGGTCACGGTGGACGGACCAAGGGAGCCGCGATCCAAGACAAGTAAGTATTTTAGTAGTACAAACTTCAGATGTAGACTTATATATATATTATATATATAAGTCTACGTATATTAATTCTTTATTGACAGGTATATACCAAAAAACAATAAAAACAAAATACAATAATAAAATAAAATAAATGAAATCTAGTATTTTAAAAAAGGATTTGTTCATGTGCTTACAGAGAGTACAGAGAATCCTGTTGTCAGACGCACGGAGACGGCTCCAAAAGCTGGCGACGCAAGACCTTATTATTGTGAATAAGTCGTGAGCCCTGGTGGCACACGCCTTTTCATAACAGTTACACGTCACTTTGAGACATAAATTGACAAGTCCCTTGTGCCCGCAATTTCACCAGCAACCTTACCCTTCCAAACCGGAATACAATAATGCTCACGTTACCGCTTGGCGGCAGAAATAGCAGTGGCAGTACTTCCCTGGACGAACTCTTTCATAAGGAGCTCTACTGTCACTAAGACAGTGTGGATTTCTGTATTCCGTGCTTTAGCTTTGTTCAAGGACAACAATGATATCGTCATAATATTGGGCCTATTGAATATCATAGTGGACCGGAGAAATTCGAAGTGTGTCATCAACTAAAAGCATTAAATTACTCTACTGCGTCAAAACAATACCATGGTAGAATAAGACATGTATGGCAACTCTTTACAAATGTAGCAGCGCGGTTTAAAGGTGTGCGAGCTCGCCGCGTGTCGTGTACGTACGCACACATTTGCGTAATTTCGCGACGCACTCGCGTTGCAAATAGCACTGGTTATCCACGCCCCTTTCATTGTTATGCGGGTACCAGCCAGCCCCCCAGACTTAACACGTTTTCCGAGGGTTGTGAACCTTCTTCGACGTGCAGTCTTCTCTTAAAAGCTCAAATAAAATTCCGAGAGACAGAGATGCGAGCCCGTATTCCAACCCACGCCTCCAACCATCAGGCTATCACTTCTAAATACTATTATTTAATGTTATTACTTAAGGATTACTTGCGTCCTCAATTTTTTTTTTACCTATATATTATAAATAAAATATTTTACAAATAATTAACCAAAAAATTAACAAGTATCCATGAGTAGATAGAAATTAAATTGCAGGACGATTTATTGGAGCATGTCTGCGCCGGGCGCAATTTGTACGGCAACCGCACCGTACGTAAAGAATTAAAATGCTTTTGATCTATTATAATCGCAAAAAAATGTCGACAGTATAATGTTTTTGCATTATTTACTGTATTAATGCATTATCGAGTGTGTAAGTATACAGGTTATCCCACGGCCATGACACACGGAGGAAAGCACTTTAGATATTGTATGATGAGGTCAGCAAAAGGTTTTACATTTCTCTAAAAGAGATCTTTTCCAGGCAGCCCAATGCAGTGAGCACATAGGTCATAAGCAAAAAAAACGGAAAAATGTAATAAACTTAACAGATTCGAGTAAAAAATTCCCGATGCTCACATTTTGAGTAGCAAAAGAGCTCCATGTGAAAGAGTTCGTCGTTCGGTTTTGAAGGTTTAGGTGCACGACTTATTCGTCCCGCCACTTAAAAATCAATAAAAGAAATCGAATTCATGAAACACAAGACTCCTTTGTGTTTTTAGTTTGTATCCTACTAATTACAATAATTAGCAAAAACAACAACAATAATAATAATACAGAAGGCTGTCCTACTCGATATGGCACGAATTGGTCGTCGCTTCTTGAACCAGAGTCGCTGACCCCGGCCGGCCACTGCCATTTAAAATTATTTAAAATTCAAAATTGGTCCAGAGAGGCGTGAGTGTAAAATAGATATCCAAAACAAAAGCATGATATAAAAGACAAACAAATAAAAAAGAAGAACACAATTATAAACAGGGGAACATTTATTCATTCTTCTCGCAAAATATGTTCCATTCATGTACGCGTACCACATTCAGGCTAATTATTCACCTTATCTTTGTGTCTATTAGAACCTTTATTACAAATAATTTCATCAGCAACTTTAAATATTATAGGTAAGGGATACCAGCTCAAAAAAACTCAGAATCTTACACGCGTAAAACCGTGAGATTCGACATAACATAATACAAATTTCGAGGCAGCATCAGTCGCTATCGCTCTTCGATAATTTCGTTCCCACGGCACGGATGTTTATCGGTGAAGGACGCGCTTGCACATGCTATGCTATAATTGATAAGACATTCGTTAACTATTTTATTGTAATGTTCTATTTTATTTTAAAAAAGAGGAAGTTACCATATCTTTGTGACGATGCTGACCTCCTTCATCGTCATCCCACCTTTTCATCGCCCTGTTTACTGGTCACATTGGCGCCCGAACTGAAGAGAAAATACAAAGTGGATAACAAGCTATTTTCTATTCATGGGTAATCCCACCTAATCTCCTAAAACTGATCCCCTGAGGGATCCGTTTTATTTTATAATATTTTCTATTCCCATCGGAACCCCAATGCAGGGGATCAAGAATAAATTAATATTTTATTCCCACCTGATACCCTGGCACTTACAAATTTATTTGATTTGAAATGCAGTCCATGTACATATGTATCTAACCCGCTAATTGCTATTCAATATAATTAATCGTAGTAAGGGTATCAACATATATGAAAATTGATATAAAAATATATTAAATTCCAATTATCCGTCCATCATGTGTTTCGGAAGGGCTAATTAATGGTAAAATTGACAAAACACTGTCTTCCGGCCGCGCCATGTTGGCCGGTCACGCGAAACCAAAGGCTGCGTCAAAAGGAGCCTACATTGTCCGCATGCACCCGTAAATATCCATAAAGGAGCAACTAAAATACGCAAAATGGCTATACCAATGGAACCCAATTGTCTTCTGTAGCTAATATGGTAACAGCTCATCTTTTGCCACCACATTTACTACGAATGACAAACGTAACAATGAACGTTATTTTATTATTATCAAATTCAAAAGTGTACGTGTTTGAAAGCGAAACTTCCTACCTTGCCCTATGTTCCCTGAAAAGGAGCTCCAACTATCAAAATTGGCGTCGAAAAAAACACGTTACGCCATATGGAGTGTCTGCCGGTGGCAAACAATAGTGAAATTATATCTGTAATAAGTTGCGCTCACGCACGCAACGCAACTGCTTCGGTACGATCTTTGTGTGAATACAAAAACTGTACTACTCAATTGGATATCGAAGGACAAGATTTTGTACAGTGAAAGTTATACAAATCTCGTTGATTTTGTACTTATGTAGTTTACGACATGTTTGATTTATTTTCTCTCATAATATTAAGTGACGGGACGAACAAGCCGTGAGCCTGATGGTAAGCTACACACCTGTCCATAACAGTTGCAGTGCCACTCAGAGCTTTACGTTGCAAAGATCTGAGGGGCTCTGCCACTGCGCCCGTCACCCTGACACATAAGTTCATAAGTCCCATGTACCTGTAATCTCACCAGCACCCTTACCCTTCAAAACCGGAACACAGTATTGCTGACATTACTGCTTGGCGGCAGAAATAGGTAAGGCGGCAGTACTACACTAGTACCTGGATAAACTCTTTCACAAATTCTTTACATACCTTACATATTAGATGTATATTAGATAGATTTAGATTTATGTACATTAAAGAGACTTTATTAAAATAAGGTGGTGGACGTATTACACCGTCCTACTACTCTGGAGCTGATGATACTTTTACTAGAGCAAGTATAATCGATCCATATACTTATAATTCATAACTCAACTTTTCACGGAACAATTGTGGCTTGTAGTCACAATCCATTTCTATTTATACCAAATGTAAAACTTCGTAGAGAGAGACATGGATATCCAAAACCGACAGGCCTAGAATTGAATAAACCATTGAAATACTACTAACGTCGCATCGTATGGTAAGAATACTATCGACAGTCCGCTGCACGATGTCTCTGGATTTGGGGAACTCAATATTGAGAATACACAGCCTCTATCTTCAACCTGCATGCACCTTGTGATACGCTACCGTCACGTTACACGTCCGATGGTGACAGGGGGTATGGTGGATATTTTTCTCCAGCCAGGATTCTTTCTTTTTCTTCTATATTAAGTGACAGAACGAACAAGTTATGCGGCGAGTAGTAAGCGATACTCCTTTCCTGTGTCGCAGGTACCGTGGACACACACATAGGCATTCACAAATTACACACCAATCTCACGAGAGAAATAAATGTAGACCATATTTTCTCCCGACCTGGGAATTGAAACCGGGACCACTGCGTGACAGATCAGCAGTCACGCAGCAGTTGCAGTGCCACACAGAACTTTAAATCGCAAAGATCTGAGAGGCCACTGCCACTGCACCCGTTACCCTGACACATTGCCAAGTCCCATGTGCTTGCAATTTTACCAGCATCCTTTACCATTTAAAGCCGGAATACAATATTGCTCACACTATAGCCTGGCGGCAAAAAAGGTGGCAGAACTTCTCTGGACGAACACTTTCACAAGAAGTTATACTGCTGCTAGATCTCAAACGATGATCAGATCAGATCTCCGATAAAATGGATTCACGTTCCTCAGCAGTGAGGAAATTAATGGGAAGAAAAAAAGAGAATTGACAATGATACTGCGAAACCGAGTCATTATAATACCTTATCCGAAAACTTTTACGATGTCCAAACTGGTATAGCAATATGCATTTAATACCATAGGGTAAGGTTTATAAATTAAAGCCAAACAACAAAAAACAAACAAACGATCGTAATATCTAAACAACCCTCATTTGCAGTTAACATCAGACAAATCAGTGCAACAGCGAAAATCCCGCTTTATTAAATGTACAAAACGATATCCCTCAACAAAGAGTGGACACAAAGCGAAGTACTTATGGCATTAGCCCTCGAACTCCGCCGGACAAGAAGGGAAGATCTCGCGTGCAAGGGACTTAAAAGTTGGACTTAATAGACTTAATTTGTAGGTACGGCATAAGCCGCTTCGCTATGACCCTCCCTAAACTGCGATGCCTGTTTTTACTATCGATAGAATGTTCAAAATATCGACAACTCCGGTAAACTTGTTAAAGTTCTCCTTGTTGCTTATGTTAACTCATTGAATATTAATGCAATTAAAATGTTGTCAGGAAATACATAATTTATCTCAATAGGGGAAATAATTATTTGTCTTTTTATGTTACAAATTACTTTGTTAAAAAGTGCCTAAAACTTTCCTTTCATATGCAATTGCAACACACACGAAATGGCAGTCAGCAGTTGCAAAAGTTAGGTGCGACGAGTACTTTGACACTTTTAAAACGTTCTCAAATAGCGTATCACACAGGACTTAAAAATACAAATTTATTAAAAATTTTATCGATCATAACCACCGTACGTCCCTAATTTTTACGTATAACAACAATTAACTCCCAGCGTTTGTTTGTGTCGATTTCACAACATAATTGCGGCATCGATATATTTTGTTCATTGTGTAAACTCATAAACTAATTATGCGCATAGTTTTTTTTTTTCAATTCCGAAGAACCCAAATTACGGCGGCGCCTTTTTAATGCAGCGGCCGCCCGTACTGGACTGTATGTTTGAAAAAAGTCCACCTTTTCTGGCTAATAAGGTGATTGACACGTTGCCAAAAAAATTGACGACCCAGAGCAGGAAATTGTTATTTTAAAATTAAGCTTGCCTTTGCTAACTTCACTTGATACAAAAAATACATTTTTATGCAGTACTTCTTACCTTCTTGAATGAAATTTTATAGCATTAGAGCTCCTTGTGAATGAATGTAGAAGAAGCACTGCCATCTTACCTATTTCTGCTGCCAAACAGTAATGCAAGCTTTATTGCGTTCCGGTTTTGAAGGGTAAGACTGCTGGTGAAATTACAGGTACATGAGACTTGTCACCTTATGTTCCAGAGTGTCAGACCCAGTGCCCCTTAGATCTTCGCGAATTAAACCTCTGAGTAGCACTGCAACTTCTATGGGCAGGCGTATCATTACCACCAGGCGCACGACTTGCTTGCTTTGTCACTTGCCACTTGCAATGCCACTCAGAGCTTTAAATCAGAAAAGATGCCACCGTGCCCGTCACCCCGAGTCATAAGCTAACAAGTCCCATGTGCCTGTAATTTCACCAGCACCCTTACCCTTTAAAACCATTATTGCTTGGCGGCAGAAATAGGCAAGGTGGCAGTACTTCCCTGGACGAACTGGGAACAGGGACGAACAGGGAGCTCTACTGCTACTAAACATCGAGGTTGAGAAACCGATATATGCCTCATCTAATTATAAAACTGTCTGATTTAAAAGGGGCAATGTCGCAACGGTTGTCGATATTCGATCAAAGATGCTCACAATCGCTATTTGACAAGAAATCTCCTGGGAAATGTGAAATTTCAATCTAAAATCAAAGACGTATGTCAGTTTTAGGTAAACATTGATCCGTGTTGTGTCCGGTAACAAATATTCTGTTTAGACCGCACGGTTTCTTACAATTTGTGCCTTATATCCCACGTAGAAACCAACACTGAAACTTCAATGGTCACTTCCTGAAAATTTACCTTTGTAGTGACAGTATCGGTTTGAATGTGGAATATGTTGTGGTATTCGAAAATATTTCACTAATTATATACTTCATACTTTTTTAGTTCGTACTTTGTGGCCGAGTTATAAATTCTTTTGAAGTGTATTTTTGTTATTAATTATGTAATAATGTTATTAACTTATGCTTCCTTTTCCTTTGTTTTACTGCATTACATGTGAAATAAAATCATTTTCAATTAGAATCTCATCAAAAACAGATCCCAATTCGAAATTAATCGAATTGGAATGTTTTAATTAAATTCAGCATTTTATGTTTTATTTTATTGAATATCATTATTTGACGACCTCCACAAGCCACACAGCTTGCGGTTTTCATGATGTCGCCATCTCTGAGGTCCCAGGTTCGAACCCCAGTCGGGTCAACATAGAAACTAATTTTACTATATTATCTCGGGTCTGGATGTTTGTGGTATCATTGTTTCCGATTTCCATACCACAAATATTATAGTTACTATATTTTTACTACCATGCTATGCATATTACATTTTTTTGTAAAAATTCTCCACTAGTTTGTTATTGTTTATACAAATTTCGAACAAACACAAAGAACCCTGTCGTCGCCACGGTGAGGCAAAAAAAACGCTGTTTCTGTTCCAGTCAGATTGAAGAATATTTTTGTATCAATAATAAAATTTTTTGAAATAAACTAAAAACCGTCTTTGGTTATTCAAACCATTATAGTCAGACTACCCATTCGCAGGCACGAACGCCTCAACTCAACACATACGAAGCATCGGTTTCCAGCGCTCCTTCCTGGACACCACTTCCCTGGCGCTGAGAGACTCCATGGAGTACAAGAACTCGTCTTCAAGAAGTCTGCGCTCGCTGTCACATGAGGAACGAGAGTACAAGACTAACGCCAATTTACCCGCTGCAGGTATGTAACTGTTTTGAAAACTTATAGCTTATATATATGTATATACTTTATAGCTTAATTGCAAATTTTTTAACAATTCAAAAAAATTGTAATAAAAATGAAAGTAAATTAATTAGCTACTCCGTGAACCCAGTATCGAACCGATAGTAAACCCGAATCCGGCCGAATCTTGCCGAACGTCGAACAATCAAGAACTCCTGAGTGAACGCGTTATTTATTTATCATCAGCCCATTTGTACGTCCCACTGCTGGCCAATGCGAATAGGGGACTTCAGATATAAAATTTTATAACAGTAGAGCTCGTTGTGAAAGAGTTCGTCCAAAGAAGTACTTTGTACACTAATGTGAGCATTACTGCGTTCCGGTTTTCAAGTGTAAGGTGCTGGTGAAATTACAGGCACAAAGGAATTGTCAAGTTATATCTCAGGATGACGGGCGCAGTAGCACTGGCCTTAAGGTCTTTGCGATTTAAAGCTCTGAATGGCCCTGCAACTATTATGGGTAGACGTGTCGCTTACCACCAGGCGAACGACATGTTTGTCCCGTCATTTGCTATTATAAAAAAATCTCATAATTTTTTTTTTGGACTGTGACTATGGGACATGCAAAAAACCCAAAAAGGTGGTTTATTTAGATCCGAACAAAAAGTATCATTTCCAATCTGTAGCAATCGTGAACCCGAGAATTCGTTATCTACCCTTGTTTTATCGTCGACATATTGTTGTAAAACGGTACATCCATCTTTATGCTTAACTAGCTAAAGCGCGCGACTTGGTTTTTAGAACAGGTACTTTTAGTTGCCTACTGTACTATACTAATAGTTTTATTGGGTCGGTACAAACTTTCATCCCCTATTTCACCCCCTTTAAGATTTGTTTTTGTAACAAAAGTAGTCTACGTCTTTCTCCTAAATCGCATGTATCTCTATACCATTCATCGAAATTGATTCAGCGATTTGGGCGTCAAAACGTAACAGAGTTACTTTCGAATTTATAATATTAGTTTGGATTAGTGTGCTACTACACTTTAATCAAAATCATTACCTACATGCATAAAATCGTCTTAACCAATTTATATCCATAAATTATTACGCAAATCATGCTAACAACCGGCAGAGAGCAAGAAGCGGGTAACTAATTTTCTTAGTAATTACACTAAATAACTGTAAAGTGTCCCGACATAGGCGCAGGCGCACTGTTAAAAGTATTAATATCTGCGCTCATTACCGGCACAATCACGACCCTCTAACTGACTGCCGCCTTATTTGCCGACGAGCTGCAGTCCGCGTTCTTGAGAATCAACTTAGAAGTGCCATCAAGAAATTTTACCCATCGTATAATAAAGCCACATGTTATCAGATGTCAAAAATGCTTTTATTACATACACATTTACAGTCATAAAAATAATACGAATTTCATTAAACAAATTCTTATCGTACCTATTTCTGCAACCAGGCAGTAATGTGAGCTAGTTTTGAACTACTACGTGCGATTCGTAGCAGGGGGTCTACTCTAGATCTCCGTCCGACATGCGTCCGAAACAATTACTGTCAAATAAGTAATATTCGACAAAATTAAAAGACAAGTATCCAGTATGAAGCTTCATTCGCATCACGCGTCTTTTCATTTGGTCAAGTATTGCTTATTTGGCAGTAATTGTTTCGGACGGAGATCGAGTGTAGACCCCCAGTTCCGAATCCGAAATGTCACAGGGATCATTTTATCTCTATGTGTACGAGCGATATTCGTATTTTCCCGGATTCGAATTGGACTTAGTCCACAAGCGACATCCGAAGGGGGTCCGAGTATTTTAGGTTTTTATAGTCTCGGATTCCGAATGAACCCGAATCGGATGCAGTGCTGGTGAAATTACAGGCACATGGGGCTTGTCGACACGTGCTTCAGGGTGACGGGAGCAGTGGTAGAGCCCCTCAGATCTCTGCGATGTCAATAAAGTTCACGACTTATTCGTCCCGTAATAATTCTCGTATTGAAAAGTCAACACTACATCAGCTCGAATTTTCCCTAATACGGTTCATTTTGCTTGGATCGAGCGGCAGGGCTTTATTTCAGAATTTATTTTCTTACAGAAGAAATTAAACCCATTTGAAAAATGTATATCGTATATTATACGTGTTCTAAAAAAGTTCAGTTGATGTAAAAAAAAATAGTGTATGTCAAGTACCTATTGAATACAGCGGTTTTCTCGTAAAATTTCGAGGAATCGGTTTTCGCACCATATAGTAATCAGTTTATATAATCAATTTTACTACATATTTTTTCCAAAGTCATTGATTCAACACTTTCGCTGTTATGTGGAATCAACCAAAGCCATTTGAGCTCTTAAGCATAAAAAGTTATCAGCTAATTTCGTTAGTAGAATCTTTATACATATATAGTCTGTCTGTTTTGAACACTGAGCAAAATAACATTTGTAAGGTTGCCAGTTTTTATAAAATTTTAAATAGTTCTGTAGTTGTTGTCGATAGTTGTATCGATATATTGTGAACGAAGATATAATTTTGCCAAAAATGACTGAATTCCGAATGTTACGACATTCTAATGATTACTAATTGCGTCATAGCCTTCTTTATTCTTATTTTGACTGTTGGTCTACTAATAACGAGATAAATTTTTATCATATACATTTTAACAAGACTAGCCTGATATTATTTATATTGAATTAAAAGTTCGGCTGTTTATTCCATGAGCATAAGCGTGACCAATATTCAGTCGATAGTCGATAGAATATTTATCGACTGCAATCACTAGCTTGACACTTTTGCGCACTTAATTTTACTCCGTTTTCGAAAAATATACTTCTCTCCTGAAAAAATGTCATTTTGCTGTAACCTGTAACAAGGTTCCCAGTTGCGAAATGTTTGATGTTCTGAAAAAACCTCAAGAGAATCCTTGACTATACAAAAAACATAGTATAGTAATGTCGCACAAACTGCGAACCGCACACGTGCGCCTACCACACGCTACTAGGGTGGTAAGTATTAAAAGTACAGTCTGTATTTTATCGCTGAGCACTTGTAACTGTGTCTCGTATGGAGCGTAACTAAGTGTTCTTTTCAATATTATGCCACACACACAGTGCAGAAAATAAATCATTTCATATTATTCAGGAGGTAAAGCCATACTCTGGTGTTTGTTACACCTTTATAGATAAATAAATATTATTTCTTCTTATTATTTTATTAACAACAATGACACAAACAGAAATGAAAAGACTTCGACTCGTTCATCATATATGTCAGTTATTATTAAACCATATTATTTAACTATAATTAGGTATACCTGATCTAAACCGGCGTGACCATTTTTTTTTATGGTACCTTTTACTAACGTATACATTGATAATAACTACACTCATGCATGTATGTATACACGTCAAAAGTGTCCAGGGATCAAGCACGTTTTTGCCAATAACTGAAAATCAAGTTTTTTTGGTCAAATTCCTAGTACAAAAATAAATAAATAAATCATTTAATAAATGTATATAGATATTTTTATTTAATTTTAATAGGGTTATAATTATTAATACAAAGATCGAACACTCAGAAAAAATTCTCCGAAAAACCGACGTCTTCTAACTTACCGTGCCAGACTCTAATATATACCAACTAAGCCACGGAACGAACCAGCGGACCTCGCGAATTTTTCTATGTGCTTGCGTCGTATCTTTGTATTTGGTTTTTTTAACGACTTTTTAGTCGGGTTAATAGGGTTTTTTTTAATTACCTTGATCCCTGAGTGTATTTCTGAACGTTTAATTTGAAAAAAGAATGACTTGAATCGTCTTTTGATTTCAAATAAACGTTCAGGTATATGTGGCCTGTGGTTCGTATGAACAATGTTATCATAATTTAACCATATTTTAGAGTCCCTGTAATAAATATATCCATGACCATATACATCAACTTGTTGTATCTCTCATTTAGGATATTGCAAGTCATCATTACCGTCGACTGTAGTAGTGACTAACATGTCGGCGGTAAGTCTAATACTACTAAGTACGGTAGCATTCTACTACTCGGTCGTATCTATCTGGCCTTACTAATAAGGTTCATTTTTAAGTGTTTTTGCCTTCCTAAATATGATGTCAATTTATTATTCGTTTCTAGAAGCCTTCTGGACAAATCATATTAGACCAGAAGACATAAGTACACATATACTACCACGTCAGTCTTCGGGATCTTGCTTAAAGTTCTACATTCCTACATAAAAAATACTTTAATAAGATTCAATTTGCTATTTTGTTCTAGAAATCTTCTGGACAGATCACATTTAACATGTACACACGCCAGCACATCAAGCTACACATTGACGTATTTTGTTCCGTTGCATTGGAGGCGATTTTCGAACAAAAATGTGTAGTCTGATGTGCCGTTGTCCGTACATACACATAATATTAGGTAATCAAAAAATACGGTCCTCTACTTACTATGTTCCTATACGACTCTCTCACGTCCTCTCCTACGGGAAGTAAGCACGGAATACGGTCGTCTACTTACTATGTTACTAAATGTAAGTAGACGACCCTCTCACTTCCTATACTCGCTTGGACGAAGAAATACACTCAGTCTGTTTAAACATACTTGTGTACACTTGTTACTTTTAACCTCTCCTTTTTAAGGACATACTTGATCTGGTTGAGATATAAACGCACACACATGTGAGATATGTACATCGAGGTCGCCCACATATAAAAAAATGACCTGCCATGTCATTTATTGCGCTGTAGTACAAGTATCTAACTGTTCTCATTTAATACACACGTATTGTTTATACACATACTATATTAACATAATTTAAAGTCATTTCAAACTGTTCCCAGAAAATATATCATTTCTTGTAATCCGATAATATAACGTCGTTTATTCACGCCTAACGAACTATTGAACTGGTTTTTCAATCAAAACAAAAACTGTCTTTGCACATACATAACAATCGCGGACACTGTTCCTTGAGTTTTACAAAGGAGCTATGAGCTTGTTCCTTTCCTCAGACGAAAGCAGAAGGCATTTTATACGCTGTTTTTTTTTAATTCGCCTCCTCATTGTAATAAAGCCACATGTATAAAATATCAACTTTTCAGAAGAAAGATAAACTTTTTGTGCTTAAATAGGATCACATATACCTACATAAATTGTTTCATGTATATAAAAAGCACTTTTGACGTATTTCATTACATGTGGCTTAATTTACAAAGGGTTCGAATTATTTTCGGGCCCTTTCTACTTGTTTCCAAGCCCAAAATTATGCGCTTGAGGCGTTTACAAGGCAATCCCAGCAGCAACTTTCATCACCGCGCGCGGCAATCTGCGCGCGCACTAATGACGAATGCGCTTCGCCCGTGCTCCGGTCATTACGCACATTATTAGCTTAGCCTCGCGCCAACTGATTTCGCATGTAGAATTTGTTTGTAAAACACAACTTTAATGTAAGTCTACAGACATGGCAATGGAGATGCTTAAGTAGCGCAATCTGAACTTGATTCAGATGAAAATCAAACCTAGTGTAATACAACTAAACTACTCCAATAATTCTGTTAAATATATAAATCAAAACTGTCTGGGGATCAAGCACGTTTTTGCGAATTTCATAATTTAATAAATTATTAAATAAATCATTGAAAAACAGTTACAATGTATAATAAAGAAGATATACAAAGAGCTTTAAATTGCTAAGATCTGAGGGGCACTGCCACTGCATCCGCCACCCTGAGACATAAGTTGACAAGTCCCATGTACTTGTAATTTCACCAGTAGAAAATTAGAAAAATTCATAATTTCCCAAATTGGTCATACGGGGAATCGAACCCGGAACCTTCTCGTCCAACGTCCACAGTGCAAACCGTTGGTCTACCGAGGTTGTCTAATACCTTTTCGGACTGTTGGTTCCGCTCTTGGTTCCACTAGTGGGTCCAGCAGGATTTTCAAATACTGATGTCCCCACTTAGATGGTAGAACCAGCGATCTTAGTTTTAACAAGCACATTTCTGGGCTCGTGACCCCATTCACAAGTTTTAACAACTAAACCTTTTTAATGAAAAATAAATGATAAAAAAAATGTTAACAAGGGTAATGTCAAATAACTTTGATTATTATGTACTTACTACCAATTACAAAAATAAGCATGTATTTAATATGAATGCATTCCTGACCATAATATACAAACAAAAACTCCAAACATATACCCCTCTGTTAATTAAATTTTTATTGAATTGATATTCAATTATTTTTTGTGAAATTACTCCACTAGTTTGTTATAATTATTAATACAAAGATCATAGATGGCGCTACGACTAAAAAGTCGTTGAGTGTTCGATCTTTGTATTAATAATTATAACAAACTAGTGGAGTAATTTCACAAAAACAATTCAATAAAAATTTAATTAACACAGTGAATAGCGACATCTCTCGCCGGGACTGGTAGCTCGAAAGGTACTAACTGGGTGATAAATCTGTAATAGATTTCTCATAGATGGCGCTACGACTAAAAAGTCGTTGAAAGACCAAGTACAAAGACACGACGCAAGCACATAGATAAATTTGTGAAGTCCGTTGGTTCGTTCCGTGGCTTAGTTGGTATAGCGTCTGGCACGGTATGCAAGAAGACGTCGGTTCGAATCCGACCGGATCGAAGGAATTTTTTCTGAGTGTGAACACTCAGATCAGATCTTTGTATTAATAATTATATACCCCTCTTTTTGCTAAAACAGCTAGTTTTATGCAATTCCTTTAGACGTTTCAAAAATTCCCAAATCATTTCACAAATACAAATCATGGCTAGGTCATCCGAAATCAATCACCGGTCGCAAACAGTCGATGGGGTAGTTATTCCCGATGATGGTGAGAGGGGAAGGGTCGCAATCGGAACAAACCAATTACTGGCACACACCTTGCGGACCCGCTGCCGCAGCCCGCTGGCTACGGCAACAACAGCACGTGTTTCTGACAATATGCCGTCAAATTATCACACGTAAACACGAGTCATACTTGTAGACTGTAGAAATTTGTAGAAAAGAAGGTTAGATTTGATTGTGCCTACAAATTTATCATTATTATGATAGTGCCGGTGCACGACTTGTTCACCCCGTCACTTGGTACTATTTAAAATAATAATCTCAGTACAGAGTACTAAAAAAACCGGCCTCAAAAATACGTGGAATTACGTCTATTTGCTAAGTTTTATTGAAATATCCCCTAGTTCGCCACTATACAGGACTTGACACTGGAGATAATAAAAATCGGTTCCCCCTATTCAAAGAATATTGATAAAAAAACGCCTTGAATTGGAGAAATAGCAAAATCAACCATTAAAATAATTGCTCCTAAATTAAAGTTTAGGCGCTATTTATAAAAATGAATCTTCATTCGTGAACAGCCACTCTTGGAGGTGGATGATTTTCTTCAAAATGAAATGGGACCACTATGCAAGTACCCCCTTTCCAACAAAAAAGAATCATGAAAATCGGTTCACAAATACCGGAGTTATCGTAAAACAAAAAAAAGAACATACAGTCGACTTGAGAACCTCCTCCTTTTTTGAAGTCGGTTAAAAAGTCTAAAGGTTCGTTATTTACAGGTAGACTTTTACAATATTAAGAAAACAATAATAACATCGCAAATACGACGCTGGCTATTGAACATAAGGTCTTTATTCTTCATTTTATGCCTGAAATTGTGCTAGATTTCCCTAACCTTTAATTTGAAAGACAGTAGGGCAATATAGAATTAACAGGGCTGCTGTGGTAGCTAACCCTATCACTGGTAAATATTGACCTTTTTAGAAGTTTAAATCGATAAGACCAACACAGTTACTTAATGGATATAAAATTGTTTTCGTTTAAAAAGCCCAATGAATCTATAAACATTGTATTATATTTGCGGTTACAAAAACGTAATTACACAGTCCGCTCCACAAAGCTTGACTATAATTAATATTATTTAATCATCGAAAGAAAGTACATTGATTGTTTATGTTTGTGACTCTATCAGTGCAAAAGTGGTGTAACCCCTAGAAATGCACATGCGATGTCTTAACTACAAAACTTCAATAAGGTTATGGGCTGAACATCGAGCATATAACCAGAAATAGAGACGAATTATCATTTAATTTGTTCGAAAATTATTCTGCCAAATCATTACGGTGACAATTGCGCTCCGATTGGCCAGCCCGACTTCGAAACAATTGACCGGTGTCGTCAATTGTTTCACTTCAAATCGGTCACTTTAAGTTGAGCTTTACTATAATGGACAAAAATTGAAATATTACATATTTAATATTTGCCCACCATTGTTAGAGATATTTTTATTACAATAAATACAGAATATTTTTGGAATATACGGAGACGCACACACGGGTCAGTTGTTGGCGCTGTACTATTTCAGCTTTCTAATTTGTGATTTCAGCACAAACGAGAGTTGATATTTAAAAGTGACATAAGGCCCATTTACCTCGTAAATCGTTTTGTCTTACCAATTAGCACCACTAAAAAATGCATATATAGAAGATGAGAGATGAGATGAGATTTAAAATTGGTCAATTCGTTTGATGTATAGTAATCATATATGACCAATATACAGTTATTGAACTTTTTACATAAATGAAAATAACGTACAAATATATAATAATTATGTACTTTAGTATCATTTAAAGTAATATTATAAAAGAAATTAAGTGCGGGTTACACCGCTTTTATAATTAAATGAAGTT
Organism: Hyposmocoma kahamanoa; assembly: GCF_003589595.1. Taxonomy (NCBI): domain Eukaryota; kingdom Metazoa; phylum Arthropoda; class Insecta; order Lepidoptera; family Cosmopterigidae; genus Hyposmocoma; species Hyposmocoma kahamanoa. The sequence continues at coordinate 17,039,195 of NW_020653853.1, read as the reverse complement.
ATATTTTTTTAAATATTATTTTGTGCATAATACAAAATAATCGTTACATAAAACACAATTTTTTTAAATTATATGAAATTTAGTCCACAAACAATATTTTTTCGCTTAAAAATACGCAAAAATCGTAAACATCTGATGAATATTTTTTTTGTGTTTTTACAAGTCACTCACGGCTCGGAATTCACCGAATATATGTACTCGACTACGCGTTTATCTCCGAATTCTCGTTTTGCACACTAGTGGTGACAGTCATTTGTTTTGTCTACAATTCGAAACAATAGTCTGTGTAGTTGTCGTAAATGTCACACGAATTGCGATTCATGTGGCCATTCGATATCGGATGGTAATCTTTTTCAATACTCGAGAAACGACTTCAGTTGCTGCCAAAGATGTCGCCAAGTCAATAAACTGGGTACTACCTTTGAGACTAACATAAAGGGTGTACATTATATGTATAACGTGACATGTATAAGTGCAACCATGGTAGCCTAATTGGTTTGACCTATCGCCTTTCAAGCAGAGGACGTTGGGTTCGAATTCTGGCATGCACCATTAGAAATTTGAAATTTACCGTGGCTTTTCGCTGACAGAAAACACCGTGAGGAAACCACACATCAGCAAAGTAATTTAAGGATGTGCCCTAACTACAGCCCCAGCTCTTCCTTCGTGAGAGGAGGCCTGTGTCTGACAGTGAAACCATATATAAGTTGACTATTATTGGTATTGTATAAATTTAAAATCAAATATAAATATAAACTCAAGGAAAAATTCGTGGCGTTTTTATCATATTATACGACGTTTAAGAGGGAGCATGCCAAAAAAGTTTTGACGTTCGCTCCGCCCAAATTTGTGAAACAAATATATGCCTGAAGTTCGCGTGGCATGCGACAGGAGATGTTGAATTTTGCGCATTAAAAGTACCAAATTCGTTTTAGCGGAATAACTCTAAAACTAAAGGGATTTTAAAAAATCCGTAGTGACAGTTGTCGATCATGCATAAATATAATTAATTATCTAATTTTTGTCCTAATAACCTGTAGCATTTCGAGCATAAATCGAAAAAATGTGAAAATTAGAGGTCATTTCGTGATTAATGTCTATGCTTGAATATATCGTGTAGTTACTCATACAATATTTTATTTTTAACTTTAAAGTGGATATACCCCTCTAAAATCAAATCGAATATTAGGAATTTTTCCTCTGCTCCCTCTTAAAGAGTGAGCGTCTGTAGATTATTACAAGTCAATAATAGTGACATTTGTCAATTCAGCGCAAAAGTAATAGCGTTATAAAAATGAACTAATATTCAGAAAAATACAATACAATATTACTTTGATCAAATCGACAATGCTTCGCAGACTTTTTGGAAAACATTGTGGTGTTTATGGTGACGATGCTTTATCAAAATCAGTAGCTCGCAAATGGTTTGCTGGTTATCGTTCTGCACATTTCAGTGCTAAAGACGCGCCGTGCTCTTGTCAACCAATTATTGAAAAAGTCGATGAAATTCCTCTAACAATTTAAGAAGATCGGCACATTTCATCTTATGACATCGATACAGAACTAAACATTAACCAAAAAGAAGTTTTACAACATTTGCATAAAGCTAGACACCAGAAAGAAACTCGATATTTTGGTACTCATGAATTATTAGTAAAAATTTTTCGCTGCTGAAACGAAACGACAATGAGCCATTTTTGAAGAGTTTGACAACGGGCAGTGAAAAGTGGGTGACACATGACAATAATGTGTGACAAAATAAAACTTATATCAACACGATTTTATCACATTTGCAATCTCACTCTCAATTTGACATATAAATAAAATTTTCAAAATTTCACGTTCAATGCTCAAATTCTACAAAACTGTAAAATCGTGGTCGTCGACCCTTGCTGAGAGAGAGAAATAATAACAATTACATCAAATGGGATGCGAGAAAAAACCCGGCACAGCACAATGTCATTACAGAGGCGGCACTTCGTGAGACGCAGAACTACGAATGCTTAGAACTACTTACACCTTATATAACCTTTCGAAACCTGATTCAATTTTCTTTAGTGAAATAAAAACTTTCTACTACATGTATAATACAGCTTCTGCGAACTTGGACGAGTGAGCCGTCTAACTCTTGCGGGTTGTCTCCATCTATGTCTCGAACAAAAATTGTAAATGATAAATGAGTACAAATGTTTATTTACAAAGAACAATTTCTAGAGTTTCTTGCTCATTCTTTTCAGGAGAATCTGCCTTACGAGTGAACAGTAAATTTTAATCAATATCATATTTTCAAGTTTAATTTGCTTATCTATGAAATAAAGACTATATACACTTGCAATCTTCGCCTCAGTGTTAGTGCTACAAGCGACCAATCGTTCAACCTTACAAGATTTTTATGACCTTCCCATACTCATTATAACAGAAAAAGCGGTATATTATAGTTTAATATATTTATTTCTCATAAGAATATAAATTCACTTAGCGAAAAATACAAGGTATCATAAAATTTTTACAGGGAGTACGTGCTGGTAAAATATTGATATGAAGGTATACAGATAAAAATTTCGTGTTCCAAGAAAAATACCAAAGCAAGGCCCAGATCAAGTATTGTAAGCAATTGCCATACAAACTTTAATAGCTAGAACAACATATAGAAATACATTAGCGGTATTAACAGCAAGTGTCAACATTAGCTGTATATTACAGTCCATTTCTAGACACAACCCTGTCCAGTCTTTGGGAGACCTCAAGACGCACTACTTAACAGTTAGAAATTTTCAAATCACGACCACATTTTTATCCCGAAAATCCATTAATAATAAATCTGTCCAAATTCATCTACATTCTCCATTTCCATGGCTTCAATTGCGTTTATGGACGCATATTATTGCAAATCACATACACACGCAATTGACCCTAATTTATTCAGCAAATGGCAATACTAAATAAATAAGTTGTCCACTTCTGTTAGATACGTAACGTGTCTCTCGGCTTGTCTATCAACGTTTGAGTCCGGAGTAATCAGAGTGGAAGCCGTCGCTACGGCTTTGCCATCGCCACGTTCACGTAATTTGCCCATCATTTATAACCATAAAACGCTTCTTATAACGGTTCATTCATCCAATTTCGTCTAAGGTCATTGATAATTATCTATGTGTCCATCCTTCCCGTTCCTTCGAAGGATTTTAAAAGCGCAATACAATTTTTATACATAATGTGGTAAATTCGGTTTGTAATTTCAAATTCGTAATGGCATCTCGAAAATCGATTTTCTTTTGTCATCTTTCATGACCAACGTTTCTCACCCATAGTTCTTGGAAAATAGACTAACCAAAAAAAGTTGTTACATTATATCGCGCCTTATTTCCGGTAAAGCATTTCGATTTGATTGATCAATTTCGATGATCAATATCTCAGGCGCCATGATTGGCTACTGACCAGCTACCGCTGATGCAACTATTTTTATGATCCGTCTGTCTGTTTACAATACAACGATTCAAACTCATTTTTATCGTAATAGTAAAATCGAACGGGCGCATCGATGTACTGTGAAATAATGTTAAAATAGAAGATTATCGGACGCTGGACGTTTTCGAAGCGTAAGCCTGCGGTTACACTTACACAAATAAAGTCAATCTTGGTGCGAGAGCGAGGTTCCGTGTGAAAATTTGATAACGAAACTATGGATCGATGGGGCTGCAGAAATCGAGGGGCAATAGCTGCGGTTTCAATCCGAGTGCTACTGTGGGATGTAATAAGCGACCACGGATTAGCTGCCTTCGCACCACTCGCCGCACCGCCCGCACAGCCGCCGCACGCGCCCGATTTCAACACATATGATGTTGATGACATCCAATTCTATTCTACCTTCCCTAAACACAAATTGCTTTACACAAAAAGCTCACGTATCAAATCAACATAAAAATGACGTCTTCATCCATCGGAAAGGATTCCGTAATTACGAAAATAGATCTCTGAGACCGTTTATGCTTTACATCGACCGATAATGGGGCTACTGGCAAGCTTCTTGAGCTGGCTCGGGGCATTAAAACTATTAAAATGTGTGGAGGCGGGGCGGTATGGAATTAAACTGGTAGCCGCAGACCGCAGCTCCTGGACTATCTGAACAGTTAGCCCGATCTGATCTGCCTATTATCTCATACGTTGTGTAATTAGCTTCTTCACAATCTTACGAGCATGTCCGTTTATCCGGTTTAAGTGGAACATGGAGATCAAGTCTGCCCTTGGAACGAAAAAAGGCACAACTGTCGTATAAAGTACGCATTTTTTGTTACGAGGACAGAAGTATATTTTAATTACAACCTTTAAATACAAATATAAGTTAACATTACATACAGTCAATTCGGGTAACTTTGAATCGTGGTGTAACTTTGAACATAGTTGCGTAAAAGATTTAAAAATTTATTTTATGTATAGCAATCTTTTATTTTTAGTATTGAATCTGTGTAAATCGGAACAAAATTGTTAAACGACAGTTATGAAAGAAAAAAGTAATGTTAAATTGTATTTTTTTAAACTTTCGCGGTTATTTCTTGGCGAAAGTAGTTTGGTGTGATTTGTTGCTCAGTTTTAGAATCGGAATTAAATATATAAATCTGAATATTGACTGGTAAGTTTTGGTTTCCACATTTAAGTAGAGGTTTATATATCGCTTTTTTTAAAGAATAATTTAATTTGGTTTTGTATTTACGCGTAAAACGAATTAGCTTTTGACGACGTTACCAAACAGAGAAATTTGGGTAACTTTGAATGTGTTTGACTGTGTTTTTAAAGAAGAGGGTAGTCTGTTTCCAGGGAGAGTTCTAAAAGTTACTTCTTTGGAAATTACTGTCTCAGTGCTCCAAAAATGCTTTTTAGGAGGTTGGTCTTGGCCCTCTAACGTTCAGACATGTCAAGTTAATAAAGCCGATATTGTGAATATTATAAAAGAGCAACAGCTATCTAGAAAAGGCGGCCGTATTTATATTGATGACGACATTTTATTCAAGGAGGGGGGTGAATAGATTTTTGTTATGTATTTACTTTGCCTAAAATAATTGTTATAGGTGATTCATTTTGATCTCGTTTGATAGCTAAATAAGCGTAGAATTTATTATTAAACAGAAAATTTTCATTTTTATTCGCATTAATTAAAAAATCTAAAAAAAAAAACAAGTTTTTCATTTCAACTAAATTAGTTCGTCTCGTTTTATTACGGCAATACCAAGTCAAATGTCGTTTTTGAACGCACTGTCAGGAATATTTGGGCAGATTCACATCTAAGAAACATGAATACGTCGTATAATCTTACACAAACTGTAAAATATCTAGAAAATATACGGTTTCCATATCGAACGCTAATCTTATTCAAAGTTACCCAAAATTCAAGGCAACTTTGAATGTGACTTTTGAAGCAAATCTAGAACAGTTTTGTTGAATAATTACTAAATTCCTTCTATAAGAACGAAAAAAGGGCTTAAAAGAACACTATTCAGTTAATAAAGTAATTGTTAAGAAACATAATTAAATGCGAAATTATTAGAAAAACGCAAAAAATGTTCAAAGTTACCCGAATTGACTGTACGTTGCTCTGATCCTAAAGTAAGTAACTAAAGCATTTGTGTTATGGAAATCGGAAACAAAGACGGTACTATAAACGTTCCGATCCGAGACAATTTAGAAAAGTTAGTTTCTACATTGACCCAGCTGGGGAACGAACCCGGGACCTCAGAGATGGCGGCATCGTGAAAGCCGGTGCGCAAGCCACTTGACCTCAGATGGCGTCCTTGAAGTGAAGCCTGTATTGAATTGGACGTATAATGTAGCTGATATATTTATTTGTTTATTCAAGAAACAAAACAGTCAATATTCACCACATTAGCCAACAACATTAACCAAAATATTATACAACGTAGATCTAGAGTTTCCGTAATTTTCAAATGCTAAACTAACCATACCGGCTCAACTCTGAACAACAACGCTAGACGCAGACGGATAAGAACACGATACTAGAACAGTAAAGGTTTTGATTTTAGTTTTAAATTTTAACAACGAATTATAGAAAATAGTCTTTATGTGGTCTGTGGAAAATATCCACGTCCATGAACTAACAGGTCATCAGGTTTGACACGATCGCCTAATAAAGCTAGTGCCAACGAAACGTTTTCGCGACTTAATTAATCGCGATTAATCGAAGAAAGTGTGTTCCTACGACAAAATTTATGATTCAGTAGACGAGGTACTGAATCAAATTTATTATTTACTAGAATACGTATTAAAATATTCATTGCAACTGCGTATATTAATACTATGAATGGATGACCCATTGCGTGTACAATAGTACTATGTTATATACATAACTACTATAAATATCATGTTGTAGAATTCTAACCAACACTCAACCACGCGCATGCCTCATACAAGTGTCGGTCTGTCAGCGGTCGAAAACAAAAGCATGCAACAATGTAATTACAACTTTTAGCACTAAACCCCGCGCCAGCCAGCGTTTATTATTCAGCTTATTTGGCCTTTCCCTTCTCATTAGAAACGCTATTTACAATTATCCCGATTTTCTCGCATTCACCGAACAGTCAATGCATAAACCGCAGCGTTACGAAACGTTAAAAGCGAATTTAAGTTACATTAACGCAGATTTAGCTTATAAAAAGAAATAAGACATTTTCTATTTATTATGTTTAGCCATAAGCACTTTCTATTTGTTGCTAAATTAATAAATTTATGTTTTCTCAAACATGTTCGGAAATGTTCGTGTTACTTTCAAAAAACGAACACGGAAAGTTTGTCGTTTAAGGAGCGTGCGACTTTTCCCGGCCAAGGCCTGCCAAAGTAAGTATGAAAACCCATTACTGTCCACCTCTCTAAACTTTTAATTGTACCTACTAATAATGAATTATGTAAACAGGCAAAAGAAGAACTCATACAGCCTGTGTTCATAGTTCTATAGAAGAAAAAATACCTACCTGTACCGCTTACTAAAAAGAAAAAAGAAAATGGCGGAAACATTTTGGTATTCTTTTGTATTTCGTCTTTTTTGTATTTTTGTCGCTAAATGAGTGCTAGTGAGAAGAGCGATAACGAAAATACAGTAATAGGTACACAATCAAGCACATCATTAGAAGTTCCGCAGACTACTACACTATTAATGTGACTGGAAAAACAACAACATTTTCCTTTAGCAATTGTGCTAACACGTCAAACACTACTTTTAATATTAATTAATATTTTTTTTACTTTTTCTATTATACATCTTCTTCTATTTAGTGTTTTATTATTTCTTTACATTGCTTGAGAAAAACACTATACATGCCTCGGCGGTAAGGGCGATTGCTTGACTCATATTCGTCCAGCAATCCCTTACTTCCCGGGCTCTGCAATAATGTACCATTACCTTGATGACATCGTCGGTTTAATATCATAATGATTATCTAGTTGGAAGTGAGATAATTTTTGATGTTATGTCGGTTAAATTAATTTTTATCTGTCCTTAGTTTAGCTGATCTTATTCTTGATGAATATGTAGTACATATTCCTATTTCTGTTTATATTAACCATAAAGTTATTATATACGTAATGGGTTTATTAAGACTAAATTTATATCTAAATTAGAAAGTCTATAATTGGCCGTAGTATGGACTTTCAACTTTCAATATAAATTTTAATTGGTTATATTTAATTAAAAAACTATATATTGTGCTCTGTGCAAATACGTCAAAATGTGTAATCTTTAAACAATCGCACCATTGACATAATAAAACATATTGCGCAATTTTAAAAGAATTTAAAACTCAAACATAACGTCAAAAACGAATACTGTCACCCGTACTTTAGAGTCCTAATGTAGGTAATGTATACACAACCATAAGTTACATATATTTTTAATTCAAAAAGTTTTTATGGCTTTCCATAGCTGTCTCATAGAATGAAAGGATGAGCAAGGCTCTACTGCAAGCTTTCATTCATCTCTGTGCGATACTGTCATTCCGCTCTTACGTGTATACGCATCAAAATCATCATTTTTTTTATGTTACCGAGTAACGGGACGGACAAGTCGAGAGCCTGGTGGTAAGCGACACGCCTGTCCATAGCAGTGCCAGTCAGAGCTTTTAATAGCAAAGATCCGGGGGAGCTGCCACTTCGCCCGTCACCTTGAGACATAAATTGACAAGTCCCGTGTGCCTGTAAATTGAATGATAACATTACTGCTTGGCGGCAGAAATAGGTAAGGTGGCAGTACTTCTCTGGACGAACTCTTTCACAGAGAGCTCTACTGCTACTAAACATCATAAATTAATAAAAAATTTCTTGCTAAAAACTGCAAGTTGTACGCTGTATAAAGGACGTAGTGTATTATAATTTTCATCAAAAAAATGTTGGCTAGATATCATACCTTTTGGTATAATAAAGTCACAAGTGATGATAAGTCAAAAGTGCTTTTATCACATGAAAGTCATAAAAATAATACGGACTTCATGAAACAAATACGTGAAATTTTATTAATATATTAATATACGTGAAATATACGTGTACATTACATTAATATACGTGAAATTTTGCAACTGTCCTGAAACTATTTAAGCCATTGACTTACAATTATATGGACGTCGGGTCCGCGCTAAAAAGTGTCCGAACTTATAGGGCGTTAAAATCGTATACAGAGCGTCATTCACTCTTTAGTCTTCGTTTGTTCGACTGACAGCGAAGCAAGCAAAATTAGACAGTACTGCGATGACATTACAATTTAAATTCATTGTTTTAGCTTTTTCATATTCCTTTACATGTCACTACGTTTAAATAGGTTGACTTGGGACATTTTTTTCGTGGTTTTTGTATTAGATCCGTCGTCCATTTATTTGTAAGTCAATGATTTAAGCACAAAATTTATCGGCTAACTTCGTTTGTAGATCCTTTTAAACCTTTTGTAATTTTGCAAATGTGGCCTCATAATATCAAGGATACGAATTAATAGTATGTTATTAAATTCTGTAATGGAGAAATAATGCACACAATAAAATTATTAGCAATAACGCCCCCGTTATATCTACGCCCATATTTGCAAACTACGTAGTTGCAAATAAGTGGTCGGAAGGAAAAATTTGTATTAACAAATGACATTATTGTCATTCGCTTTGTTATTGATGATTAATTCACTCTTTAGTCATAAGTATTAAAAATAGTTTTTTTAACAATTACCTTAACGGGAAATTAAAACTGAAACTAAATTCCCCATATTTTGCGAAAGTACTGCCTTCGTCACAACTTGGGACGATGCAATCTCTTTCATCGTCATCAGATCTTTTATCACCCTTTTCTCTTGTTCGATTTTAATTTATTTTTAAATATTTGTGTTTCATGTGACTACATTTTGTAGTCGGAAAGTGATCGCTTCCATAACGTTTAATTGATTTCCTGTACGCATGCCATAGTCAAGATAAATTAAGAAAAAAAGGCTCGGGTTTAAAAAAAAATTAATACTCGGACATTTTTTCGAATACATTTGATCCAACGGCTGTATTTTCTCTCTTATATCTTTTGCGAAATTGAGTAGGGTGAATAAAATGCGGTAATAGTATTTTTAACTTTAATTCTTCTTCCGAGTCTCCTGGTGGGCAAAATTTTACAACTACCACTAATTTACTAACTTTTGTTACAGCTTTTACGCTTTTACTTTACCTGTTCTTTTACCTTCCTGTACTCTTTCTTTATTTCTACAAAAAAAATCATTTGGACTTCCGAGATATTGTTACCTAAAAAAATGTCAATTACGCAGATTTTGCTTAACAATAAAACTAAATAAGATATAAAAAAACCGATTAGAGAAGTTGTAGTTCTCATTTTACTGAACCCAGACACATTAATAACTTAATTTCGATTACGTCACTTATGATAAGATGTTACTGCCCGTATAGGCTAGGAGTTCATACTGTAGTACACAAAGATAATGTGTATGACAATTGTAAGTAGTAGGCAAATCGTATGTTGCGTTTTGCGGTCACAACGGTTTGAAACCACGTTACTTGTTGCTGATGACGAATTTCTACCCATTGAGCAGTTTAATACCTACCTAACGCCAAGTACGGTCATATGATGACCACAATAATAAATAATAATGGTGAATGTATTGTGCGTACTTTCTAAAAACTTTTATACCTCCATGTGTGTACCTACACTAACCATAAAGCCCTTGTGTTCGTGAAAATAAGCAAAGGGTGAGAAAATTCTATGTTTAAAATTTCGAAAATATAATTACGTTTAGTCTCTTTTTTAAAGATGGGAGTAAATTGATTGACTGTTTACGCAAAAGTGATGCCCGCATGCAGTCGATAAATATTCTATCGACTATGGATTGAATGTTGGTTGCGCTTATGCAATAAATAGCTGAACTTGTTTAATTGGAATCACCATCGGTCCGTTATTCTTCCAACTGTTGGACCCAGGTTCACACAAAAAAATACAATTCAAATGAATTGTATTTTTTTATGAGTTCATACATACATTACATTTAGAACTACGTCTATTAAAAATATAATCTCAGGACAGAGTACTAAAAAAACCGACCTCAAAAGTACCCACGTACTTTTGAGGTCGGTTGTTTTTATTACATCTATTTGCCAAGTTTTATTGAAATCGGTTACCGGAAAGTGCGCAAACCCGGATACATCCCCTAGTTCGCCACTATACGGGACTTGACACAGGATAATAAAAATCGGTTTTCACTACTCAAAGTATATTGAGCAAAATCAACCATTAAAATAATTGCTCCTTACAATACAATTTTGGTGCTATTAATAAAAATGAATCTTCACGCGTGAACAGCCACCCCTAGAGGTAGATGATTTTCTTCAAAATTAAATGGGACTACTATGAAGATACCCTCTTTCCAACAAAAAAAGAATCATCAAAATCGGTTCACAAATACCGGAGTTATCGCGTTATTATTAAAATGTAGGTATACGAATAAAAATTAATTTCGATACTACTGCCAATTGTCAAAATAAGAATAAAGGCAATGGCGCAATTAATAACAATCAGAACGTCGTATCACTCACAATTCAGACATTTTTAGCAAAATTTTACCTTCTTTCACAATCTATCGTATCGTATGTAACAAGATCATTTGGAGATGGACAGACATTTGGAGTGTGCAGATAAATAAATCTGGCAATGTATCCAACAAGCTTAGTGTATTTTGTACGAACTATCATATATACGTTTCAATAATTATAATTAAGTTACTTATGATTCAGTTTGGCGAAATTGTACCTTCTTTCACAGTCTATCGATAAAAATGTACATTATAATTTCATGACTATTTAAAATTTTACGAAAACTGGCAACCCTGCAAATGTCTTTTTACTCCGTCTTTGAAAAACAGACTATAGAATGTTTATCGTCAATATGAAATATTGGATAGACGAAGCGATTGTAGCAGAGCTGTCGATGTCGGTGCGGGCACGTAGCGCGAATGAAGCATTAAAGAAGTAGAAGCTCTGGTCAGGTGGCTGGCCCGAGTCGCGGGTAATGTCTCGCATTTGCGGTCGCTGCCGGCAGGATACGGGCTTGTAGCGTAATGAGCAACACATAACGAAACCTTACAAATAATTCCACCCACGAAAAAAACACACCGAATCACGTACTCATATCCTTCAGAGGAAAATGCGTATCGGATAGCCCGTTGCAACCTCTCTCTTTCCTGCGCTCGCTCGATGCATTGAAAGACAAAGAGGCAATAATAATAATCGCTCCTTGTACCGGCCGATACATTTTTGAGGTGCCGGCTAAGCTCAATACAATCAATTATAGTTCTACGTGTTGCACGGCTACCTTCTGTCGGTAATATGTTTCAGTTTGTAAAAAAAATATTGCTAAAATTATAAGCTGTGTAATTTGCGTAGGCCTCAACTCGCGCTCGTTCCTACAGACAATTTGCAAGGTTTAATCCGTGTAATTTGTAAGCAAGCTTCTCTAGACGCGGCATGAGAAATTTAAGAGATGTTAGTTTCGACAGCGAAATGAGAATCGTGGAGCAGACTCGTTTAAAATGTCAAATTTACAAGGGGTCACTACTAGTTTGCCTATTGGTGCATGGGTAATAGAAGACTCTTGATTTATTCAGGGTTAGCTCCGAATAAGAGCAGCGATCTTTCGAGGCGGAACTAATCTGATTATCCTGCTGAAAGGGCACATTGCACACGGGCAATAATGGGGTGGAGTCGCTCTACCGCAACTCAATTCAACATTTGAAAATCTCGACAACCTTTTGACTGTCTCACTCAAACATAGACCAGACAAGAAAGAGGCTTGTAAAGAAGTTTCATTTAAGCAATTTAGGTGTCAGTTCCGATTATCTTTCTTGGTTTATTATTCTAAGGTTTACTTTATCTGTGTACGTTTCATCAAAAATCAAAGTGCATTAATAGAATGAATAGCAATACTTATGAGTGCCTTGGTACTGAGATGTATGCTGAGATGTGATAGGTAACGCAAGCCGCCGTATCGCGTGTGCTCGTGTTGAGTTACGCGACTGGTCGACTGTATCAACGATCGTCAATCGCCCGGATCCATTCCGTGAAACAATACCTCCGTTGGAGCCATTAAATTGGCGAGAACAAGGCGCAAGCGGGAGCGGAAAACTTTTGTTTGTATATTCAGTAATACCAGCAGTGTTTACGAAAGTTGGAATAAGAAAAGAAGAAAAGTGGATAGTATTTTTTTGGTGGTAGGACAAAATAATAAACATTTAATCTTCTTTTATTCGCCTCCTGGTATGAGATGGTTGATGACGGCACTGCGGTTCTGTCCTTATGCCTACTTTTAGAGCTCCAAAAGGTCACAATCAGTCACCAGCAGACACAAAACAGTCAATAATAAAAATGATCAATGAATGAGAGATAGTGCACATATAAAATTACCCCGTCGAGCACGTAGTTGAGACAGTTCTAGCGGGCGGCCTCCCGAACGAATTATAGCGATCTGGCGACACACATAGGGGTAAAAGCCGATCTAGCCAGCCAAAATTATTTATGTGATTTTTATTATAGTACAGGAACTTTTATGATATTTTAAAATAAAACAAGTGGTTTGTGGTAGTTAACAAATAAAAGAGAACAATTTCTTTATTTTACAAACAATTACAATTACAAGTGCAATTAAAATAATAACTTCGGAATAAATGTTAGGCGGTAAAAGGGCTGTTGACAAATATTTACATTTTTCTTCAAACGTTGGTAAATTCTGCCGTTGTATTTCATCGAACAGACTTTGCCGTGTTACCATTCTTAAGTTTGAGCCTCCAGGTGATTCTAAAACAAATTTGAAATAGAGTTAAAATGGAATGATCAAAAGTACAAAAAAGTATCATTAATGATAACTGATACTAAATATTGAGAAAGAGCATCTAAGAGCATGTAATTTCTCAATGATATTTTCATTTTTCAGATTTCATCGTAATGATAAAGACTAAATCTAAGTGTTCTGTAAATATTTTGAGGCTATCTCACGATACATTTAACTGAACCCTTCGAAAATATCAAAATGTTAATAAAAATGTCTTAAAAATTGAATTAATTTATTAAATTATTTAGTCATTATAGTTAAAACTAAATTTAAAGAAAGTTCAAGAAAAGTATGCGTCTTTTATGATTTTTATGATATTTACTAATAGTATCTTGTTATTTTTATTTTAAATGTAGCTTTGGCGCTACGTTAATATTGTTTTTTTTGTTTCGGATCGGTCCAATTGTATATTGTAATGTTGAGTGGTAGAGAATGCCTTATCATTTGTGCTATACTATACTATATATATTGTATTCTGCAAAAAAAACATAATTGTTACTTCAACTGCCTCCGTGGCCGAACGGTTACCATGCCGGACTGCCACGCAGAGGTCCCAGGTTCGATTCCCGGGCCGGGAGAAATATTTGTATGACCTACATTTATTTCTCTCGTGAGTTTGGGTGTAATGTGTGGTTGTCTATGTGTGTGTCCATGGCACCCGCGACACAGGGTTTCCCTAGTGCGGGGCTATGTTGGTTGTGAGCGTTATTATTATTATTATTACTTATGGTAATAATATAATATAGGTTTTCATCAGTGGCACACCATGTTTCACTATGTTTAATTTTTCTCAACATCAAAGGTCGTCTGGAGGAGACAGCTCTTAGCGATAAGGTCTTTACCGTTTTTGTTCTTGTGTATGAGCAATAAAGTGTATATATACCTAATCAAATATTTACACTATTTCTTATTTATAAAATTGTATTTCGATCGCGACTGGTTTAGTGGCCTCACGTCTAATCTCGACAACTTACATTATCCGCCGTGAACGTGTCTTAGGCATCGGACGCACTGAACCGGCCAATATAACAGTTTGTTGATTACTTACTACTTGCTAGTTTTACTTTGTTAACAAATGTACTTAATACAACTTTTACGAATATTAAATATCATATAGCACTACTTAGAATTTGAATTTTATGTCAGTTAACGTCACTCACGTTATCAATTTTTATACTTTTTTTGGTACTGTAAAGGTACAGGCAACGGCACTAATGCGCTATACAGCCAAGACTGAGAGTAATTTCTTTCTTAGATTCCATTACAAAAATTAAATGTCTTCGATAGTGCTTCTTAAGTAATAACATAAAATTGGATAACATTCTTGAAGGAGATCTGGTAAAGAAAGCGGGATGTTTTCAGGGATTTTGTACAGTTCAAGAAGGTTATCGATGAGGATTATTCTAGCAATATAAAAATGTGGGCAATCAAAAAGTGTATGATGCAAGGATTGGTTGGAATAGTTACAGTGAGTTCACGACGGGGACGAGATCATTATACATTTTTATGCGATGTTAGCCCAGTGGGAGGACGGCTGCCTCTCTATTGAGGGGTCAATTGTTCAAATTCCTGTGACAGTAAGTACTTAATATTTAATTTCCAAGTTAATAAATATTAAACAACGTTACATACGTTGCTTTGATCCCAAAGTAAGTAACTAAATAACTTGTGTTATGGAAATTGGAAATGGAAATTATTTCCACAACGACGGAAACATAAGCACCCAGACCCGATACAATATAGAAAAGTTAGTTTCTACATTGACCCAGTCGGGGATCGAACCCGGAACTTGAGTGATGGCAACGCCTTGAAAACCAATGTGCAAGCCACTCGACCACAGAGGTCGTCAAATAAATCAAGTTATATAGATTTGTGAATATTTATATTCATGTATTTCTCTTAGCTTTGCCACCTCAAGAACTTGCCATCATGTCACTTTTTCCAACTACAGCTAAAAGAAATCGCTATAAGCCAGCCTTTGTACACTAATTATATTCTTGTAAATTCATATAGTTGTTAGTTTAAAATATATTTTGTATAAATGCATAAAGCATTAATGTCTGTATATACAAACAAAGATATATATATATATATATATATATATATATATATATATATATATATA
>NW_020653853.1:17017920-17023710 GCF_003589595.1 Hyposmocoma kahamanoa | reverse complement strand
TATATATATATATATATATATATATATATATATATATATATATATATGTGTGTGTGTGTGTATGTATATATATATAGGAACGCTAAAAAAGTTGAATTATGATAACAACGTTCATATGATCCACTAGCCACATATACCAGAACGTTTAATCAAAATCAATAGATTGAAGTCATGCTTTTTTCAAATTAAACGTTCTGGTATATGTGGCAAGTGGATCATGTGAACGTTGATATCATAATTGAACCTTTTTTAACATTCCTTTAAATATGTCCATGATGTACATTTAATGGTACGTTAGGCAACAAAAGAGGAAGGTAAAACATTGGTGGAAACAAAACAAGTAGTCACTTGTAACGAGTAAAGTTTTGTTACAAAAAAAACTATAAATTATTAAGCATAAAGTACGAACTCTATTATTATAGAGTACGGTATCTATCGATGAACAAAGACATTCTACTTGACATCATTGTTTAATCACATGTTAAGCTAAAAAGTCACTTTTTTCAACTGCACATTTCATCACTAAGTAAAGGACGCAAAGTAAATTTTTGAACAAAAAACCTTGATTCATTGTATATTTTTAGGATATTGTAACCAAGGTTGCCTGGAAGAAATTGCTACATAGCAATAAGGCGGCCTATTGCACATCATCTTACTATCTTTATACCTAAGCTACTGTATTGTATTTTAACTGTAATTCTATGTGCAGTAGAGAATAATTCATTAATTCACTCATTCCATGTAATAAAGTTACAATATGCATTACGGGTAGACTTACTTAACTGAGAAAAAAAGTGTGAATATTCTTATAACAATAACAATAAAAATGTTCCGGATAACCACACCACCTGGTCTCAAACTACACAAATCCCTGTACTGCGAGTACCAGAGTAACAGAATTCACTCGGGTGCGCCCAGACTTAAACCAATTTCCTACCGAGTATCGAACTTACCACCTCCTTATTCAGCTGCCACAGTGCTACAATCATCGTATAAAAAATAGAACCGGGACAACCGTGTATGAAAATATTAAGAGGCGAAAGCTGTATCAGGCTCGTGACAATTGGAAGACATGGACTCTACCTACCCCTATGTGCAGTCCTTCTATTTTCTCAATGTTTCTCGGAAATCCGATGATTTCCGAATGCACACATACGTAAACGTACTTTATTGTTGTTTTGTTTTGATCTCCGTGTGAAATATATAGAGCTGTAAAACTATTTCCCTATTTTTAATAACATAACTAAAAATGAACGTATTTCCTGTTATTAATCATTTCAATTCAGTCCATATCTGAACGCATTTGTTCATCTTACATAGCTGTGTTAGTATGTTGGCTATCGATGGAACAATCACAAATATCTGTCGTAACTGTGACTTTAGCGGCTGTCCTCCCATTGTATAATAAATAAAAAATGTAATAGCAACTCTATATACTTTCAAGTCGACTAAAAGCGTCCGGTCTGTACTGAAGGCAAAGGGCTACTGAATAAAACCCGACGACAGCCGAAAAACGAAGTTTGCCGAGGGACATTGACAAAATAGAAGCACTGTATGTATATATTGCAGTGTTTGAAAATCTTAAAAATTAAATATATGAGACAGATATAATAGACTATGACGACCTCTGTGGTCGAGAGTCTTATGCACTGGTTTTCATGGTGTCGCCATCTCTGAGGTCCCAGGTTCGATCCCAGGCCGGGTCAATGTGGAAATAACTTTTCAATATTGTCTCGTGTTTGTGGTACCGTCATTCTTTCCAATTTCCATAACACAAATGCTTTAGTTACTTACTTTGGGGTTCGGAGCGACTTATGTAAGGTTGTCTTATATTTATTTGTTTACTAAATATACCGCATTTAAATCCTTCTTGTCAACTAATCCATGTACAATGAACAAAAACGCCGCAACCATAAACCCTATTCATGTGGTCTTCCGTAAAGATAGAAAGACCACAAATTTAAGACCACAAAGTTTTTTACTCCACAATCACTTTATATCAATTTTAACATTACAACTGGCACTTGGCCCATGCTATCGGTGTTTAATTAATTTATTTCTTTTTTCCGGGAAACTTGAAGTGGGTTACGTCACAAGTACTTATTAAGTTTATCAGGACGTCCAGTGGTTAAAGGGGCGTTTATTTCCTCTTAATTATAACATGACTCGTGTTTTTCGTTGACGACCTGTTAGAGTTACCGAAGGACAAACTCGCCAAATTTACACCTGTATTCGGTTATAAAAATTGCAGCGTGTATATTTTTTATACGAAGAATTTGCGCAGTATCGCTAAATATCTTAAAAGTCGATACAACCTCAAAGAGTTTTAGTTGATTCAAGTACTTTGAAAAAAATATATAGCAAAATTGTTCCCCGAGCTCCCACTCCAATTTGGGCCACTTTGCACCTCTGGCTAGACTGGCACGTCAAAGTGTATGAACACTGTTGACATCTTCGCCGACAGTTTGCCCAAATTTAGACATTCTATCAAGCCCCTGACATCTTAAAACATCTTAAATAATTATATATGTATATTCTTGTACCTTAATTACTATATTTTGGATTTGCTTTTTTATTTTTTGTTTTATTAATATTATTTACATTCTTATAAATTTAATATGATTGATAAATTTAAATTGTACTAGTAAATGTTAACATTCTTATTCTACATTGTATGTTGTCTTCACCTATAACTGCTATAGCATTAAGTTCTTTGTTTTGTAATGTTAAATACCTAATTGAATGTTATAATGTGTATAGTGTTGGTGAACTACATAAATAAATAAAATAAATTAAGGATATTCACTAATTTAGTATACGGTGTGAATGTTTGATAGTTTGTGATAGTTTTGCGGCGTTTAGGAATAGTAAGGAATTTCAGTTGCAGTAGAGCTCCTTGTGTAAGAGTTTGTCCGAGGAAGTATTAGTACCTATTTCTACCACCAAGCAGTAATATGAGCATTATTACGCTCTAGTTTTGAAGAGTAAGAGTGCTGGTGAAACTTATGCAGAATAAGAAAACTTCATTGTGTTCGCCGACACACACGTGAGCTTAAAAGCTCCAATACAATATTACGAACTTAACTACAGTACAATACAATAAATAACACAAGAAAGTAATTTGCATACAATGCAATTTACTTTTGATAACCTCACAAATATCACAGTAATAACAGAAAAAATGCGTGTCGCGGCGCTCGCAAACGGCGCTGGGTCAACATTTAGCTATGTCTCAGGGTGACGGTTGCAGTGGCTGTGCTCTACAGATTTTTGCGATTTAAAGCTATGAGTGACAGGCGTACCGCTTACCACCGGACGCACGACTTATTCACCCCGTCACTCGGTAATATTAAAAAAACAGAGTAACCGAAGGTTAAAAAAATGGAATATAAAGGGTCTTCTAATAAAAGGTTTCATTTTGATATGTAAAAAGCGAAATCATCGGATGTTTATTTAACTGTAAAGAGGAAGGTATGCCATTAATAATGGAAAACAATATCAATGAAATGGCCGCCACGGCTGCGCTTGTAGGACCATATTCTTTTCATGGAATTTTCCATCACCAATTCGCATATTTGCAGTTGTATGTCCTCGATAACTTCACGAATTCCATCTTTGAGGTTTTAAATGGCCCACAACCCATTGGCGTAAACCTTATTTTTCACGCAACCCCAAAGAAAAAACTCCACAGGTGTTCAATCACAAGGTCTCGGTGGCCAATTATGATCTCCTCTTCGAGAAATCACACGATCAGGAAACTTTTCACGCAATAGAGCAAAGATATCGTTACTTGTGTGGCGCCGTCTTGTTGAAAATTGACTTGATTGATATTGTTTTCCATTTTTAAGGCCATACCCTCCTCTTTACAATTAAATACATATCCGATGATTTCGCTAAAATATTCGTTTCTTTTACATATCAAAATGAAACCTCTTATTGGAAGACCCATTATAATTTCTATTTATAATTGCTAATACAAATTCATGTTTACAGTTTTGTAGCAATTTACAGTTTTAAATTTAGAAGGCGTCCTCAGAAACAAAGCAAAAAGTGACTTATGCCCTTATATCAATCTACTCGCAAGTTAAGAACCGGAGGGTCTTCAAACGCAGGACGTATCGAATTGCGCCGAGTACGGTGTAAGTGATCAGCACAAAAACGCCCAACGAGAGGCAATATCCTCGGGGTGAGGCCATTGATGTTATACGTTTTATGGATCTGCTACTTAACGCCATTACGGATTATAGTCTTACAATTCGAACTTGATAAAATAATCTCAGTAAAGAGTACATATAATTACCAAGTTTTATTGAAATCGGTTACCGGAAAGTGCGCAAACCCGGATTCATCCCCTAGTTCGCCATATAGTGGCGAACTAGGAAAAAAATCCTATCATAAAATCCCAAAGAGACATAAGACTGCAGTACTAATTAATATGTTTTAGTTTATTCTAATTTCTATTATTAATTAATAATAAATTGAACTTAATAAAAATACATTCAATAAAATAATTAGTAAAACTTAATGTAGCGTAAATTAGAATGTTTTCTTTGTAAAATTAAAAATAAGGTATTTAATTGATAACTATTGTAACCATAGTGAAAAAATAAGGTGGTTTGCATCAATATTAGACATAACTGGATGAAGACTGTACCACCTCAGTCAACCGCGACCATGGGGCCTGTAAAGGGCCCGAAACGCGGTTTGTTTGAAAACCAAATATACGCGATTTAAATCCGTAAAAATAGTTTCATTTCCTATGTGTAACAATCGCGAAAACCTGAGAACACGATATATGGATCTCTTTCATGTGTTTGAAATTCCACTCCCTCGTCGGTATGTAAACGACGCATACAGTGTTGAATCTACTTCTGCAAAGACGACACCACCGTTGGCGAAAAAGTAACCGATTATCACTTAAGCCGTTTACGTTCTTAAAATCATCAAAATTTTTTTACAAACGCGACTGACTTTCTTTTATAAGACGGCTTAATTTTGATAAGTTCATAAACATCTGGCTTAACTGGTGAAAATGACAGAGACTTAATTCTTAGTGAGTCAACAAAAAAAATCATTAAAAAAATTACCTTATAGCGTTTTTGTAAAGTATATTTTTAAATTCTTAAAATATATTAAAATAATAAAAAACAATTTATGAGGTTCCGAAGCTGATTGTTACATTATTATTTTCCAGGACTAACAAAGCCGTACCTTTGTTTTTCAAGAGTTGTAAATAATGTGAAAATGTCGTCGTATTTTTTGTGTATTCCCAAAAGTACTAATTAATATGTTTTAGTTTATTCTAATTTCTATTAATAATTAATAATAAATTAAACCTAATAAAAATTCATTCAATAAAATGATTTGTAAAACTTAATGTAGCGTAAATTGGAATGTTTTCTTTGTAAAATTAAAAATAAGGTATTTAATTAATAACTATTGTAACTATAGTGAAAAAATAGGGTGGTTTGCATTAATATTAGACATAACTGGTTGAAGACTGTACCACCTCAGTCAACCGTGACCATGGGACCTGTAAAGGGCCCGAAACGTCGGTTTGTTTGAAAAAACAAATATACGCGATTTAAATCCGGAAAAATAGTTTCATTTCCTATGTATTCCCAAAAGTTGGAATTTTGTGTTGGGTCACTTTTATTCTGAAGGTACTTTTTGAACGATCGTTTATTGCATTCCGGTTTTAAAGTATGTGTGTATGTAATACATAAAATGATGCATATAGTACCGATAATACCTCCTTTTGAACTTCCGATATGATTAAAAATTAAAGAG
>NW_020653853.1:17003827-17017910 GCF_003589595.1 Hyposmocoma kahamanoa | reverse complement strand
GCCCCAGCCGGCCGAAGTATTTCTAAAGCTTCCTCCAACTATGCTGTACTCTGATTTATAAGGATTTTTATTGAAACTTAATGTGGTAATTTTATCTATACTTTTATTGCTTCTGTTCAATGTTTGTGTTATGTTGTAGAAAAAATATTTCGAACTTTCTCACGAGATATTTTTTTAATCGGTTTTCGAATCTGGAATACAACTCTAAAATAAAGTACAAGTCATCATTCTATTTAAGAGTCAGGCTCTTGTCGGTCTTGCCTCCTCCAGTACTCACGGTTCATAGCCAGCTAGTTAACCCCTTTATAGCATGTAATTATTATTATTAGCAGTAGTTAGTGTCAGTAGAGCTCCTTGGTAAAGAGCTTGTCCAGGGAAGTACTGCCAGCTTACCTATTTCCATGGATAAAACGTATCGGTTATAAAAATTTCAAGGATTTTTTTAGTTACACTAAGTGACGGGATGAACAAGTCGTGCGCCTGGTGGTAAGCGACACTCCTGTCCATATCAGTTACAGTGCCACTCTGAGCTTTAAATCGCAAAGATTTGAGGGGCACTACCACTGCACCCGTCACCCTGATACATAAGTTGACAAAACCCATGTAGCTGTAATTAACAACTAACTAATTACTAACGACACACTCAACATAGCACTACGGAATCCCTGTGTCGCGGGTGCCATGGACACACACATAGACAACCTCAAATTACACCCAAACTCACGAGAGAAATAAATGTAGGCAAATACAAATATTTCTTCCGATGCGGGAATCGAGTCTGGGACCTCAGCGTGGCAGTCCCGCATGGGAATCGTTCGCCCACAGAGGCAGTTAACATAATAGTTAATAATAGTGTGACTGTAATTTCACCAACACCCTTACGCTTCAAAAGTGGAACGCAGCAATGCTCACATTACTGCTTGGTGGCAGAAATAGGTGAGGTGGAAGTACTTTCCTGGACGGACTCTTTCACAAAGAGTTTTACTGCTACTAAAAATTAATTAGATATTTTATACTTTTTCTGAAACTACTAATTGTTATGGAATTGTCACCTAAACGTGTCGAATGCAAAATTAAATTAAGCCAATCAAGGCTTTGGTTATCGGGGGATGGGAGGGGGACAAGGTCATAATTAGCATCCTTTGATCACGGGCGTACGCCAAACGCGTACCTACCTGTACGTCACATGTAACATAACGTAAGGAACTCAACGGGGAGTGTTCGTAATTATAGGTTTGTTTAGTATTGCATGATTGGGAAAAGTAAATTGGCAACATTGGTGAACTGTACTGTCAAAGAAATGACGAATAAAAAAGTGAAAAGGTGGGTTTATGGTCCACTGAAAATCAGCGGCAGAGTCTTTACGCGGCTATGACATTAACTGAGTGGATCCTATTACATACGCCACAGCTACCACGATCCGTCCCGTCACTCTATATCATAAAAAAATAAAAAATAAATTAATAGTTCATTGGGTAGTCGTTGTCAAAGACACAATGCACTGTAAAAAAAACAAATAGGAAATGTTATTTTGATGACTATTAAAATCGTAACATTTTATTGTTATTGAATATCATGATGGTTTTACAACCACGATATTCATGTTTTTAAGAAAATACTCCATTATTTTGCTATATTTATTTATACAAAAATAGCTCAGGCAACAGTCTCTCGTTCGAGTCCGTTTGGGTCGAAGGAATTTTCTTTGCGTTTGTTCAATCTTTGTATCTGTAGCGGATTGGACCAATTGGGTTCGGGTGCTATTAAAAAGTAAACAAGGCAAGTATATTTAATCAACAGCTACGAAGGAAAACAGAACACACAACGACAATAACAAAGAAAAAGGCGCCAAAAACAAGTTAATTTAAATTTAAGATAAGGACTGCATCGATTCGCTACAGTTTCAATATTAATATTAAAAACGTATTTCATTCACAACAGCTGCATTGAGAAATGATTGTCACGTAACCTCTTCAAAAAATGGTCACTGTTAATAACGTGGAATTCCATCGTTCACATAAACGAGATTTAAAATTTTTCACGATAAACAATCACGTTTCAACACTGCACTCGTTAAACAGTGCGTTGTTTTGACAGCCGCGCGGTAGGTGAGGGTGTTAATGTGACATTACCGGGTGTCGGAAGGGTGGGTTATGGGGTGCGGGGAGGGAGTAATTATCCCACGTCAACGGCAGAGCTAGGCTCCCTGTCCGACATAGGCTTTCATATTTCCAAGCAACTGCCGTTGCACGAGAATTAAAATTACTCGCTTGCTGCTGATGAAGAATTATTTATAATATTTGTGACATAAAAACTCATGTTTTTTTTTTAATAATCCATACAGGAAGTAGAGAAGGACACCGTATAGTTCGGTTACTTAGAGAGCTGATTGTAATACAAATAAAATGTGTTTTCGTGGGTAATTATTGTAGTCCATTTGTGTACTTAACTAAATGTAAATAATCTTGATATATCTTTTTATTGAAACAAATACTTTACAAATCAATAGGTATAAAAATAGGTATGCAATTTCATATGAAACTAAGTATTTGTATTTTGTATTTGAGGGTAAGTAAAAATCATTTTATAAATGTATATTTCATTAAATAGACATCTCAAGATTGTTTACATTTAGTTAAGTACCTAAACAAATGGACTATAAGTAACATCATCATAATATATCATTCTACGTTTTAATGGATGTTGTTGTTTAGATTTAATAACGTCTGTTGATTAATAGATTATGTTTTCATAATTATCTCTGATTCCGTTCAATCATGTTTCATAAAGAAGCTAAATAATGATACATGACGAATGAAGATATTATAGGGAAGCCTGTAAAACGGATTTCGGTAATTCTCGGACTTAATAGTGTCCAGTACTTAATTTACGTGGCAATTTTTATTATTTAAATATTCAAGTATATTATCGTGTAATTATTACAGTACCGGCACGCTATGATGGCCGTTTTGACAGATTACAATAGTAAGGTCGAATCTCAATTCATTACCGAAAAAAAATATAATCAAATGCGAATCACATCTATAACTTTTTGGATTTATAACAAGTATTGCAAGGGTTAGATGATTAAAAAGTTTTAATAAAACGAAAATAAAAATGTTTACTTAATATATCGTCAATTCGAACCTGCTTTGTTTTGCATTGAGCTTTGACGCGAGTTTGCCGGAGGTAGAAGTTGTGCTGGACAGCGATCCTATAAGTGACGATCGTATTAGATTCGAGATTGAGAAATTTCGATTTTCGAAAAACAAATGCCGAGTTGTGTTGTAAAATTATATATCCATAAATTTTACTACACGTCACTATTGACAACAAGGTACACATCAATGAGCTCCTTCAACGTAGTTATAAATTAATACGAAACTTGACGAGCAGACAAACGTCAAAACGGCCATCATAGCGTGCCGGTACTTTAAATAATATTTAGTATACAATACTTATCAAATAATATTGCACGATAAAAAAGCCGAAAACTTAAATAATAAAAGTTGCTACGGAAATTGGGAAGCGAACACTAATCCGGTGTTCCGGTGTGTGAATGACCGATTTTCACATTTTATGCCATTGGTATAATAAAGTTGTATGTGACAACATGCTGCTTTTATTACATGAAAGTCGTAAAAATAATACTACATGAAACAAATAATATAAAGCGCTCATTTATTGGTGCTACAATGACGCAGTCGTATTTCTTGTAATGTTACAGGAAATGGATTCGAATGGATTTTTAAATTTTATTTGAAGTTTATGGCGTGTAATGAAACTTTGTGTATGTTTACAATATGTATAAATTTAAAATTACTACCTATTTTTGTTCAAACGTAAATACTTTTTGTGTTTTTCTTTAAATATTAATGGCTTTGCCTTCGCATTTAGCCGATGAAAGTGTTGAGAAAGCAGAATTATAGATTAAGTTTTTATGTTACAGATGTGTTTTAATTCCTTTAATTCAATTTTGCCAAAATTACAATTACGTCAATGTTGCACCAAATGAGCGATATGTGAAATTTTGTATCTCTCCAATTATGCATAAAGTCATGGATTAATTTCATTCGACTCTTTAAACGTCTCTCCTGAAAAGTTGTCATTTCGCAGATGTGACCTTATTGCTCCAAGGGCGCCGTTTGTAAAGAAACTTTACAAATCAAATAGAATCGATAAATAAGGCAATACTATTAATGCCATAACTGTCGATGACGTAATTGAATTAAAATAAATTAAGTTGTTGAAACGAATAAAATATATACAACTACCTAATTTGAAAAGCATCGACCACGGCGATCCGCGGTTTTTCCTCTAGCGCAAACTACATTATTCGGCATGGCAAATTGTGATGCGGCCGCAGGCCCCAACTCGCTGCTTTTATTTAGACATCTAATTAAATATTTATTAAGTGCATATCTCATTTATACGTTAAACCGATTTTAATTTCATGTGCGAGCGAGCCAAATTAGGAGTAGAGATGCGTGCAAAGTAACTGTTAAATATACCAATCCATAATACAATCTTTTTTCATTTTTATGATATCAAGTGACGGGAGAAACAAGTTGTGGGCCTGGTGGTAAGTGACACACCTGTCCATAACAGTTGCAGTGCCACTCATAGCTTTAAATCGCAAAGATCTGAGGGGCAGTGCCACTGCGCCTATCAGCCTCAGACATAAGTTGACAAGTCCCATGTGCCTGTAATTCCACCAGCACTTACACTTCAAAACCGAAATACAGTAATGCTCACATTACTGCTTGGCCGCAGAAATAGGTAAGACAGTACTTTCCTGGACGTTCTCTTTCACAAGGAGCTCTACTGCTACTAAATATAATTGCCATCAGTGTGCGTCCCTACATGCAAGCATGTAGGGACGCCGAAGGATCCCCTGCCGAGCCATCCCGTCAGTGACCCCGAGCCTTAGTATTACAGTTACCACACAGACCAGGTAACCAATTGATTATTTGATCTGTGAGTTAGCTACACAGCTCGCTGCAGTTTCACTTGTTACTCGGAACCGTTATTATGTCCCTAAAACTTTTACGTATTTTATGCGCTTGCAATTGTCATACGATGACGTCTATTGAACCCACGTCAAACTAATACATAAAATTTCCAATTTAACGTAACATGACTCAGTCTTTTACTGGATATCCTCGTTCGCTTTTAATTAATCCTGTCACACTAACAAATCACTTCACTACACATTGTGGTGATTTTTATAAAGGACGATTTATGTTACAGTGATGGGTTTTTCTATCAAACAGCTTGATACAGTCATTTTGAAAAATAAATTTATTATAATAAAATTTTTAGGATAATATAATTAAAATATTGCATTAACATAGAAATACTTGTACCAAATATGCTTTAAATAAGAAAAACGAAAAGTAACACCTACCTTTAACAATTCTTCTGAATAAAGGTAGATATCATAAATGTATTTTTTTTATATTAGACAACATCACATAAGTAACTAAAGCACGTGTGTTATGGAAATCGGAAACAACACCACAAACACCCAGAGCGGAGACAATATACAAAAGTTAGTTTTTTTCTACACCGACCCGGTCAGGGGTTGAACTCGGGACCTCAGAGATGGCGACACCATGAAAATCGGTGTAAAAGCCACTCGATCATATTGTAAAAGTAAAATAATAAAGGTGTAAATTAATAAACGTTCACCAAACATTTAACGGTAAATGATACAAGGAAAAAATACTAGTAACAAATAACGCGATTAAACGCAACTCTAGTTAGTAACAGTGAGCGGTTGGACCGCAAAATGAAGTGGATTCGTTGAGTGTGTACCGCGGGCGCGGGAGCGCGTGTGCGCCGCGGAAAATCATTATCCGATACAATTACGATTTCGATTTATAATTACATTAAAAATATATCTATTTTACATTGATTATATTCCATACAGTATAGGGGATACCCTGAGATAAGGAATTTCACTTTGAGAACGTATTGAAAGGTATATGAGACCAGCGCAAACCTGTTAGAATTTAATAATGGCAACCTAGTATAGAACGCAATTTTTAAAATGTAATGTTTCATATTGAGTAATCCCAAATAAATAGGTGAAAGTATATGTTGTATTGAAGAAATTGGCCAGGATGTACCTCATAAAAATGCACTAATATCCCCTCCATATCTTATAGCTTTTGCAGGCCGTTGATCACTCGTTCATATATTCCACAATCAGGTCATCTCATATTTGATTTTGTGCTTTGGAACCTATCCGCATAGAACGGTATAAATATCTTTTCTCCACCATATCCGGAAGTATGCGTTCTATTTCTATCAGTGAGTCTAAACTTGTAGCTTTATGTATATAAAATATAGGAATGATAATAATATTATTACAAATTACATCAAACAGGACTTTATAATTAACCTTTGAGTAATATGTTACTTATCTGAATGTATAGGATTTAATTAAAGGGGATTTAGTATTGCCAATACTTGCGCAAAATTAATCATTCATTGAGTGCACAGGATTTTGCATTGTATGTACTTATATTATATGTTATATATTTGATTAAAACAATGAAGTTTAGGCACCTAGGTTCAATTGGACAGTCACCGACAAAATGTTAAATTACCTCTGCCATTTGACGTATTGGTGTTTGTTCGAAGCAGAAATAACCTAAAAATAGTTATTTGTTATGCAAGGCCTTAGTTGTTGTTTGACGCGAGTGCGTGTATTGAAACCTGAGCAAGCGGAGGAAGCTAAGAGTCGTATTCCAGAACTCTACTCAATACTCAAGTCAGGACTTGAGTATGATTCAAAGCACTAGAAATCATACTCAAGTCCTTGCCATTAGGGTCGTATTTCCAGTGCTTGAAATCATACTCAAGTCTGCTCAAATCCCGACTTGAGCATTGAGTAGAGTTCTGGAATACGATCCTAAGATTCCTGAGCGTAGCGAGGGTTTCAAGGCATGAGAAGACAAGAAACACAACTTTTCACCTCACTATAGCGAGGGAAATGGTAGATGAAAGAAGAACAGTTGAACTAAAATAATAGTAATATTAATACATACATAACAATAAACACACAATAATTTTAAATGCTTATATACTTTTAAAGAAAAATGAAATATAAACGTAGGAAATAAATGAAAGGAAAGTAGAGGACAGACGAAATTTAGGAGTTGAGGAAGTGATCCTTGACACGTTGTTTGAAGGAATCAAGAGAAGGGGATCGTCGAATCGCCGAGCTAGTGAGGCGAAAATAATATTGTTCTTTAACTATATTGTGAGTTGTTTTGAGGCCTACTGTAATGCCAATTTCATTTATTGTGATCGATTTAAGCAGACTGGTCTAATAAAGTACTCCTCGACCTTTGACTTGTCTTCAGACTGATTTCACAAAAAAAATACTTGTCTTTGGAGACGGGGATTTATTCCCATCTGATCCCCAAAAGTGATCCACCGCCAATTTAAAATTGCAACTGATAAATCTCTATATTTTGCAACTCCCAACTTATCGTGTTTGTAAGATAAGTACAGTCATGAGAAAAAGAAGTTTAAAAATCAAATATACATTTATTGAAGAATTATGATCAAATGTTACCATTATCACAGATAATCACTTTTTGTGACAGGTCATTATTATTGGCATATAGCAAATCATAAGTAACATAAATCAGCTTCAGCAATATTTAAAATCTAGTTTAATGTTAAAATTATCACATTGATATACATTTTCTTGCCAACCTACCAAAAATAAATTTGGAAGTACCAGGGTATCAGATGGGAATAAAATATTAATATTTATTTATTATTAACAGATCCACTGCATTGGGGATCCGTTGGGAATAGAAAATAATTTAAAATAAAATGGATCCCACAGGGGATCGGTTTTATGGGATCAGATGTGAATAAGTCGAGACGGGACAAATGTTAAACCAACGATAAACGCTGGATTTACTACAAAGCCCACTAGCTCCAACCTGAGACCGTGATATGTCTAAGGACGCACGCTAAATAAATATTACTTAAATAAATTATTGTTTAAATTTATTGAATGTCAAGATGTTTTACATCATTTTTTGTAAAATTACTCCAATAGTTTGTTATAATAATTATTGATAGAAAGATCGAACACTAAGAAAAAATCCTTCGATCCGGCTGAATTCGAAACAATACCTTGCAACTGACCTACGAAACAAACCACCAGAACCATTGACTTACAAATAAATGGACGACGGGTCTAATACAAAAACCACGAAAAAAATGTCCCAAGTCAACCTATTCGAAATTTAAATTGTTATGTCATCGCAGTATCGCGCTGTCCGTAGAACAAATGAAGACTAAAGCGGAGTGTCGCGCTCTGTATACGATTTTAGCGCCTTACAAGTGGGGACACTTTTTAGCGCGGACCCGACGTCCATATAATTGTAAGTCAATGACCAGAACTTATGCATTTTTCTATGCGCTTGTTGCTGATCTTTTTTTGTTTTTAACTACTGTGTGAAATCTATTTCTTCACTCAGTCAGGCACCTTTGCAGCTACCAGCTGCTGACAGGAGATGTCGCTTTAATAATTGTATTTTTTTTAATTGATTAAATATCAGGATATTTTACTTTCATGATATTCAATTATTTTTTGTGAAATTTCTCCACTAGTTTGTTATACGAGTATTATTAATGCATATACAATAAATTAATTATTTTAAAAAGTTTTAGGTCTAGGAGAGTCGTAAAACTTAAATCCGGCCCTGCAAAAAACTTTCACATACAAAAAACATAATGCTCTAAATTAGTCAATAAAATGTTTTTATTAAAGTAATCATAATAGGGAAAACCATAATATTTTTTTGGTTACAGCAACACTAAAAATGCAGATACAAGTCATCTGGATAAATAAACCTAAGGTCACACTGTGGGCAAATTTTTCCCAGACTTATTTAATATTCACCACACCTCCACGTATTAGAACATGGTGCACATGATAACAGTATAAATTATTTAAATTGACGCAGTTACAGAGCAGAAAATTAATTGTGTTACGTTTTATTACAACTTCGGAAATACCATCTTTTATTTGCGTCAATAGTAATATTTATAGTACAGTCTCGTGACATTTTACACCTGCACGTGTGTTGTATTTAAGTCTTATAATGATTTTGGAGTATTTGAGATGAATGTATGACAAGCAGAGATTGGAATAGGCATATATATACAGAGAGGGTAATACCTTCCTCGATTTTTTTTTATGACACCAAGTGACGATACGCACCAGTCGTGCGCCTGATGGTAAGCCTGTTTATAACAGTTAATTGCAGTGCCACTCAGAGCTTTAAATCGCAAAGATCTGAGGGGCACTACCACTGCGCCTGTCGCCCTGAGACATAAGTTGACAAATCACATGGATTCTTTCACAAGGAGCTCAACTGCTACTACAATTTTGAAATTATGAAAAATAAAAGACCAAGAAATGCATTGACTTACAAATAAATGGACGACGGGTCTAATACAAAAACCACGAAAAAAATGTCCCAAGTCAACCTATTCGAAATTTAAATTGTTATGTCATCGCAGTATCGCGCTGTCCGTAGAACAAATGAAGACTAAAGCGGAGTGTCGCGCTCTGTATACGATTTTAGCGCCTTACAAGTGCGGACACTTTTTAGCGCGGACCCGACGTCCATATAATTGTAAGTCAATGAAGAAATGGAATTAAAAGTAGTTATATTCTAAATACCTATTTTTTTAATATCAGGATGTTTTTAACAACATGTCATGACAATCTTCTATTTTTTTGTGAAAATAATAGCCACGCTAAGGCAACAGATGCTGGTTCGACTCCAGTTGGATCGAGGGTTATATTCTTACAGTTACAAAACTTCTGAATACTAGTTATCGAAACCAATTAACAAAATACAATACAATAATTCCGGGACTTCACTGGGAGGTATTATCAACTCTATATGTATTGTTTCCTTCGTATTTAGCTAAATATACTCCACCTGTAGCAATCTATGTTAATACGATTCTATACAAATTAACACTGGCGTCACATAACGTGTATAAAAATATAATTTATGTTAACAATAATACTAGTCTTTTCAAGCAATATAATTATAGACATCAAGGAAAAGCAGTCTTGTGACGTAGGAACCCAGATTGATTTCGAGATTTTAGAGATTGTATTATATCTTCGTCTTACTTATCGATTCCGATAATAGCTACCCTTTGAAATCATTTATCAGCGTATGTAATCATTTACCAGCCCTAATATGACTCGCTATACCAATTTCGTTTTAAATTCCCGAACACAAATAGAGCAACAAAGACCGCCAGAGTTAAAAGTATAGGTACGTGAGGGTGGCGTGTTTGGCGTATTTCTTTTTTTTATAATATCAAGTGACGGAACGAGCAAGTCATGTGCCTCATGTGTCTGGTGGTAAGCTACATGCCTATCCACAACAGTTGCAGTGCCACCAAGAGCTTCAAATCGCAAAGATCTGAGGGGCACTGCCACTGCGCCTGTCATCCTGAGACATAAGTTAACAAGTCCTATGTGCCTGTAATTTCACCAGCACCATTACCCTTCAAAACTGGAACGCAGTAATGGTCACATTACTGTTTGGTGGCAGAAATAGGTAACGCGGCGGTACTTATCGCTACGAACTCTTTCACAAGGGGTCTCTACTGCTGAAAGGTAAAGTTTAAGGTCGTATATTGTTTCGAGACGCTTTGTTCGAATGTTTTTCTATTTTTATAGACAGTAGATTGCCAAGATGATCTATTTGAAGAGAGCCTCTCCCAACCTCATGGATCAGTAATGTAACGTGTACATGTCTCTTCAGCACATTCTTATAGTGAAGATGTTGACCGCCATGCTTCCGTTGACCTTCTGCCATCTCGGAGTATAAGACAACTTTGGGTAAATAGTGGTGGGCGAAGCAGGTGTTACGCACTGGGTATGTTTACAGTTCACCAATAGTGATCACGGGACCTGTAAAAGAGCTCGAAACGTTGATTCACGGGTCTCCTCTCAGACGAAGGTTCAGTCCACCACGCTAGCCCAATGCGGGTTGGGGACTTTACACGCTATTCGAGGGCTGTGAACCCTTCTTCGGCACGCAGCTTTCATCACGATGTTTTCCTTCGCCGAAAAGCTCACGGTAAACTTCAAATTCTATTTCGAACATGAATTCCAAAAAAAAAGTCAGTGCTGCAAGTCTCTGCCCGAAAGGCAATTGGTCAAACCATTAGGCTGCCACGGCTTTTTTTATTACAAATCTCGTAAAGCAATCAAACAGATGTCAGGATTTTATAAGATGCCGTGAATGGCTAGAAAATATAACTTTAAAAAAAAACATGCCGACCTCAAACGTTCGTGGAATTTCTTCTAGGTATTTGCGAAGCTTTATTGAAATCGGTTACTGGAAAGTGAAAAGGTTACTGGAGAGCGAAACCGGGTTCATCCCCTTGTTTGCCACCCTTAGAGGTGGAATATTGTCTTCAAATTGAAACGGGATCAATACTGAGGTATCATTTTTGCAACAAAACAAGAAACATCAAAATCTAATGATATTTGCCGCCTTTTTTAAAGTCGGTTAAAAAGGAGGCATGACCAGACTTGGTCATAATGATGGGGGCGCGGCATCGGCAATACACTTGTAAGCATTGAACCTACGTATATGATATAATTGTTTGTTGAAAATAGTCATCATTCAATATAATTTATTACCTCAACTTATTACTACCCGTATCTAAATTACATTTTGCAATGACTACATACAATCGTAAAGAGTCATACATTTAGTTTCGTCAAAATGCGTACGTGATAGGGCTCGCGTGTGACAAGTCCAATAATCGTAAGTCATTCAAACAGGACTCCATTACGCGAATTACGTTTTAATAGCATGTGATTGGGTTACCAATAAAGCAGGGCGGTTGACGCACTCTTGGGCCAATTCTTTAAAAAACCTATTTACATTAGAAGACAGTCTGGTGAGCGCGCTTTATGCACAACTAAGTTTGAGCCCATTATGAACTAAATAAACTTATATTCAGCAAACGCGATCTTAAAACTTATATCTGGGGTCGCAGTTTGTCACTTTCACTTTAAATTATTTTCAAAACAAAATTGAATATCATGATTTTGTTACTACATACATATACATATTTTTTTTGTAAATACTACTAATTTCTTAGACATAGAGATAGAGATATTTATTTGTAAGCATACACGGCAAATATAGTTTACATTTTATGATTACACTTATAGTTCAGCGTGTTGCGCGAGTAACTGGCATACAAATTTTTAGCAAATATTGTTCGCATTTATTTTTAAAGTCCTATTACATTGTATAATTAAAATCATATTGTATTACATTATATAATACATTTTTTTAATTGAATGATATAATTAAAGAAAAATTATAATTTAATCAAAAACACGAACGCATGTCAAAGTAATAAGGGTCGCAGGCTTCAAAATTTAAATGTCAAAAGGTCATTTACATTATAAAAACTTTTTTGTCACAAGCAACTCAAATAGTATTTTCTTAAATCTAGATGTAGGTAATATTGTTAAATCGTCATGTAATATATTATATAATTTTACACACATGTTATTGCAATTCCTTTGAAAACATGTAGTAGTGTCAAATGTAATAGTGGCATGTCGGGCCAAACGATATATATTGGGTTCAAAAAGGAACATTTTTTGAAGTAAATATATAACTACGTTTTTGACAAAAATACACATCTCGAATATATATAAGGAAGAAAGTGACAATATTCTTAGTTTTTTAAATAAGGGTT
This sequence comes from Hyposmocoma kahamanoa, assembly GCF_003589595.1. NCBI lineage: Eukaryota > Metazoa > Arthropoda > Insecta > Lepidoptera > Cosmopterigidae > Hyposmocoma > Hyposmocoma kahamanoa. The sequence goes on along the minus strand of NW_020653853.1, from coordinate 17,005,115 downwards.
TGCCCTCGCCTCTACGTACTTCTTCTGTAGTATAAGCATCTGTAGTATGAGCTCGACCTATGTGAACAGAGTTACCCCAGATAACAATTTCATACCGCAGACTCGAACACACATAACCGTGGTATGCCATCAAAGTAGTTTTCTGGTAACAGATACTTTTAAACCGATAAATTGCGTACACAAATTTGTTGATTTTTTCACAAACTGATTCAACATGTTCTGTCCAGGTCAAATGTGTGTCGAGCTACTATGGGACTATTGTTGTGTGCTATGGAGGGTTTTGCAGGATTTTTATTATGATTTAGGAATTGTAACGTAGTTTTAGACAAGTTTATTTGAAAGTTATTGCATTCCAACCAATTCACTACTCTTTTGATAGTTTCGTTTATTTCGAATTCCAAATCAAGTATCGGTCTTTTGTTTAACTACAATGGATAGTTTGTTTAATAACAGTAGTAATTTATTTAGTAGCAGTAGAGCTCCTTGTGAAAGAGTTCATCTAGGGAAGTACAGTTACTTTACCTATTTTTAGTAATGCTAAACCCTTGCTAGAGAGGAGATACGTGATATAGCAGTGAGACATTTAAATGAGTTGATGTTGATGATAAAAATCAAGGAGCAGTAAGGCGCAACATTTATTTTCGGTTGAAATTAATTAAAATGGAAATGGCAACATAAATTGTTACCTATACATAAAAAATTCTACTAGTAGGAAATATTTTCACAGAATTCATTACAGTTACATATGAAATAAAATTGTATATGTATGTAATAATAGTTTTTTTACAAGTGTAGAAAAGTAACTGCTCATATCATTGACTAAGTAGAGCCCCTAGTAATATGTTGACAAAGGTTAGTTAAACAAAGTGACGTATCTGCTACTTACTAATGTCTTAATGAATTGGTAAATGAATGAAATCACTGTTGGGTTTTCCCACCTTATTTTTTGCGTGTTTTTTTTGTGTCAAAGTCAAACGATAGCCTTGGTAGTATTTTATTGGTTAATAAATTCATCTTACATCGTTTGTACTTGGATACTGGTGTAAGGAGAAAAAGATTTCACACATTTTTATGAGTTGTAAACCGTCTTCGTTATACAGGTTTCATCACGATATGTACTTTCACGGTTACCGATAGGTATTGCTGTTTAAAGTTCGTAAATGTAAATAACTTAAAAACTAAAACTCAAAAGTCGTCCTGGCATATATTGTAATCACACACACACCACACTCTCTCTCTCTCACACACACACACACACACACACACACACACACACACACACACACAC
>NW_020653853.1:16996814-17003817 GCF_003589595.1 Hyposmocoma kahamanoa | reverse complement strand
ACACACACACACACACACACACACACACACACACACACACACACACAACACACAGATAACACACATACACACATCTCACACATACGCAGAGAGAGAGGTGAGAGATATACTCTCTCTCTCTCTCTCTCTCTGTATTCTGTATGATGGTACGTTCTTAATACACTTAGATGGAGTAAGCCTAGTGATCTGTAACACACGTCCCCAACCTAGCAACCTAGTACATATTACAGCTCTCTCTAAGGTACTACTACTATCTTTTAGAGAGAAATAAAACAATTTGTATTATTCGTATACACGTAATTTACGTTAAGAAGAATAGTAATTTTGTTTTTGGAAAATAGTGACGGGCTGATTAATACGAGTAATAAAAATAATCTACCTGCCCTACACAGTCATCTAGACGAAGTCACAAATCCATTTAAGGGTCATGTATACGCCTCTATAATAAGATTCCACATTCACATGGAGCTCTACTGCTACTACCTAAATCAATACACACAATACTCTAGTGCTAATAAATCCGTGATAGCGAACCGGTTAGTTCTTGACCGTTGTCTCGATCTGTGATGTTTGAAATAAATATTGTTAATGATTAAATTGATTAATATGTACAAATGATATTTTCAAAGAGCAACCCCTACAGTTTCTTGTAAGGGAAATCTGCCTTACGAATGAGCAGTAGTGTTAATTTTAGTAGTGTTAATTGTGTATTTGACGACTTGAAGTGTAATTTTCTGCCCTATGAAATAAAGTTTTGACTTACTAAATTTCCCTTAGTTGTGTAGTTTAAATTAAGTTGGTTATGTATCTGTCGTGTCTTGATATTTTTTTTATTCAAGTTTAAATCTGAGGTATGGGACGAACAAGTCGTGCGCCTGATGGTAAACGACACGCTTGTTCATAACAGTTGCAGTAGCACTCAGAGGTTTAAATCACAAATTGACAATTCCCTGTAATTTAACCAGCTTCCTTAGGCTTCGAAACTGGAACGCTGTAATGTTCATACTACTGCTTGGCGACAAAAATAGGTAAGGTGGCAGTATTTCCCTGGACGAACTCTTTCACAAGGAGCTCTACTGCTACTAAATATAATACTGCTACTAAAAAAATTGCATGAAGTTACCTCACATCCGCTTGGGTTGTCTTGGGTTGCTGTTTTTTTTTCGTAAGTTTGACAACTTGTCAGAACAATCGCATTGTTTTGCAACTTTCTCCCTTTTATAAATGCTTATATCATTAGCATAAAGTATTATGCGTTGCAAATTTGTAATGTTATATTGAACTATATGTATTACGCTTTATAGACGGTCCATCTCATAAACGTAGTAACCGCAGCCTATAGAAATTTGCAGTACTCGGGAAGTATCCTTGACATTGCAAATGCTTTTCTAACCATAGGATCTTAAGTCTCCTTCAATAAAGCAGCACTGCTGCTTTACGGAGAATAGAGATAGGTCAGTAGTAACTACCCAGGCATGTTATGCAGATAACAATTATTGACCATATTATAACTAATATTTGTGCCATTGTTGTGCACGGTCTAACCTGTGAAGTATTTATTTTTACAATACCAAGCGACGGAATGGTCTGTCGCTGGTCGAGAAAGAATCGTCGTCTTAATTTTTTTTACAACAATATATATTTCTAATAAAGCATTCTGTGTGAATAAAGACTGCCACTTGTAAATAGCAAAAATAACTATAATATATCGAGTTCTTAGGTTTTCGCGATTGCTGCACATAGGACATGAAACTCTTTTTCCGGATTTAGTACCTTTTTTAAACACACCAACATTTCGGGCGCTTTACAGGTCACGTTGTTTTTTTTTTTTTGAAAAACAATAAGCCGCGAGGAAACCTATTCCTATTAAATCGCGTATATTTGTTTTTTCAAACAAACCAACGTTTCAGGCCCTTTACAGGTCCCATGGTCACGATTGACTGAAGTGGTCCAGTCATCAACCAGTATTGTCTAATATTGATGCAAACCACCCTATTTTTTCACTGTAGTAACAAAAGTTATTAATGAAATACTTTATTTTTAATTTTACATAGAAGCATTCCAATTTACACTACACTGTTTTACAAATTATTTTATTGTACCAATGTTAAGTGTTAAGTTACATTTACTATTAATTAATAATGGAAATTAGGATAAACTAAGACATATTGATTAGTACTGCAGTCTTATGTCTGTTTGAGATTTTTCATATACGCGATTTAAATCCGGAAAAATAGTTTCATTAACTATAGGTAATATAGATAGGTAATTTTTTGAATGATATCAAGTGACGGGACGAACAAGTCACCGCCTGATGGTAAGCGACACGCCTGTCGATAGCAGTCGCAGTGCCACTAAGATCTTTAAATCGCAAATTTTTAGGGACATTACCACTGCGCCCGTCAGCCTGAAATAATAAGTACATGTGCCTGTAATTAAAAAAAAACCAGCGGAACATAGTACCTAATGCTCACATTACCGCTTGGCGGCAGAAATAGGTAAGGTGGCAGTACTTCCCTGGACAAATTCTTTCACAAGGAGCTGTAGTGCTACAAAAGGTATAGTCTAATACACACTTAGGTAATTTAATTACTTAGACTGCACCACTTAACGACTATTCTCCCATGTTCTTCTAATTCCTGAGGAAAATATGGAATCCTGAACGCAGGGTCTAACACCTTAGGAAGCAAACTTTATTCCAACTAGGTCATACCTACGTCATTATTTATTAGTTAACGCAATAAGTAAACGAGCATCGAACTCTGACCCAGAGCGCTATCACCAATGACTAGTCGTTTTCTTTCTTGCAACATGCGAATGCGACGTTCTGATGATTCAGCGGCAATCCCCGTGCGTGCGCGCGCGCACTGTTCCGCACGCGTGACCTCCATGTTAACACCTATGTGACAATCGGCTTTCATGATGGTATCAATTTCGACAATTTTGGCAGAGATACTTTAAACTTTTGAATTTAAAACCTTAGTAAACCGACGATTTTAGTTTTTTATTTAAATATTTATTTATATATCAAATAAGTAATACTCGATCAAATCAAAAAAACAACGCCAAGTATGAAGCTTCATTCGCATCATGCGTTTCAAATGAAGAACGAAAGTACAGGCCAGAGACGGTTTCCGTACAAAAATGTTGGGTGTGTTGGTGAACAACATCATTTACCTACAAAATAGTGATATACTAATTTGTACCTGTTACGTACACATCCGTCATTATAAGTTGAAAATGCCGGTTCAGACTTCAAACAGTTTGTCCGTTACGTAACCATAAATAAAGATTCTTTCTTTCTTATTTCCAGAGAGCAGCGGCAATATCTTGGGCGCGAGCGAATGGAACACCGGTTACCCATCCACGGCCACCGTCTACCCATCCTATGCCCCGTTGCAGGCGCCTTATTATAAGCCCGACATGCATATACCTGCTGGTAAGCACATAATACCTAGTCCATCAACCTTTCAGTCCATTTTTAAACATGAACTAGAGTTCATTTGGTAGACCAAATAGGATATTGAAGGGGTAAAAGATTTTTGACCATCGACACGTGTGATGAAACAAGACGACCTAAATCTTTTTTTTAATCTTTTCTAATTTTAGGACTTTTGTTCTAGAAAACATGCCAGTCCTATCATAACATTGAATACCTAAATTTGTAAGCAACAGGAACAACATCGTATTTTTTGTCGATTAACAACTGTGACCAGACAAAATCGAGTATATGTGTAAGAAGTAGACGATGGATATCGTGTTTCTTGTAGACCGACGTTGATTTTCAAAAAATCGGTTAAATCTGTAGGCGCCTTTACATACTTTACATACATATCGATACTTCGGGAAAGAAAAAGCGTGAAAGCAATCTATTACGTAATTAGGATAAATTTTCACGCTCTATCCAGATGGATAGAGTGTGAAAATTTATGAAGAATATAAACAGATGTTTCGTCGAAGAAATATTTTTCGTCAAAAATGTATATTTTTGCTTAAAAATTGCTATAAAAAGTAAGAAGGATTTGAATCAAAACATTTATAAAGATATGTTTTCCACTTGCCTTTCACATTTTGTAGTTTGGGTTTTACATCTTTTCTGCCTGATAATGGCTCCTGTCTGTGCAGAAATCGAGTAGCAATTGGTCGGTGACTAGTTTCCCTAGCAACACTAAATAAATAAATAACAATTTAGAATTTACAACAACGTCAACTGTCAACGTCAACCAAAACGAAAGTTAACCGTGACCATGGGACCTGTAAAGGGCCCGAAACGTCGGTTTGTTTGAAAAAACAAATATACGCGATTTAAATCCGGAAAAATAGTTTCATTTCCTATGTGTAACAATCGCGAAAATCTAAGAACTCAAAATTTGGAATTTTTTAAACTACAATTTTTTTACATTTTACATTATAGTGGAACACGGGCAGCCACTATTAATTGGTGTTTAGTACACACTCCGCTTGCCGGTCTGATGCAGGAAGCGAATAGCAATAGCTGAAGCCTGAAAGTCAGCAATGCTGAGTCTTCATCCCTTTTTGTCCACACTACTGATCTTTGGTTTTAATTTTAATTGTTCGCTTATACTTGTATGTGTGTTTTGTGGATAAATAAATGTCATTTTATTTTATTTTAAATAGTCGACACTAACTGAAAGTCTTAGGCGTGCTCTTGCCATGGATGAAATAATATTTTTTTTTACACACCCATGGCGCCTCACGCGTAGGCAACCACAAATTACACCCAAACTCACGAGAGAAATAAGTGTAGGCCATATAAATATTTCTCTCGACCCGAGAATCGAACCCGGGACCTCTCCGTGGCAATCCAGCATGGTAACTGTTCGGCCATTGAGGTAGTTTATTCCAAGACTTTCGCTTACATGCACACAAAAGATTTGACTAACTCTTTTAAATATTAAATAAAAAAGCGAAAATTACTGAAACACAGTGATTTCTCTTTGAGTTGTAAATGGAAATGTTAGATGATTCACACATGCATTTTTCTATTTATAAACCTTTATTGTTCGTTATAACAATTATGCTCGTATTTTGGTAATTTAATAAAAAATAAAAAATTAAATAAAATCTTTAAACCTACGTATTTATGTCTTTATTCGTATTTTGAGAGGATAGTAGATTTTCCGGCTGTTGCTTAGATATTGTCTGTCTTATATAAAAGTATTGTGTTTCCCTGTCACTGTAATATTATACAATAACATAGATACCTAATTAAACATTATACCGTCGTTATTTTATACGAAGGGCGAAAGTGTTGTTTTAGGTTTTAACGACGGTTTTAAAATATTAACGTCCAGTTTTAAAATTCAATTTTAGTTTCAATTAAGAGTCTATACCAACTCAAATCGATTTGGATGAATCCGCACAACAGCGAAAGTGTTGAATCAATGACTTTGGAAAAAATGTGTAGTAAAATTGAGGATATTCACTGATTAATATACAGTGTGAAAACACGATTCCGAGAAACCGCCGTATTCAATAGGTACTTTACACATACCAATGTTTTTTTTATATCAACTGAAGTAAATATAACACGTATAGTATGCAACAAACATTTTTGATTTCGTTTATAAAAAAAAATTCTGAAACAAAGCCAGTGTCCGTGCCGGTCGACCCTAGCAAAATGAATCGTATTAGTACAATTTTAATTCGCGCTGAGGTGGTGATGGCTGTTAAGTTTAAGTTTTAAAATTGAATTTAAAACAGAACGTAAATATTTTAAAACAGTCCTGAAAAACTTTTCAAATTACAAATCACCGACGATATATTATGTTCTGTTGTGATATCAGTAAGGAGAGTGCACTGTGTCAAGACACTAGCCTTTTTACCGGCACCGGATTAAGTCTGTGTATATGGGCTGAGCTGATGTTAGGACCTGACTACTTGGTACTTGGTGCAACGGGCTGGTATCCGCAACCTTAGGACCTGACTAATAAGGTCCCTGTGCGGGCTTGCTTGAGCAGTGCCCTTCCTGTGTAACCATAAGGTTGGGTAGGGAGGGCACTATAATCAAAATAATAATAATAAAAAATAATAAAACTTTATTGCCAAAAGATACAAATCTAGTACATAGTTGTGCCTAGCTCCCAAACTAGGATCCCCTGTACTATGGGTAGCTAGCTAAATTTTTTTATCGCATCTTGTAGTAAATAAAAATTTACTACAAGATACGAGACTATTGGGATACCAAGTAAATAAATATTTTTTCTGTCCACAGTTCTACCGGAAATACCTCTAAGCCATCCAGAATACAGCGGATTCCAGTCCCCGACAACACCCTACAAGAGCAACTCTAGCACACCAAGCACCGCGCTAACCGAGCTCAACGCATCGGCAGTGAACGCGCAGCGTTACGACCCAACATACTACAACACGTGGTCGGCAAACACCTACAACTACAACAACTACCAATACAACAATATCAACAACAACCCCGCGTGCATACAATCACACACACCATACATAAATCCAAATCCCCAAATGATACTACCAAATTTGTATTCCACCGTAAACCAAAATCAAATACATGTACATTTGCATAGTTCCGATAAGCATGTTGAACAGTACATCCCTAGCGAGATTAAAATAAGCGATATTGATGGCGGAATATCGATAACTACAGAATTACAAGCTGGAGAAGCAAGTGGTCTAGTACCTTCATGTGAAACTGGAGACGATGTCAAACATGGTTTATACGCAGGTTCCCAAGAAGGTGGCGTATGGAGACCGTATTGACAATACGCCAGTCTTAATTACATCTCTAATGCTCAAACAACTAACGTAAAAGATGATAATCAACATTCCATTGTACATATTGTGATATAATTACGTATAATTTAGTTATAATTTGTATAGAATTTCACATAAATTAATGTTAAACATTAGCTATTTTAGTTGTTAAGTGTTATTAAATGTATTGAAATTATTAGTGATATTAAACGATGATTAAAAATCATTTGGTGTCTTATTACTTCGAGTACTAGAT
>NW_020653853.1:16923032-16966814 GCF_003589595.1 Hyposmocoma kahamanoa | reverse complement strand
GCAATTAAAATCAATTGCAATCAAATCAATTGCGACACGTCGCAATTTCAATTGATTTCAATTGAATTGATTTTTTAATCTGATTGAATTTCAGATTGAAATATAATTGATTAACGCCCAACACTGCCTGGGAAGATATGTGTCTGAAATAAAACCGACTTTGTTGAGCAGTCCTAGCATTTCCAGTTATATTAAATAACAAAATGGTAAAAACAACATGTCAAACAATAGAAAACGCTATTTGATAACGGCAATAGTTTCTATTGTTTATCTTATCTTGTTTTCGTACTGTGTGAAAGAGGTAGCAGTTACTGCTTTTTATGCTGTATGAAAGAGAAAGAAGTTACTTCTTTGTAGAACCGCTGTAGAGAGAGCGTACGACGGAGACGAATGAGACAACTCGATGCTTGATTAACACTGCATATAATAAGTAATAACATAGATGGTGCTTAACAAGAACAATTCTTATACTACACTTTCCCTGTTACAAAAATAAAATAAAAGTTATATAATTTCTATTTTATTTCTATCGTTATACAAAACAAATACTTATACATATATTTTCTTATAGCATAGTTACAAAGGGTAATATAGTTAGTTACATTTTATTTTGTTTAGTAGTCAAAAAGCAATATATTATTTTTATTAATTTTATAATAATAATTATTATTTTGCATACAATAAGGTACTTAAATTAATTATGTGGGTACCTACTTTACTTATGTATTTTACATAATATAAGGTTTTGTGCGATTTTTGTGGACTATTTCTTCCTTATTATTTATCATTACATCCTAAATCTTCATTAATTAAAAATGGACCCGAATATGTACTATCTATTTTGTTGCCTGTTTCATTTTTAAGTAGCAGATAATTACCTTTAGTGTACGTCTCTGGATTAACATATACGTCATAGGCCTTCTTCCGTTTTAACTTATTTCCTAATAAGTTTTTCCTTGCATCTTGCTGTGCAACCTGTAATCTATATTTTAATTTATGTGGATAACTATCGTAGTTATATAAAGGATCTATACCGGAATTTAAATTGTTCGGCAATTTGCACGACTTTCCGAATACCAGTTCATGCGGCGTGTACCTTGTCTCTGTATGTACCGTATTATTGTACGCGAAGCACCAGAACGACAGCCAGCTGCTCCACGAACATGTTCGGTTAAGGCAATTAATACGTAAATACGCACCTATAGTCTTATGTGTATTCTCGAGCGCTCCTATGGACTGGTGGTGGTACGCTGTTGAAGTAAGCTTCTTAATTTTTAATAGTTTACAAACTTCGTCCATTGTGTTTCAAATGAATTCAGATCCACGATCTGTTGCAATTTCCCTGGGTATGCCAAAACGCAAAATAAAATTATTTACAAAAGCAGATGCAACCGATTTAGCATCTTTTGTGTGTAGCGGATATGCCTCTATGAACTTTGATAGTTCGCACTGTAACGTGAGAAAGTAAGAATGACCGGCAAAAAAATTATCTGTAGGCAGAGGACCAAATATGTCTAAATAAATCTTTTCAAATGCATAACTTGACGTACTGGTTATTTCCATAGGCTGTTTAGGGTGTAAATTAAATCCCGACATAGCAATCGTAATCATTCTAGAAAACGCATTGGGACTAGTTTTTAGTCCCATTGGTAATCTAGTCATTTGATATTGATTTTTGGTTGTTGTGAATGCATTGTATTGTCGACTGTTTTTATTTAATTTTATTTGATAAAATCCTTGATAGAGATCTAAAGTAGTGAAATACATTGCACCAGATAACGAGTCTAGAATGTCTGAAATATTTGGCAGAGGAAACTTGTCATCTTGAACTTTTTCATTTAATTTTCTGTAGTCAATTACTACACGCCATTTTTTAATACCCGTTGAATCTAGCTTTTTAGGTACTAGTAACAATGGACTCGACCAGGCACTCCTACATTCCTCTATTATTCCATCGGCTTGCATACTTTTTATTTCTTTATCTATTTCCGATTTTTGACTTTGTGGTAAACGATACGGCTTTACGTAAACAGGAGTAGTATGTGGCTTTAATTCAATAGTATGGTCGTATAATGAAATCGTTGTCAATTTATCTCCTGGTACGTGAAAGACGTCTGGAAATTTGGCACAAATGTTTTCAATAGACTTTTGTTCTTCCTCATTTAGATTTTCAAATTTTAGTAAAGAAAACAAAGACTTGACCCTCTCTGCGTTCATATTCGACTTATTAAAGTGACATAAATAATAATCACTTAACTTAGAAACGTTTAAATTAAAATAATTCAAAATTACATCCTCATTTCGTGTATTCATTATTTTAAAAGGTACCTTACCATTATGCGGCTGTACTATAATGTTAGCAATGTATACTCCGTGACATAATTCTTGAGAACTAATGACACATTCCTGTTTTAACTTCGTGTCCACATAATGAATTGATTCGCTTCTTGCTAGAATTGTTAAATATGAACTATCTTGTTTCAAGTACGTAATGGGTAATGTGACAGGTCTCTCTAAATTACAAATTCTTAATTCATTTAATTCGAAGTCTACAACTGCTTTGTACTTTGTTAAAAAATCTAGCCCTAAAATTCCATCAGTTTTGAATGGCATTTTATCAAATACATAAAATTTATGTTTTATAGTGTAGGTATCAATTCTGAGCTGTAAATAAATATATCCTTCTGACTGTACGCTTCCACCAACGCCGTTGACCTAAAGTTTTTCTTTGTGGAATGGAATGCGTAAACATTTTACTCTATCGTGCTTGACAACTGAAATCGAAGCGCCGGTGTCGATTAGCCATTCGCTTTTGTTGTGTTCATGCCTGTCCAAATTAATACATACTTTACATAAGCTGTTGCACATAAATACATAGTCATACTCGAAAAAAATGATTCAAATGTGACGCGTTTGCTTGCTCTGATTCATCACGGTCACGTTACGTTGCCATGCAGGGGTCACCTGTCGTGGATATAAAGTTCACATTCCTATGGGATAATTGACGGCGATTGCCCTGATACCTACCCCTGTACGAGTTTCCACGAGAAAACGCTCTTGGGTTTCTTGGGTGATAAGAGTTCTGTGGCCGTCTGTAATAATAATTTGGTGTATTTACCTTTACGGCGGACTGCCCTCGCGCGTATCCTCTGTGTCCTCCGCGCGCTTTCGCTGCTCGGTGGGGGGGTGTAAATTCACGGGGTTGAGCGGACATGCCCATTACATACGCTGAGGAAATTGTCGTGATCTCTTCATCTTGCGCTGCTTGAATAGCGTCTTTTAGTGTATTAAAATCACGCGCTGCAATTATTGTACTTGTTCTACGGTTTCTAAGCCCGTCGGCAAACCGTTTAATTGCGTAATTTTCGTTTAACGGGCGCAGAACATTATAATGATCAGAATTTCCGTCCGATTGGGTAATAGTTGAATCCGCGAACAATTCAGAAATTTCCTTGCCAAAATCAGCAACAGCGTTCATTTTGCTTACATGTTTGAAGTTTCTTTTGTATAGCCGATGCTGATTTTCTTGGTAATAATTGTTTGCACACATCGGTCAGTAATTCTGATATATTCTCGTATTTACTAGATAATTTTAGCTTTGAGATACCCGATTGAGACAGCCTGGTTTTTAAAATAAAAGAAATTAATTTTTTATTCGATTCGTTATCTAAGGTAGTAGCATAGTACTCAATACTATCAATTAATTCTTTCGTATTTTCTTCTTTGTCAGTCATGACTGGCAGAAGACTTAACGCGACCTTCAGATCGAACGTTGCCATTTTTAATATTATTTCTTTACTTTCTTTTTTTATATTGCAAAGATTCTTTACCTCACTGTACAATAACTTTAAGTGCAGTGAGGTATCCTGACAATATTTATCAATTAAAATTTTTTCTTGTTTACTTTTTAAAGATATACCTTAGTAATAGCATCTATATAAGTATTATATTGTTCTAATAATTCGTTTGCCTCTACAATTTCGTTTCAATTATTTTTCCACATCGTCTTTTAGGTCCAATTTTAATTAAGTAGGTTCTAACCATTGAAAGTTCTTCATTTAAATTTTCCAGATATTCTGACATACATAAAATCGCACTTACCTATATTTTGATACTATTCATATTATATACTTAAAGTCTATAATGTACGTATTATAATGTAGTATAACTGTTTAATAAAAAAAACTTTTTTTTCGCACTTAAATTTTCATAATTTTCACCACACTTACACTGATATTGAATGGGGTTTTCACTCACTAGTACACTGGTTTATCAAAGCAATTTGCTTCGTGACAGGAACATCTTGCGACTCAGGTTTCTTCATAAGGAATCGGGGTCGTCGTCGTTATAAGGAATGCTCGCTCCTTTTTACATTTTGTTTAACCGTATTATACCTGCATCAACGCCTCGCTGCACTCTTTTATTGAAGCACTTCACACAATACCGGATCATAACGATAGCTCCAACCATTAACAGTATTATAATAATTGCCACCATGGACCACGAAATGATTCCAACATTGGTCACGATATGATTGTTTCTAATTTGGTTGTTAACACCGACTTGTGCGGTGACTTCCGGTTTTTCAGGTATTTTTGAGTTACACATTTTTTGCACTAAAATTTACGTCCACGTAAACGTCACGTTTACGTCCGTGTGAGCTAAGTGTCGATTAGAATAAATAATATACATTTTAAGTCCGTTGAGCCAAACTGTAACCGGGAACTAGCTATATCCCAAAAATGGCAGAGTCGCCATGTAGGGAGAGCGTAAGACGGAGACGAATGAGACAACTCGATGCTTGATTAAAACTGCATATAATAAGTTATAACATAGATGTAAATACATGGTGCTTAACAATAACAATTCTTATACTACACCGCCAAGATTTAATAAAGGCAAAGGTGTCTATTGTTTGTTTTTTTAACTTGTTCTCGTACGTGTGAAAGAATCTTCTACAGCGAAATATGTGTGCAAAGTGGAAAGTTGTCTTGGATTTTTTGTTGTAAAAACCTATGTAAAGGCAACTATATTATTTTTTGAGATAATAATATGTAGTAAATTTTCAATAGGAAATAATTTGTCGCAAATGTACTAGTACAATCTTTTGCAGTACGCACCTATAGAAACACAACTATTATAATATTTTTTTTTTGAAACATTTTTATAAATAATACGCCTTTTCAAATATAATCACCGAGAAGTTCCGGGATTTATAGAAGGGAATGTCCACATTATTTTTTACGTTTAATCGAAGTTTAAGTTATTTAACTACCTCAATTCCGATCGCTGGTAACACCACTGTCTACATTAACCATACCAATTACTTGTTCTCCAGCTAGGGATTTTCCTGTACTATGAGTACTGAGCAAAGAAAACCACTCAGGACTAGTATCCTTTACCCAGAACACCCAGGCTGGAACCACCATTATATCTTCATTAATACACAAAGTTGACACACGGGAGTTCTTTTCTTGGTTTCTGCATAACTTTCTCTATCGAATAGGCGAATAAAAAAAGCAAGTCCATTTTTCAGGTCAAAATACACTGCGACGGTTTCATTGATGTGTCGGGTTTTACGTTTTGAAATGGTATTATCTTGAATTTTACGTATTTTATGTGCTGCAGATATGTTGTTATAAAAACAAATCCTTAGTGAAGATTTAGTTTTCAGCATGAGATTGAATCCAAAAGACTTTAATTAAGAAGAAAAATTTATTGAAATGCACAATTAAAAGATTGTCCTTACCTGTCAATGAAATTAAAATGAATAAAGATAATGAAGAAAAATAGTTATGTTCCTATTTTAGAAAAATTATATGTAAATATTTTAATTTTTTCTAGAATAGGAACTATATAAGTATTAATTATGTTTTTATTTTATGACCTTAATAAAAAACAATCTGAATTTCACTTTTCAGGTCAAACTAGCAGCTCAGGTTTTCAGCAGACAGGTGGCCACGTCTCTGGATCTATACATGAAGTCACTACTTTTTGTACAAGAAGAACACGGATATGCTGTACCTGGAGTGGACATTGAAAATGGTTTGTTCACAGCAGAACTTTTGCTATTTATGAATGATTTGTTCGATAGTCTGAATTGTTTTGGCCATACTCGCGGTAAATTGCAACAAGCTTTGACATTAAATTCCGAACACTTTTCTTTCTATAATAATGCTGTGAAGAAAATAAATTCAATGAGATTTGATGCCTCAGATCCTAGGGAAAGTAACCCTATTAGCCTTAAACAATTTGTACACGACATTAAAAGCATTAAGCATTTATGGACTGATTTGTCTAGATTAGAGGGAGTGAAATTCTTAAATCTGAGACGTTTAAATCAAGATCCACTTGAAAATTTTTTTGGGCAGATTAGAGCTCATGGTGGTTTCAATACCAATCCGGATTGCACCCACTTTGTCTCAGCCTACAAAACGTTGTTGATCAATAACATCTCATCTGGAAAATCATTATACACAAACTGCGCCACTGATGATGATGCAATGTTAGGAACTTTGACAAATTTGGTACAACGTAACAGACAGACAGTCTCTAACAATATCGATTCCGAGGTAATTGTGATTAATTGTGAATTAATAGACTCTATCCCATAAGAAAATGTTATGCAATAGTGTGTCATACATCGCTGGTGCAATTTGTCGCTGCCTGTTGCCTAAATTGCAGTGTGTTGACTGCGACCTTTGTAAAGATGCATTGTTGTCTACAGATGTTCAACCGTTTCACACGTTAATTGCTAATCGAGAATATAATTTAGAAAAACAAACACTCTATTATCCTTCAAAAAACATTAGTTCATTAGCATGGGAGAGTATTTACTTAATCGATAAATTTTTGCCACAAATTTGCTATGTTTACGTTTACCCAGAATTACTCTCAATTTTGCAGAAAAATACTAATACAGCTTGGTTTACCTGCTCGCGACACAAGAAAAATTTTTTAACTGCTTTTTTCCTTTACGTTATAAAAATGCAAGGTAGACAATGGTGCATCAATTTTAATAGAAGAATACACAATGTTGATTCGAGACCAAAGGCAGCAGAAACGGAAAACTTGATCCAAAGTAAAGTCACCAAAGGTTTAAGTTATAGATCAACTAGATTGCGCAGTTCTTAATTTCTATTTAATTATTTTTATATTTGTTGTTTATTTTATTGTTATCAAGTTTGCCATTTGGTTGATTATAGTACTTGATTTTGTTATCTCAAGATTGTCGTAAAACTCAATGATAAATGTTTTCACTCGAAGCGACACAACTTTTTCATTTTATTTTTTGTTCGACTTTGAGAGTAGTAGAGTCTTTGCAGTTCCATTGTTGCTGCCCATTCCGTCCCTAGAGTTTTCCTTTTGTGTTCTATAGGTTTATGTTGATTGTTGTGATTAGTTTAGTACTATTTAATTATAATTGTTATTAGCTCGACTTGACTTATGTAATTTATTAATTATTAATTTAAATGGTATGTAAGCATACATAGGTTAAGGATAAGTCTAAATTGTAAATATATATAGAATAGCTACAAAGTAAGTCGGTAGCTTTTAATGTCTCCTTATTCTCTTGTATAAATGATAGCCAGGCAAATATACTAGACCTCACTATAAAGACTCAGCCTTGTAAATATGTATAGAATCACAAAGTAAGTAGGTAGTTATTAATGTACTCTTATTCTCTTGTATTAATGATAGCTAGGCAAACATAGAAGACCAGACTTTGAAGTCTTAATATTGTAAATATGTATACAATAGTTACTAAGTCACAAAGCAAGTCGGTAGTTTTTAACGTTCTCTTATTCTCTTGTATAAATGATAGGCAAACACACTAGATCTGACTTTAGAGTCTTAAGTTTTAACTGTATATAGAATAATTACTGAGTTCCAAAGTGGGTAGGTACTTTTTAACGTCCTCTTATTATATTGTATAAATGATAGCCAGGCAAACATATTAGATCTGAGTTTAAAGTCTTAAGTTTTAACTGTATATAGAATAGTTACCGAGTTTCAAAGTGGGTAGGTAGTTTTTAACGTCCTCTTATTATCTTGTATAAATGATAGCCAGGCACACATACTAGATCTGACTTTAAAGTCTTAAGTTTTAACTGTGTATAGAATAGTTACTGAGTTTCAAAGTGTGTAGGTAGTTTTTAACGTCCTCTTATTCTCTTGTATAAATGATAGTCACGGAAACATACTAGATCTGACTTTAAAGTCTTAAGTTTTAACTGTATATAGAATAGTTATTGAGTTCCAAAGTGGGTGGGTAGATTTTAACGTCCTCTTATTCTCTTGTATAAATGATAGTCAGGCAAACATACTAGATCTGACTTTAAACTCTTTAAGCTTTAACTGTGTATAGAATAGTTACTGATTTCCAAAGTGGGTAGGTTGTTAATGTCCTCTTATTCTCTTGTGTTTTGATACACAAACAAACATACTAGACCTCTGTTTACAGTCTAAATTGAAAATATGTATAGAATAGTTACTGAGTTACAAAATGGGTAGGTACCTAGTTTAAATGTCCTCTTATTATCTTGTATAATGATAGCCAGGTAAACATACTAGACCTCACTTTAAAGACTAAAAATTGTAAATATGTATAGAATCACAAAATAGGTAGTTTTAATGTAATCTTATTCTCTTGTATAAATGAATGCCAGCCAAATATACTAGACATCACTTTAAGAAGTAAAAATTGTAAATATGTGCAAAATCACAAATTAAGTAGGTAGTTTTTAATGTCCTCTTTTTCTCTTGTATTAATGATAGCTAGGCAAACATACAAGACCAGATTTTCAAGTCTAAATTGTAAATATGTATAGAATAATTACTGAGGCACGACGTAAGTAGATAGTTTTTAACGTCCTCTCATTCTGTTATATAAATGATGATGGCCTGGCAAATATACTAGACCTCACTTTTAAGTTTAAAAATTGTCAATATGTATAGAATCAAAAAAGAAGTAGGTAATTTTAATGTCCTCTTATTCTCTCGTATTAATGATACCTAGGCAAATATACAAGACCAGACTTTCATGTCTACATTGTAAATATTATATAGAATAGTTACGGGGTGGGAGGTAGATTTTGATGTCCTTTTATTCTCTTGTGCGTTTCATATTTCGACAAACATACTAGAACAAGTTTGCCATTTCGTAATTATAGTACTTGATTTTGTTATGTCATGTTTATTATAAAATTCAATGGCAAATTTTTTCAGTCGATGCGGCACAATTTCTTTATTTTACTTATTTGTTCGATTTTGATTAGCAATTCTTTTAGATCTAGAGTGTTTGTAGTTCCATTGTGGCCGCCCATTCCGTCTTTAGAATTTTCTGTTTATATTCTATATGTTTATGTTGATTGTTGTGATTAGTTAGGTACTATTTAATTGTAATTGTTATTAGCTCTACTCGACTTATGTAATTTATTGGTTATCATTTAAATGATATGTAAGCATATATAGGTTCAGGCTAAGTCTAAATTGTAAATATGTATAGAATGGCTACAAAGTAAGTAGGCAGCTTTTAATGTCCTCTTATTTTCTTGTATAAATGATAGCCAGACAAATATACTAGACCTCACTATAAAGACTAAGCCTTGTAAATATGTATAGAATCACAAAATAAGTAGGTAGTTATTAATGTACTCTTATTCTCTTGTATTAATGATAACTAGGCAAACATACAAGACCAGACTTTCAAGTCTTAATATTGTAAATATGTAGAGAATAGTTACTAAGTCACAAAGTAAGTAGGTAGTTTTTAACGTCCTCTTATTCTCTTGTATAAATGATAGTCAGGCAAACATACTAGATCTGACTTTCAAGTCTTAAGTTTGAACTGTATATAGAATAATTACTGAGTTCCAAAGTGGGTAGGTAGTTTTTAACCTCCTCTTATTATCTTGTATAAATGATAGCCAGGCAAACATACTAGATCTGACTTTAAAGTCTTTAAGTTTTAACTGTGTATAGAATAGTTACTAATTTCCAAAGTAGGTAGGTTGTTAATGTCCTCTTATTCTTGTGTTTTGATACGCAGACAAACATACTAGACCTCTCTTTATAGTCTAAATTGTAAATATGTATAGAATAGTTACTGAGTTACAAAATGGGTAGGTAGTTTACTTGTCCTTTTATTATCTTGTATAAATAATAGCCACGCAAACATACTACACCTCACTTTGAAGACTAAAAATTGTAAATATGTATAGAATCACAAAATAGGTAGTTTTTAATGTCTCTTTTATAAATGATAGCCAGACAAGTATACTAGAACTCACTTTAAGAACTAAATATTGTAAATATGTGTAAAATCACAAAGTAAGTAGGTAGCTTTTATGTCCTCTTATTCCCTGTTGTTAATGATAGCTAAACAAACATACAAGACCAGATTTTCAAGTATAAATTGTAAATATGTATAGAATAGTTACTGAGTTACAACGTAAGTAGGTAGTTTTTAACGTCCTCTTTTAACATTCTCTTATTTAAATGATGATGGCCAGGCAAATATACTAGACGTCACTTTAAAGTCTAAAAGTTGTCAATATGTTTAAAATCAAAAAAGGAAGTAGGTAGCTTTTAATCTCTTATTCTCTCGTATTATTGATAGCTAGGCAAACATACAAGACCAGACTTTCATGTGTACATTGTAAATATTATATAGAATAGTTACGAGGTGGGTAGGTAGTTTTTGATGTCCTTTTATTCTCTTGTGCTTTTCATATTCCGACAAACATACTAGAACTTAGTCCAGTTTGCAAATATGATTAAATTATACATATGCATATACGTGTAAGCATTTCTGTATACGTTTGGCTTTTTTTTTAATAACGCGCACACTCAACATAGCCCTGCACTAGGGAAACCCTTTGTCGCGGGAGCCATGGACACACACATAGACAACCACATTTACACCCACACTCCGAGAGAAATGAATGTAGGCCATACAAATGTTTGCCCGGCCCGGGAATCGAACCTGAGACTTCTGCGTGGCAGTCCGGCTTGGTAACCGTTCGGCCACGGAGGCAGTTATTGCTTTTGGATAAGAGTAGTGTAGTAGTGTCCCATATTATATGCGGGCGGAGCTATATCCAAGTAGTGGTTGAGTCGCACGGAACAGCGCGGAAATTGTACATTATCGTATGTACTAGGTGGGGCGCTGTTCCCCCTCATCAGAGGGGCCATTTCATTGGTACACGTACACATTTTAGCCGTAGAAATTGGTATTATTAAAATATAAAGATTGTTACTTAAGTTCGGTATAAGATATATTAATGTATAAGTATCTGTGTATTAAATAAATAAATAAAAGTCATTCTTACTCATTTTAATCCCCATTCCTAAAATTTTTGTATCTCCAGAACCTGAGCGTACAAAATCCGGAAAAATATTCTATACTTTAATCGTATGGCACAGCTCTAACACCGGTTTTATCGATTAGAGGGCGTCCCTATTTTACTACAATACTACACATAACTATATGAAAGGTGTAAAAGGAACAAAAGAGTTGATAATGAACAAATTTCAAAGTGCAAGTGAGATATTGCATAAATTTATCAATGAATATCTATAGCACATTCCTCGCCGCCTCCGCGTCGCATCATACCCCACTACTATGACATTGTCTTTCCAAAGACTTAACCGTCTGTCTTGTATTTTTAGTTTGTGAGTTTGATGTCCTTGTAAAATAATTGTAATTTGTCAAAAATCAAGTGTTTAGATTATTTATCATTATTATTAGTGAAATACTAAAACTGTGCACAATATTTAACAACTGTAAGTATAGTACATCGAAGCTCCCAGAATCTGCTTGATGCGTCGTAACAGGGTTGATAAGGGCGGTCAAAGTAATCTGAATACAAATGAGTAAATGATTGAAAATTAATCGTGGGCCTTTTCTTGCAGTCGAGCAAGAGGTTGTTGAGGTTTCAGTGGGAGTGCAATGTCCGAGGAGACAGATCGGCACGGGGAGTCGGCGAGTGACGGAGCGGGCGGCGGCTCGAATGCCATTCGCGTGTTATTGACCCCACACCAGATTGACGCCGCCAACGCGGACTCGCTGCGGGCCGCGTGGAGAAACCAGGACTTGTACATTGACCACCTCGAATCATTGAACAAACAGTTGGAAGGTATTTACGAAAAGTTTCGGCTTGGTAGTGACTTGTGGTCGGTTCGGCCGTCTGTTTTCGTGCAAACGTTGCCATGTTACTCTATATATCGACAATGCTTTAACTAAAACTAGTGATACTGTTTTAATTTGGTTGAATATCCATGTGATGCAAAGTTGTTAGTTATAATGTGGTAAAAGGTGTATTTAGGTGTAATAAGGTAGATGGTCACAAGAAATCGGTGTGATGCTGTGTAAGAGCCGTGACAGTGGAGTGATCAGTGGAAGTGAAATGAAGGTGTCTGTGAACGCTCCAGTGCCCCAGGGGCTCAGTGCAGTGTCAGCCGCAGTGACTACTGCCTGTGTTGATGCTGAGTCACCGAGTTTTTATCTGCATGGAAAAGTAAATATTTCTTGTTTACTTGTGTTGCCATAATTGTAAGATTTGGTTTGTATTATTTGTTATTTAAAAAAATGTTGCTACTTTATTGATGGTGGAGATCTGAAAATTTATTCCAGTTATTATAGTAAATTTATTGCGATTAATTTATAGAATTCTCATAAGAAATTCGAATAACAAAAGCTTGCAACACTCTAGCCCTTTTCACATACATACACAGACACACACACACACACACACACACACACACACACACACACATACACACACACACACACTCAGTTTCATAAAAACCAACACAAAATTCTTGGACAATTCACTGATACAAGAACATATGACACGGTTGGTGTGTCATGTAGGAAATTCTACACTTCATATATTGGTAAATGGTCACAGCAACAATGGTGTGTGAAATGGACTGTTGACTGGAATGAAGCTTCCAAAGCAACATTGCAAAAGTATTATGCATAAATGAAATGTAAAATTGCACTTGACTGTCATCAGCTAAGTTTAAAAACCTCGTAACTCAGTATGTGGACAAAATCCCTTTTGTACTCTTTAAACGTAATATTGGGCAATTGAAGCTTTGAATGTAAGTTGTGCACCTTCTTAAGTTTTTTTTTAGTTATAAAATAAAGGTATAATCATAGATTATATATAGTAATTAAATTGTTTGTGCCTATTCAAAAGTTCACATGAATGGAGGTTACAAGGATTTTGAATTTAGCTGATGTGACATTGAAATCTTGCTAATCTCCACTTACACTCAAGTGAATTCAATTTCGTTTTTGCTTGTCAATGCATAGCTTATAAATTATAAATAAAAAATATTATTTCACAAGTATCTATTATAAATTTATAAGTTATTATACTTTTTTTCAAGATGGAATAAAATTACTTTTGCAGAGGAGATAAAATTCTGCAGAAACTTATGAAAGATGTGCTAATGATTAATAATTACACCATAGTCTTTGTTTTAATTTTGATTAATGGCGCACTGGTATTAAAATTAATTTTCAAAATACAGAGGCACAATCTTATTCTTCAAAGATATGTCTATTTTCATCACACACACAGTTTTGTACATATTATGGATTTAAATTTATATTCAAGTAAAACTAGGTCAGTATGTAAGCATAATTAACCAATAGTTAAATCAATGGGCAATGGCAAATAAGCTGGTTACCCTTTTGCGTATTGAACAGTCATTTTACTCTGTCTTGAAAAAAGAAAGTATGAATATAATGCTTTATATTACAATGTTGTAGTACTAATTTACAGAAAGCCCGTTTTTATTTTTTTAAATGTTATGATTATAATGAATCTTTTCCTTTATAATAACAACTCTTCTTCTGTTATCTGATGATACCAATAAGGCAATGGAAAATATTTCTTAGATAATAAAAATATTTAACATGAAAGACTTAAAACTATGTATGAAATAGTTAATTGTTGAAATTCCTTTCCCAAAGTTTTATTTATTTATATTGATTGATGCTGAAGACGACAATAATAAAACTAGTGTAATGTGAGAGTGTCTAGCAATTAATTTGTCACATGTTGGATTCTAATATCTATTCAATGCAATTCTAATAATTTCTCTAAACAAAAGTTTTTGATTTCAATATAATATGGCTTTTAAATAATGCCCAAAACTCAACTTTCAATTGTACGTTCATGAAAATCTTACAATATATTTCAGCATACCTAATTGTATCTTAGGTAATTTTGTACAGCAATTTCTGTTTTACATTTTAAACTAGGACAATGTAAAATTATACTTTTACACATTAATTATCAGGTATGTCAAGAAACAATATTACAGCCATGTCATATATTTCTTTACTCACATTACATTACCGAGTCTTTATGTAACAACTTTTATTATGTAATTTATGTATGATATCAAATATTGGAATATAGTAAACAGAACTAATATTAATATCATCTATTTTGTTATGCATTAACCCACATATGTTGAATTTGTTTACAAAGCCTAAATTAACAAAGGAATGAATGGCTTGGGCACAATGTATTTACACTGCTTAAAGATGACAATAATTAATGATTTATAATTAAAAATAATTTTATCTTGGGAAATAACCTGTGGTATAACGGTCTGTGAGGAATATTGTTGCTCCGTTTGTTTTACTTGACTGCTCAACAAGGAGGGTAACGTATTTTAAGTGTAAGGAAGACCTGTTTCTTTGGTTCACCTGTAATTGGTGACTTGAGACGTAATTAAAGTACCCAATGTTAATCCTTATTTAAAATATATTACAATATTTAAATGGATTTTATCTTTTAGTAACTTAAGTATTCAACAGTAAATTATATGACAGTAATAGGATTTTAGGGTTTGTTTTAACCGACTTCAACAACAGGAGGAGGTTTTCTATTTGATACCCCCAATGAACACTTACGCCATCTTAATTTTTGAACCTGTTGTTTTTATTTTGTTTTTGTTTGTTTATTATTTTTTTCACAAAATTCGGGGAGCGTAGATACTCCTAGACACATAATTGGAGCCACCTCGCATTCTTGACATAAAGAGCTAGATACCAAAATAGTGTTATCGTAGAAGACAAAGTTTTCCCCAGTTTTACAAATCCAAATTCCCAACAAGGACTTATGGAAAAGACATTTAGTATACTAGTTTCCAAATTGCATAATAGTTTTTGATCAATCAAACAAGTTGTTTAAGCTTAGGACACTTAATGCTGAAAAAGCATTGTGGCTGGAATTATGTAAATAAATATGTCTGTTTACAAAAATAACAGAAAATGACTAAAAAGTAAAGTTGGGAGTAATGTTCATTAGAGGTATCGAATTCGATTGTATTTTTTTATGTGTGTTTTACATGATTACTCTGACATTTGTGAACCGGTTTTTAATGATTCTTTTTTGTTGGAAAGAGGGCACCTCAGTGGTGTTCCCATTAAAATTTGATAAAAATATTCCACCTCTAAGAGCGGCAAATTAGGGGATGAATCCAGTTTATTGGATTTCACTCATTTTCTGTTACCAATTTCAATAAAACTTGGCAAATACATGTAATTCCACAAACTTTTGCAGTCAGTTTTTTTTAAAAAACGTTATAATTAATAATTTTCGGTCTATTGTACAACCTGTTTTTTTTTACTTTTAAACTTTGTTTAAAATTTTTTTGCCTGCTTGCAAATGTTCAGTGAGGTATCAAAAAAGGTATTGTTTTTGTAATATGTCAGTTATGTTTTGAAGAACTCTCTGCTCTGTTCCCTTTACATCCAGTTTAGATTAAATTGAAAAAATTAAATGCCTTTTAGTGCCTAATAAGGTGGTAGTCTCTTTTTAATGTATAATTAGGTTAGTAAATTGTCTTACAACACTTATAACAAATTTTTCCATACCTTTGTGCTCTTCTAGTACAGGAATACATTGTGAGTAAATAATATTGTAGAAAATTTGAAAACTGTTTATTCTGATCTGTACCTGGGGTGCTACCCTCGATCTCCGTCCGACATCCGTCCGAAACAATTACTGTCAAATAAGTAATATTCGACAAAATTAAAAGACAAGTATCCAGTATGAAGCTTCATTCGCATCACGCGTCTTTTCATTTGGCCAAGTATTGCTTATTTGGCAGTAATTGTTTCGGACGGAGATCGAGAGTAGACCCCCTGAACCAAAATATGTGGATGTGCCAAAAGCAACGTAATATTAGGTTCACATGATAGAGAATTCAGGACAGCCTAAATTCTCTTTATTTGAAATGAAAGTCAATACAAAGGAACAATACATAAGAAAATATGTTCCAGAGATTGCAAACACTGTCTTTGTCAAGGTATATAGGAAGGTACATAAATTGCCATGTTGTACATTTTCAAGTCTTCTTTTCATGTAAATATCACAAGGAAGTCTTAGTTAAGGTATTGTCGATTTTAGAATTTTACTTTGTATTGTATTTTTAAGTGTGTTCCTTGCAATTTGATGTATAAAAAAGAACGCTTTAATCATTTAAAAGCTACTAAAGCATAAGAAGTGAGATGCCTATTTATATTCCCTAGCTAGAGTTATATCACACATATTATTAAAGTCAGTTAAATTGTTACATTTGTTAATTTTTACTTTGGGAGTCAGTGTTACCTGAACTACGTTGGTAATAATGGATTACCCAATTTTAAATTAACGAATCGCCCATTTTACAGCTAATTTGGAAACGGCGAAAGAAGCAGAGGAGAAAACAAAACAGCAATATGCAGAGTCCCAACACAGAGAGAAGGTACTCGTTCGAAGACTTGCCGCCAAGGAGCAGGAGATACAAGATTACGTAGTAAGTAAAACACACTTAGGGTCGTATTCTAGAACTGTACGCAATGCTCAAGTCAGGACTTGAGTATGATTCAAAGCACTAGAAATCATACTCAAGTCCTTGCCATTAGGGTCGTATTTCCAGTGCTTGAAATCACACTCAAGTCTGCTCAAATACTGACTTGAGCATTGAATAGAGTTCTGGAATACGACCCTTAAAGTATCAAATCGCTTACATTATTTGATGTTTTGACACAAAAGAGAAAAAACAATGGAAGTGCCTTAAGCCTCGATTACCGAAACCGATGTCGCTAAAACTCACACATTCTTAATTTGAAACACTATAAAATCTTTATATTGATTGGTCGTAGTTTCAAATTTAAAAAGAAATAACAAATACTGGATTGTTAATATAGTTTACCTTTACCCTGTTGGCTATTATTACAAGTTACGATGTTCCGATATTATATTGAAAATTTCAATCAATGTGCTGCCATCTAGCGCTTAATTGCTGAACGATGACGAATTAAATCTTAATTTAATTCTCCAAAAAAAAGCGACTATATTGCAGGGTTATAAACTTTACTTTCGTTTCTTGTAACACAAATTATATCGATAAACAGAAAATTGAAAGTTTATCAAAAATATCACCACGGGTAATATTTTTGATTCATCTATCCTTTTTGCACTCCAAAACAGCAGAAAAAGGTATTTTGCTAGGATTTTAGAGAATTTGCACGAAAGAATGACATAACCATAGATATAGGAGAACAGGGGAGACATGTAATGACGTTATGTAAGATCGGGTACAGATGTCGCCACCTTTTAGCTTGTGTGCAATTCAAACTTTACGCTCTATTTTCTACTACCATAACTTAAACATTTTGATTAGGTAAGGCTTAAAACGTGAAAACGACGTAACACGATTTTAAAATTTAACAAAGTTAAACTTACAGTCACTTGAGTAAGAGTTATATTACAATATTTCAGTATTTTTTCAGCCTGGTCCAACCATTCACCATCAGGTGGCGTTTTAGTAAAAATGCTACTAGTATATAATAGCTAACTATTACACGTTAGATGGCGCTGAAACTCATTTTTCGTTACTCTAAGAACTCACGGAGCAGTTTTCACCCGCGTCTGCCGCGGGACCGCGGCATCTGTAGAGTGTAATAGTTAAGTATGTGAAATTAGTAGAACATTTCGCGGCGCGTTTTACGCCTGTAGTGGTGTAGTGGTTGCTCGCGGTTGCCGCGGCGGGGTACTAGTAGAACCGCGTAGGACGCGATCACCTGCGCGTTTGGCGGCCGTCGTCGCCCACGCACTTTGGCGGTCGGTTCAGGCGCAAGGTGGTGCAGGCGCGAGGTGAGTTATCTATTAACAGCGCGACTTGCGATTAACTCCCACTAACTTCGCGGTCCGTTCCGCAATCGCAACGGTTTCGTGCCCATACAAACTTGCAGGGTCGTGAGTATTGAAATAAAACCGCTATCTAGCAGCACCGGCGGGCGCGGATGGAAACCGCTCCGTGAATTGTTAACCTTATTAACCTTAAACTGACGCTACTCAACGAGGGATGTGGTCCTACCTAATCGATAGTTAGAAACCATGTGGCTGTTTTTAATATTAAAAACATAGTCCATTTTTCATACTATACCTACACTGGTACTGGTGTATTATTAAATTAATATATTAATATAAATTATTATTATTTTCTTAATAACGGTCACTAGGCTTGGGCCAGTGTCAGTTTTATAAGAATAATGTAAAAATTATGACGATCGTCGCCAGTGTCAGTTTTCCATTATACGTTAACCACGGGTTGGTGGAACTGTCACTGCCAAGAGTAAACTTGAACCCTCAACGAATTTAATAAATTAAATTATGTTGTTTTTTTTATGAAGGACTTATGTAATTTTCTATAATTGTTTCTAATTTATTTTGCATGCACATGTAAAATAAAGCTGATTTTATTTTATTTATTTTTGAAATGCATTTGCTATGGAAATTTAAACAAAGTCAGAAATAGTAATAAGAAAACCAATCTTCCGATTTTCCTGCAGCTTCTATCCAACCTTCATATAATTTAAACTCATTCGAAAATACGTTTAATCTACGACTATAATGGGATTTAAATATATCGAGATCTTAGGTTTTCGCGATTGTTACACATAGGAAATGACTATTTTTTATTATGTTTGTTTTCTCAAACAAATATACGCGACTTAGATTCGAAATAAAATGTTTAGAAATAATAATAAAATAAAAGAAATCAATTTAACGTGAATGCTTTTCGTTTCGATATTTTAGGGACTATAATTACAAAAATCATAGTAAGAAATTCAAACATTTCAGTAAAAAAATATTGTCGATAAACATCAGTCATCGTAAATGAACATCATTACATTTTTGAGTTCAAAAAATTTCTATGAAGACAAAAAGAAAACATTGAATAATAATAGAAATAGTGGCTAAAAATGCAAATAGCCGGTGTAATGGTATCTCACTGGTTTTAAAATTTTTATTTCACTCCAATTTTTACAAGGTGTATCGCTACAACTTGACATTTTCACATTTTACTAGAGATCTTTTATGTACAACGATCGCCTTATCACTATGGCGATGTTTGTAGGCGTGTAAATATGATCATTTTGATCATATCAAGGCGACACGAACCACGCCTCCATACCAAATCTCCCCTTTTTTTCTATATCTATGGACATAACCATAACAGATAGGTCTTTCAAGACCTATAGTTGGCACGCGTCAGACGCTAACTGACCACTTATACTGTATTTATTGTTCTTTTTCATAAAGCTATCCAATTTTCTCTCGATTCCAGAGCCAAATTACCGAACTGAAATCATCGCATGCGAGTCTCAACGGAAGACCCACACTTCTCGACCCAGCAGTCAACGTTCTCATACTCAGGTTGAAACAGGAATTGACGTCGACAAAAGCGAGACTAGAAGAAACACAAAACGAACTGTCGGCGTGGAAATTCACGCCAGACTCGAATACAGGGAAGAAGCTTATGGCCAAGTGCAGGTTGCTGCACCAAGAGAATGAGGATCTCGGACGGATGACGTCCAGCGGGCGGATAGCCAAGTTAGAAGGCGACTTAGCGCTGCAAAAAAGCTTTAGTGAAGAAGTTAAAAAATCACAATCAGGTTTGTCTATTCGCGCTCATTTGTGTATGTAAAGGTGGCGGTTCGGGTCGAGACAGAGACAGGAGACCAATACCGTTACTTGACTTTAGACTTTTGTATGACACTATGTCAGTTCGCGAGCTAGACCGAAACAGGCGACTGCGACGCGAAACAGTCTCAGCCGCGGACCAGTGGTGTCGCATTGAAATGATAAGACCTGCTGCATAACATATTTAATTCGCAGCTTGACTCATACAGGGATGAAAATTTGAAGTATAATATTATGTTAATATAAATAATATTGATAGCTGTATAGATTTCCTTATTTTTATTTGGTTATGAGTTTCCATTTCGTGGCAACCAAATTAGAGTGATTTACGGGAATCTATTGTTATCAGTCTGTAGACAATATAAATTAATGCTTACTGTGCAAAAAATGAAAAGTTGTACCCGTTTAAATAACAAAGTAATAACGTTAAATCCCTCTCCTGTGAAATTTGGTTTAGTGCAGATAGGCGCTTTTTACCAATTTGCACTATCCCCGACCGGTCTCCTGTCTCTGTCTCGGCGTGAACCGCCGCCTTTAGTCTTTGGCGGAATGAAATAGTAACACGAAAAGTCGCAATTGCAGAGTTGGACGAGGTCATCCAAGATCTGGACGAGGATGTGGAGGGCATGCAGGGCGCGGTGCTGTTCCTGCAGCAGGAGCTGCGCGCGTCTCACGCGACGGTGAACGGCAACCGGCCCGCCAGCCCCGACAAGCGGACGTACTCGGGCAGCGAGTGCAGCGACGCCCCCGTCGGCAAGAGGAGGCGCGCCTCCGTCCTCTCGCTCGACTACAACGAGGAGGAGGAGCCCCTCACCGTGACCAACGGCGACGCCGACTAGCCCAGGACCTCTGTGTTCTCGCTGCGAACACGGTACTTTAACAAGAACTAGTGCATTCTGTGAACCTCTCGTATCTATGTAGCCTTGCGGCCTCATTTCGTTGACTCGATTGAATCTTTTTGTGAGTGATCGTCTCATCTGTTGTCGAGGTGAAACTGGTCAGTGTCAACCATTTGTAACAATGATATGTGAATGCTTCATGTTTTAGCACATACTGAAGTGTATCCTATAAATCTATGTACTTTGACTAGAAGACGAAATATATAGACGACTACGTCATTTCGATTGACAATGAATTGGTGATGATTGTGTCTAACGTGAAAATGATATAAACATTGGTTAAACTATAGTTTGCGTTCATGCACATACAGTGGACCATGTGATCAGATTTTAATAGTGAATCGTTTTTGACATTGTTTTTATAATTATAATGAATACTGAAACAGACACTCAGTTGACAATTTTATAATTTATTGATGATAAGTGCATTAATTGTGATAATTAGGAAATCCAATGATATGTGAGCAATAACGATTGGCTTCTGTCGCCGCGTTGTTGAGTCAATCATAATAATATTTTATTGGCATTTATTTTATGGATGTGCCAGTTGACGGGGTGGCAAATGAACTCGAGTCTGTAGATACTGTAATAGCAATAATGTTTAACACCAAGCCTAATTCGAATATTTGCGACGTTTATATGAAATTTGTGAGTTTCTATGCGAAATGTTTCTATTTTAAAATTACAATGGATGTATATAAAGCTATGTTAATAAACATATATTACTGGCATCAATTGGCGACTTTTTATTCGCATTCACAAGTCACTCCTGAGTACATGTTAAATTTAAGTTTTCAGACGTAGTTTACTGTATATGGATATTGGAGTCATAAAAAATAACAATATACTGCTTACGTATTATTTCGATAACTTGACGGAATAAAATATAATAATATGGCACGGGCAGAAGTATATGCCGTTATTTTAACAGTAGGTAAGGGTATCAACATCTTATAATTTGTGTTTTTTACAATGTAAAATGGCGGAAGGTCTTGGATATTATTTGTTAAATTTTTTTTAAAGTAGCACGTACGAAAAATTCATTTTACACCGTGTTTGCTTATGTGGCTTTAAGGGTCAAGTCACACTGAAAGAACCGACGCGCGCAACGGCCGGAAGATCTAGCATGGTGCGTTTTTCCTTTCCTTACCTCAAACCATTGACGATACAGGGGATTTTCTTTTATTTTATACCAAATGACGATACGAAAAAATCGTGTGCATGTCACCCTGAGACATCAATCGACAAGTCCCATGTGCCTGTAATTCCAGCAGCACCCATCCAAACCGGAACCCAGTAATGCCCACATTACTGCTTTGCGGCAGAAATAGGTAAGGAGGCAGTACTTCCCAGGACGTACTCTTTCACAAGGCTCTACTGCTACTAATTTTTTTTATGCCGACGCGAGACGATCCATTACGTTGATAATTCCATGGCAAATGTTTTTTGTTATCCGTAATACCTAGAGTAAGGAATTAATGATAGGGACCAGCGTGCTGATTTTGATTCAAATCTGAAAATCCGACCGGGTAGTCTCGAAATCAGATGGGTTTCTGAGCGAGAAGATGAACCTGATTCCTACTATGTCTTTCTAATTTGTGAATTAAATCAACTATTGTTCCGATTAGAAATGTCAAAAGTTTGCGATCGGCCAGTTGTGAATCACAATAAAATTATGCTCCTAGACTCGGAAAAGAAGCTATTTCCGATCGGGAGAGGCAATCAAAATCAAGCTGCAGAACTTTTAGAACTAGTCGCTACAAGTCTTCCGATGCCGCACCAAACATTATATCACTTCAAATAAATTTGAACTTTTTTTTAATAAATAAGATTGAAAACTCTAAGTAATACTTTGGACTAAAAATTCTCCTCCGGCCGGTGCTAGTTGTGTGTGACTTGACCTTAAGGTTGGACTTCCTTTAGGCGTCACTTTTAAATGTAACCAATCCAATTTACACGAATCTGCCGAACTAATACCATCATCAATTCATCAAGCACGCATATTGCTGGACCTATTGCTACCAGTCAACCAATTCTTACCGACTCATATGCGAAAGTATTTGTATTGTATTGTTTTGTAACATAATTTACTATCCACACAAAAAGTACATTTGGGGCTGGCTACGTTGGAACCGCAACAAATGCGCGTACCCTATGACGACGCGCAGGTGTGGAGGACCATGCTCAGACATCGACACGAATACAAAATCATGCAACAACTAGAAAGCCATGCAGGTAACAAGTTTTACCATTTTGTTTGTAACACCACATAATAATGTCTAATTATTTATCAAAGATAAGGGTATATATAAACTCCATAATACCTCTCTTTGAAATCTTGCAATGATTAAAAAGAACGAAATAGATATTTGAGTAAACTAGGTTTTTTCGGATCTATCGCTTAATTTATTTTTTCAAGAAAACCATAGTTTCGGACCCTTTTCAAGTCCCATTACATGTCCGTAGTCATGTACATAGTCCCATATTACAAAATTGAAGACTACGTGTTAGATAAAGATGTATGAATTTGATTCAAAGTGTATTCAATAGCATTTAATTAAGTTTATTTGAAAAGAGCAATCCCTAGAGTTTCTTGCTCGTTCTTCTCAGGGAGGTCAGCGTAGTGAACGAGCAGTAGCTTAAATGTGACGTTTTCAAGTGTAAATTTATTTTACCTATGAAATAAATAATCATAGACTTTGACTTTGACTTTGACCCATTGTCACAACGTTTAACGTTTGTTTGTTTGAAAAAACAAATGTGATTTAGATAAAAAAAATAGTTTAATTTGAAAACAAAATACTTAGTTGCTTTTTTCTTCTATGCCATAATTGACTAAATTGCTTAGTACCTATACATAAAATATAGATATTATGTCTAGAGCAAATTATAATATGATAATTCCGATGATATATTATTCACTCTATGCATTTTTTTTAAGTTTAGTAATAGTCTTGGAACCAACTTCAACTCCCATAGTATATATATAGTCTGATATACCAAACAAAATACGTACCTTAAGGACTAACATATGTACATATACCCTTAGAATAATAACGCATAGAATGATAGTTTCATATCAAACGAACTGTCACAAGTGAGGCAAAAATCAAATTCATGTAGGCTAGTCTTAGTAGTAGGTTAATTTTCGGTTTTAGTGAATATTTATATAAAAATACAAGTTGAAACGCGTTACTTCCTTGTGGAATGTGATGTTAGTATCTATTTTATGTTTGTCTGACGTATTTTTACACTATTTCACCGCACATTTCGTCATTTTTAGCTAAAATTCATGATCTGTTCGCGGTGCAAGTTGACGTTGAGCACTGAAGGCCCGCCCGCTCGTGTAGGCCCATTGGGCGCGCTTCAATTTGCCTCACTTAGCGTGTGCGGACTAGGTTTCTATGCGTTATTATTCTAAGCATATACCTATAATATAATGTTAAAACGATTATTATTATATTTGATTATTAAATATGTAAGCTTATCCAAAAGATTTGTCAACTCGTCATCGTCCTCTTCACACCGAACGCGGGGGCTACACGGGTTTCATAACATGACTGCAATGTCAACGTGCAACGGAAACCGCGAAAGAGTGAATTTGTTGTGGAAATAGTGAATTTCCGAATAAAAAAAGTTTACCTTTTCCTATCCTGTAGCAATTTCCTTGAAATTTGATATTATTAAAAATTGAAATAAGCTATTTATAATAAGAAATAGCCTACCGAAGATCGCTTGAATGTCATGCAGATTGTAGTTCCGTTTATGTTGTTAATTTTATGCTGGGAGAGAGGATAAAATAAACGTATGAAGAAATATTCAACTCTACTACCACTATTTTGCACGGTTTAACCTTCGCTAGATTAGCTCATTAGCAAGGTAACTTGCTTCCAATTTTATTTATTTATTTATTCATTTAACTTAGGCAATATGATCCATATTCCATTCACCTTCCTGTTCAACCTTCACTGTTCATGCGCTCAGACTTTGGAACGCACTTCCCATTACTGTTCATGATAGTAAATCCTTAGCAATTTTCAAAATAAGTGTTAGGGAGCAATATTTATAGACTGTGCCATCCATTTTATAGGTTTATATATTAATTTAATGTTTTTGATTTTGTTTTTTTTTTATTACATAGTTTTTGTCGTGCACACAAACCCGTTATTGTAATTATTGTCTCCCGTATTTAGATCTGCAGGAAGAAATTTCTGTTACAAATAAGCAGTACCTTTTGTTTGTGTTTTCCTTGTTAGTAAATGTGTTTTTTTGTTTTTCTGTACAAAACAAAATACGTACCTTAAGGATTAACATAGGTACGTATATCTATAATATAATATTAAAACGATGCAACTAATCTGCACGAAGTGCACTTCGCATCGTTTGGCACTATCTTTTAGGTAACCTGCCTCGGAATCGCCGATATAATTATGTATCGGGCAAAACTTCTTCATGAAGGTCGACAGATATTCGATCGGCACTGACACCAAAAACGAATTAAAATTCACATTGTGACTGGACTCCAACCGCTCAATCCTCAGGATGTATTTGGCTTTTAATCTAATGCACTCGAATTCTCCTCAGTCGTTTTATCAATATTTTTTTGCAAAAAAATTGAATATATAATTTTCCTATGACATCAAAATAGCCCCATGCGAGTTTCGAATCTATTGTCTAAATATTACAATAACTTTTTTACACACAGAAATATCAATATGGAAGATCACCCGAACTCACGTAGACTACCTGGTCCATAGTAAACATATGAGTGTTGTGGAACAAATGCTGGTCGAAAACAATATGACATACATTGTGCTGATTGAGGACGTAGAATTAAATATACGTAACACTGTAATGTCTACAGAGTCATGGGCAGATGACACCCTTCGAATCGGTAACCTATTACTATTTTAATAACTGTATAAAGGTGTCATCACACTTACTCGAACTATATAAAAACAGTTGTCAACCACATTTTAAAAATTTGAAAATATTTGACTACCGTCTGTCGTTATTATGATTGTATAATATGAAATTTTACTCTTAGTACAGGGTCAAGAGCACGTCAAGCTTGACACTTAAGATTTAAATTCAACTCTATGCCGTTTTTGATAAGAACTGTCCAAAGTACAAAGTGTCAAGCTTGACGTGCTCTTGACTGTACATAATAATGTAGGTCTTTCTGACCGGTTTAATGCGATTTCGCTCGATAAGTGTGGTGACTACCTAATATCTATAAAAATTGCTGAATAATACTTATCTGCTGAATTATAACTTTATCTATACACATATCATAAACCCTCTATGATTTGTTCAAAAACCACAAATTACAACCAGATTGAATTCGATTTTATTATTACATTCAATTTCGGACATCTCTGAAAAACAAAATAATTTGATTCCACCTCAATTCTAATATCAGTCGAGATGAAGTTTTATTCGAAATGAAATGTAAATAGTAAACAATTTTGACAAATCTCACACCGCAGTTACTTGATATCGAACGATATCTAGTTGAGAAAAGTTTATTTGCCGCCATTTCGCCAGTCGTAACATGCGATTCCTGGATAAAGCAGTGTATGTTACTGTACATAATTAGGCATTAATACACTCGTGTGATGTTTCATACAACCATACTCGTATTTTAATGCCTTTCATTATGTAACAGTCACATTAATATATAAAGGTACAAGTTTAGACTCACTTAGAAAAATAGAACGCATACTTCCCGATATGGTAGAAAAAAGATATTTATACCGTTGTACGCGGATAGGCTCCAAGGCAAAGAATCAAATATGAAAAGACCTGAATGTGGAAAATGTAAACGAGTGATCAACGGCCTGCAAAAACTATAATACATGGGGGGATTTTTGTGCATTTTTATGAGAACACACAACCTGGGCAATTTCCGTAAAAAATGTTCGAAATTCAAATAAACAAGATGGCCACCATACAAATTTCAAAGCCTCCTATCACGGAAACTATTAGAGATAGGTAGGAGGTGCTTGAAGGAATGTCATAGAGGGTAACACTGGTCAACTGCCTGGGTTAAAAAAATTCAAGATGGCGATTTCAAAATGGCGGCCGAAGAATAACTTGCTTCGATCCGGCTGAAAATTGGCATGCGAGTGTTTTAAGGAGTCTTTAATCATAATTAGGGGTCAAAAATTTATTTTCGCCATTTTCAATATGGCTGCCATGTAAGTGTTTGTTCGTTAAAAATAGCTGCCGAAAGAGATTTGCTCTGATTCGACCGAAAATTGGCATTGTGAAGGCCACTGTTTAATAATAATTTGCGGTCAAAATTTATTTTTCGCTATTTTTCAATATGTCTGCCATACAAACTTTTTGGCGGCACATGGAAATTTGCTCTATTTCAGCTGAACCTCTATGGGTGTTTAACAATAGTTTGCAGTCAAAATTTACTTTTTGCCATTTGTCAATATGACCGCCATTAAAGAGCTATGTTAATTTCAATTGATTGAATGATTCAAAGCACTAGAAATCATACTCAAGTCCTTGCCATTAGGGTCGTATTTCCAGTGCTTGAAATCATACTCAAGTCCTGACTTGAGCATTGAGTAGAGTTCTGGAATACGACTCTGAGAGTCGAAGGACTTGAGTATGATTTTCAGTGCTTTAAATCATACTCAAGTCCTGACTTGAGCATTGAATAGAGTTCTGGAATACGACCCTAAGACACTTGGGATAAGAACAGTCCAAAGTGTCAAGCCTGATGTGCTCTTGGCCGCTTCTTGCCTGTGGACCACCTGATTGGTTCACCTCGGTGGATGTGGATCTCGGGCAATTTTTCTTCCCGTGGTTCACCTATGTTCACCCAGTAAGTTCTCTTGTGAGTCTTCTTGTTTTAAAACTCCTTAACATTTCAATTGCAAAGATAATATACATGACTATTATAATGTCTATTAATTGACAATTTGATGAATATTTATTGATTGATGGCATAGTTACTTTATACTGATGTAGGTACCTAAATACAACACACAAAAACTTTCTTATTTGAAATAGTCCGACACTAAGTTGCATATATGTTGGCCTATTAATTTTGAATTAAAATACAAATTAGATTGATATCAATGTTAACAAATATAATACGTCGTCTTGAAGCGAAACCTCGCATACGCCATTTTACATACTTTGTTTTTACTGATTTTTGTTCAAACTAAAATTTATAAATCTCTTAGTCTATTTTTATTGAATAACATGATATTTTTACTACCATGATATCCATTTATTTTTTGTGAAAATACTCGCCTAGTCTTTTACTATTAAATAACTATACAAAGATTCGCAACAACTTCATAGAGATTCGTAAGACGAGATCTTACGAATATCTCTATGAAGTTGTTGCGATCCATTGCTAAGTTGACAAAGCGGTAGCCACATTGAGACGACAGATGCTAGTTCGAGTCTAATGGGATCGTAAGATTTTTTTTTGTTTGTCCGATCTTTGTAACATTAATTATAAACCTTGCTTAAATACGTTATTAAAGTAATATATGCTTATCAAAAGTAATCTAGAGGTCAAGTACGTTTTTGTTAATTACTGAAAGTCAGGTTTTTTAATTAAAAAGTGAAACACAAAAGAATTTTTTTCAAATTTTCAAATTCAAATCATAAAATTGAACAAAAATCCATTGGTGTCATTACTTGACTTACAAATAAATGGACGACGGGTCTAATACAAAAACCACGAAAAAAATGTCCCAAGTCAACCTATTTAAACGTAGTGACATGTAAAGGAATATGAAAAAGCTAAAACGTTGAATTTAAATTGTAATGTCATCGCAGTACTGTCTAATTTTGCTTGCTTCGCTGTCAGTCGAACAAACGAAGACTAAATCGTGAATGACGCTCTGTATATGATTTTAACGCCCTATAAGTTGGGACACTTTTTAGCGCGGACCCGACGTCCATATAATTGTAAGTCAATGATTGATGTTAAAAAAGATTAAAAAACCTGATTTTCAGTAATTGGGAAAAACGTGCTCGATCCCTTGACACTTTCGATGTATGTTGCATCTAAAAGAGAAATAAATGAAAATGCCAAATATAAACATTATATTTTGCACCACATTTTTTATCCTGAAAAATTATATACAAATCACATACCGTGATATTCACTCTGAGACGATGATATTATTATCATCTACCTAAGTCATCTACAAGCAAATTCGTTAATTAGTACAAACTAGTTAAAGCGGTTGTAGATATAGCAAAAGAGAAATTGGGTCGAACTGGTAATGTAGTACAAGCAAAATATCAGTTTAAAGTAGTCTACGCAATAAATTCAGAATTTCTCCTCCCCACCTTACTCATTTCAGGTCACAGACTGAATTGGAAGAAGTTCCCTTCTCTAGAAGTCATCAATGAATACATTCAATATTTGAAAGAAAATTATGCATCTATCTGCACCATTAAAACAATTGGATATTCTATCGAAAATAGACCTATACAGGTAAATAATAATAATAATAATAACGCACACACTCAACATAGCCCCGCACTAGGGAAACCCTGTGTTGCGGGTGCCATGGACACACACACATAGACAACCACAAATTACACCCAAGCTCACGAGAGAAATAAATGTAGGCCATACAAATATTTCTCCCGGCCCGGGAATCGAACCTGGGACGTCTGCGTGGCAGTCCGACATGGTAACCGTTCGGCCACAGAGGCAGTTATATAAATAAGATTTAAAAAACGATACTTTGTAGAGGTGAAGCTGCAGAACCTTGAACACTGCCGTAAAGTTGCCTGCTTGTCGGTTTTCTACAGGATATAACACGGAGAGTGCGAGGGAATTGTATTAATGTTTTTTTCACCTCACTAGCTCGGAGAGGCTTTCTTTCTCATTAGAAATCTGCGGGCAAAAGCGATTTTTGCAAATATCATAATATAAATATAAATCCGTTGGTATGTTTTATTCTTATTATTATTGACATTAAATTGACAATGATAAGTAATTGTGTTTATTAAATTATTTTAATTCATCGAATAACTAAAATAATTTCAATAATCACTTACTCACACAAAATAAAAGTACAAGCAAGAATAAAAATTGATGTGTAAAATCAGAATGCATCCAAAGTTAAACTTTTTGTTTTCATTAAAAAAAACTGATGTTTTATCTTGTTTATATTGTTTGTTATTTATATTGTTTATAGTTCAACTGTTTTTCTTTCATATACCATTTTTCTCAATATAATGAGGTGAAAAGTTGTACGTTTCGCTCGGCAGCAAAGTTGTTTTGCGTTTTGTGCCTTGAAACCCTCGCTACGCACAGGAATCTATTTTTTTCTTGATTTCCTTCGCTTGCTTAGGTTTCAATACAAGCACTTGCGTCAAACAACATCTTTACAGCCCTGCGTAACAAATAACAATATTTTCTTAATTTGAGCGGCGTATAATCGACGTGGCGAAGATTTGTTTTATTTTAATGAAATAACTTCAGATAGAAATCATTTTAATATTACACTTAAAGGACATCTACTATAAAAAGTGCATGAAAAAATTCGAACATAATTTTATTTCTGTCTAAATTTGTTCAAGGTCATGGGAGAATGAGGCTCAATTTTCATTACCGCCGAACGGAATGGAAGTGAATTTTTGTATAGCATAGAACTTTCTGTCAATTGTGTAACGTACAAAGTAGATATGAGACGAAAATGCAGGTCTGGTGCATCTTCTGGAGAATTTCCGTTCCATTTTAACTACATTTATTTAGGGGCTTTGATCATTATTGAACATGTCAGCCCTATTAGAACAACAATACATCAGGAACACTCTTAATAAAATCCAAACAGATAAATCAAAGTACTATCTAACAAAACATGTATGTATAGTATAAAATCTTAACGGCTCTACATGTTGGCTCCGAGAACACGGATTGAAATCACCAGTTCGTACATACATTACACAATTATCATAAATTTGATTATGCTTTAATGGTTACAAAAATTCACTTCCATTCCCTTCCGCAGTAATGTAAATTAAGCGTTAAACTTCCCAAAATATTTATACTCATATCATTTTAATACAACTGTACAGTTTTTCCTTGAACGTATCATATTCTACTATGGCATCAGCGTATGTTCCTGTTAAAGAACTGACTACTATAATAATTATCTACATAGCTGGTACACGTGACCAACGGCGACCCTTCGAACAAGCCTATAGTGATAATATCTGGACAACATGCGCGGGAATGGATTGGCATTACAACGTCTCTTTACATCCTCAACAACCTTGTCACCAAGTTTGACAAACAGCCGGAATATATGAAGAATAAAGATTGGTAAGCTTTGTAATATCCATCTAAACTAGCTGAGCGAGAGCCGGAGAGAGAAAAAGGAGAAAAATGAATCAATGCTAATATTTATTTTGGCCACTGCCTTACCTACCGTATTAGTAGTAACATTTTTCGTCCTTCGGGACAGATCAAGGTGTCTAATTGGCGGTACTGCCAGATCTTATATTGTAATTATTATTCAATAGTCAAATTTTGTGACATTTTTTATTTCCTAACTTCTTTTAACTTTTTTTGTTTTAAATTTTTTTTAAAAAGCCCGCAAGGATACCAATTTCTGAATATATTGATATGTAAAAGTAAAAACAAACAAGCGGGCACAGGACGTTGAGTTAGAAAAAAAATGGCGGGTTTTTATAGTTTTTTCACTAATTAATTCTTCAAGTATATATTACGTGTCGATTTTCTCAATTGTTTATTACCTTTTTAAGCTAATGGCGTTATAGACAATGCTCAATAAATAAATAATACTAATTACGTTGAGGTCTTTTCTTCGCAAATAAGATAAAGTCGAGCGCTTAGACGTTTGTTTACATGATGGTGGCCCAAATCCGCCAAAATTTACTACAATAAACTTATATGTTAACTATATTGTATTCATTAGGTACATAGTTCCGGTGGTGAACCCTGATGGCTACTTATACACCACGTATGATCGTTTGTGGAGGAAGAACCGCCGCATGATACAAGAGAACAAAGGAGGATGTAGCGGGGTAGATGTTAATAGGAATTGGGAGTAAGTTTATCACCAGTATTAATTATAGTTTGAAATCTTGATACAACAATGGGACTTATATGGATAAAGTCCATTGTTGGGCACGAATGTATGTACTC
Source organism: Hyposmocoma kahamanoa (assembly GCF_003589595.1). Lineage (NCBI taxonomy): Eukaryota > Metazoa > Arthropoda > Insecta > Lepidoptera > Cosmopterigidae > Hyposmocoma > Hyposmocoma kahamanoa. Next base: position 16,934,742 of record NW_020653853.1, on the reverse strand, counting down.
ACCAAAGATATAACAAATAACTTGGTACAGTCACGTGCACTGACGCGAAAACAAGTAGCGAAACCTCGATCAAATGTTGTACCTAATATTACATAAATAGATTACCTACCTATGCCTACTTATGTATTTTTGGAAGATGTTTTACAGGAATACTGTCTTCGAAAATCGAAATGGAAATTCATTACTTACAAGTGTCAAAATTGTTTGAGCGTTCAAATGTACCAAAAATATCTAAAAAAAAATTAATAAAAATCGTCTCATGAAAACAAATTTTGGGTGCACTCTTAATAGTTTTCAGACGAATTTCAGTTTAATTAAAAGTGGCTTCATATGTTCAGGCGTTCTCCGTCCAACATCCGTCCGAAACAATTAGCGCCCAGTTACACGAGAAGAAAGTTGTCGCGCGGCCGCCACGCGGCGACCGCCCAGTTACCACGCCTTCATGTACATTAAAGGCGAATCTGAATTCTATTTAATATGCAACCACATTTAAATTCCTCTCAATAAAATTGCCGTGCGGCCGCCGCCCTGCCGCCGTGCGGTCGTCGCGCGGGCCGCCGCGTAGACCAAATTCAAGCCAGGCTTGCCCACGTGCCCGGAACGCTCATTTAAATTAAAGCGTAAAAGTTAAACAAGTAGAGCGTATTTTGCCATGACAGTTAGAAGCACGCGGTCGCTGCGCGGCGGCAACGCGGGGTGAACGCGATGAAGTTCGTGTCGAATAAAAGCGCCCTTACTGTCAAATAAGTAATACTCGACCACATTAAAAGAAGCGTGATGTGAATGAAGCTTCATACTTCGCATTGTCTTTTAATTGGTCGAATATTACTTATTTGAAACAGCAATTGTTTCGGATGGAACAACGAAAGTAGACCTTGGATATGTTTAATAGGTTCGATTTGAACTCTAAGACAAATTTTATTCCAAACGTTTCATCAAACCAATGTATTCCTTTAAATTAAGCACCACCTGCGCGTCCCTTTAACAAAACAGAAAATACTTTTGTTGGTTGCTGAAGCTCATTTCTCCTGTGCTTTTTTGCTGAGGCCGCATTTGTGCGTTTATCGACCCGAAGCTTTGCACAATGCTTTGCACAATACACGCAAATGTAACCAACCATTATCGACTATCGTTGCGAATGTTCGAGCTGCTTACAAGTTATTGCTCGGGTGGCGGCACATCGAAACACGCTTGACGTATCGTGCTGCGTGGTCAGACTAGTGTTGTTCTTTTGCGACTGTTGTTCACGGACTGATTCTGATTTCCGACAGAAGAGTGTTGGACGAACAGTAGTATACAGTCTGTTAACAAAAATGTATCGGAAGAAACGTCTGTTGTTACACCTACTACTACGCCACTGTCGAAAGCAACGTAGAAGCTCACGATAATGCTGAATCAGTCCTTTTATTGCATTATAAAGAATAGCTATGGAGAATCAAAGCAAAAAATTGTGCATCCCTAAGCGCGATTCAGCATAGCAGTCACAGACCACATAAGTGATAGCAACACGTGCACGCGTCTTGCTGGTTGCAAGTCCTACGCGGCACCGCCGCCGATGTACATCGTGTGTCATACTTGGATATTACCATTCTATTTAGGACGCCGCAGTAGCACCGTTTCGTGTGATTTGGCTCTAATGGAGTGGAGTGACGAAAGGTATTGAAGTTGTAAAATAACGCTGAGTCCATCATTTAGGCTTCGAAAAATGTCGATCACAAAAAATGATGAAAATATTATAAATGAGTAAAATGTATATATGTCTGGAAAAAGTATTATCGTTTTGGACTATTACACAATAATTCGTTCAAAATTACGCTGCTAATGTGACCACTGAATTAGCGCGATACTGTTTAGCGAGCAAAACATGATACGGCACGCATTACTTCGTGACGATAAACGCAGGTCAAATGACCTTACACTGTATACAGTTTTGACTATGAAACATGTCTGTTTAACCTAATATTTCAGTAAAAGTTGGGAGCATAGCTTGGATTATTGCTCAGAAACCTACTCTGGATCCAAACCTTTTTCAGAGCCTGAACTTCAAGGTTTGCGGGTAAGAACCAATCTCCTGATGACCCTATTTAATTTATTCTGAGATATAAGAAACAAAAGCCAAATTCTGAGAGAGGAGTCGGTTACTTATCTAACTATATTAACTAGATCACAACTGTGAACTAAAGTGTAAAATGGAAAACCTACTGAAGCCTGCTTTCACCAGCTCCGAGTATTACAAATATTCCTTTACGATTAAGGCTGCACAATTGTGGAACGAACTCTCATCTGAAATGAAAGAATTTAGCGATCTATATCTAATGACAGTTTGCCAAACTAATGTTTTCCTTCCTCCTCTAAATTTAGGACCTGATAGAAAATCTAAGAGGTAATGACATGGCATTCCTGGACATCCATTCTTACGGTCAGCTGATCGGATACCCTTGGGGCTACACACATACACTCAGCCAGAACGTAGAAACACTTAAATACATCGCTGCTGGAATGTCAGAGGTACACACTTTTTTTTTACGTGGGGAAATCTTTATAGATACCCCTAAGCCCAGGGAGACTCAGGGGTTATGTGGGAAGTCTCTCTCCAGACTGGAGGATCTACCCCACTAAAACCCCCCGAATTTATCTCCCGCCGGTTGAGTCGGCGCCGTGCGGTCGGTGCACATTCACCACGACGCCGCCCGGCCGCCCTGGCTTGCGCCAGGGCTCCCACGCCAACGGAGGGGCAGATCAGTTGTCCTCCGACCTGCCCCCCAGACGAGTGAGGCCGTGCAACGCAGGCTCCGGAGTCCCTGTCCAGCGCCCGCTGGCCTCACTAGGGGATCAGGCGAGCTGCGAACTGTCTTCGCCTTCTCCCCGCCCAGATATTTCATCTAGGACCTGACCAGGACCGATACTCCCGCGATGGAGATGTGGGCGCCTGCCGGCACCGCCCAGCCGGTACGGCGACCTCGAGCCCCAGCAGTTGTATTCGGCGGACCACCATGTCCGCCGCTACTGAGGCTCTTCGGGCCGCTTCCCTCGTCTGGTAGAGCACCACCCTGTCCTCCAGGTAGTGCTCCACCAGACGGCTGAGATACCTGGGAATCTCGTGGTACCTTAGCGCCGCGAAGCAGCGAAGGGGAGAGTGCCGAAGGCGTTGGCTATGTCCAGACACACAGCCACTACACCCTCCCTCTCGCTGTTAGCCTTCTCCACGATGTGTCGCAGCGACTCCAGGGCGTCCAAGGTGGAGAGTCGAGCCCTGAACCCGTACTGCGACACATCCCTGCCTGTCCTCCTCAGGTGTTCGTTGATCCTGGAGGCGATAATTCGCTCCAGGATTTTCGTCACCTCGTCCAGTAGGACGAGGGGTCTGAACCCCGAGGGGGAGTCCGCAGTTCGGCCCGGCTTGGGTATCAGGACGAGCCTTCCCCCCTTCCAGCATCTCGGGAACAACCCCGTCCTCAAGCAGTCGTCCATGATTTGCTTGAGGCGGGTCCCGAGATGCTTCAGGGCGATGCGGAGGACTCGTCCCGGCACCCCGTCCGGGCTAGGGGCCTTCTTCCGCCCCCGCAATCGCCCCACCGCCCACTCCATCTCCCCCTCGGTGATTTCCGGGGGTTCCTCTGTCTGCCCTCCATCTGCTCTGGGGGGCCCCACGGCCGGTGGGGTGAAGGGCTGCGGTTCGGGAAAGAGGCCCTCCACCACCCGGTTGAAGAGATCCAGCTCCGGTGACTCCATGGGGGATGCGCCGTACATTGTACCTAAGGATTATTATCTTTTATTTATTTGATGATTTATTACCTTTGTGCAATAACACCAGAACTAATCAGTGCATGTGACATTTTATAAATCGATGCTGTGAACGCATTGCGTTTTCCAGCAAATACTGAGTTTGTGACCGCACACAGTCATAGCCCGTAAACCGGGAAACCGTATATCACTGGTGCCATGGACACATACATAGAGAGCCACAAATTACACCCAAACTCACGGGAGAAATAGATGTAGGCCAGACAAACATTTCTCCCGGCCAGGAAATCGTACCCGAGACCTCTGCGTGAGTCCATGATAACCGTTCGGCCACTGAGGCGTTAAATAGCTATTGTTCTTTTGTGTGAATAGTTCGTTAATTTTTTTATATTTTTTGTTTTGTTTCGTAATTATTTATTTATGTTTTACATCGAATTGATTTGATTGTTTTGTTTTTGTTCTAAATGTTTTGACTGTTTTGTTTTTCTTCTGTTTTGTTACTTTTCTTTTTTCTTTCTTTTATGGTGAATCATTGTGGTAAATAAATAAATTGTGTTTTCTTCTTCTTTCGAATTACAACTTTGCAAAACAGAGATTCAAAGATTCTGCGAAAGAAACTAGTCTAACTAACTTTTATGCTTCAATACGAGTCTTTTAAATCAAAGAGTTACACTCATTATATTAACGTGTTATGTTAGGTAGGCTCGCCAGGGCCCTGGACCCCCGGCAACCATTAAACGCCCCCTTAAGGGGTCCATGGACCACAGATTAAGAAACCCTACTAGAAGAAAATTTCTGCTACGACGCAGCAATCGGCAAAAGCACGATCCTCGCGCGAATGTGTTAATATTGGTTTTACAGCATCGACATTTTTTTTAACAAGTCGTGCGTCTGATTGTAAGCTACACGCCTGTGCATAACAGTTGCAGTGCCAGCTTTAAATCGCAAATATCTGAGGAGCCACTGCGCCCGTCGCCCTGAGACATAACTTAACAAGTCCCATGTTCCTGTAACTGCACCAGCAGCCATACCCTTCAAAACCGGAACACAGTAATGCTGACATTACTGCTTGGCGGCAGAAATATATAAGGTGGCAGTACTACCCTGGACGAACTCTTTCACAAGGAGCTTTACTGCTGCTTAATAAGTCCATCAAGCCAAATTTATGTTGTCAATCCTTTTTTTTATTACATAATACGGACGGGGGTTTGGTTTTGTCAGCCTACTGTATTCTTACCCCACACTGGCAGATGTATATGTACATATGTATGTGTAAACTTAAAACAGTTCTGTAATAAACGAAAATTATTTCAGGCAGCATTCAATGCAACAAAACACAAATATGAATATAATTCAATCTACAAACTATTCCCTCATTATGACCACATAAACGGAGTCAGTATCGACTGGGTTCACTCCTTAGGGGTCATGAGAACCTTCGTCATAGAATGCAGGGACACTGGATACCAGGGGTTCACGGTCGGTGAAGACCAGATAGAAGAGAACGGTATAGAGATATTAGCAGCCGTGAGATTTCTGGCCAAAGACATGGATCCCCAAGTCATGCGTAGTAATTATCGTCACTCATGGTTTTGATTAGTAATAAAATATTTGTTCTTATGAAATGTTTTTTTAATTACTTCAACTATCCTCATCATCATTAACCCATTTATACGTCCCACTGTTGGGCACGGGTCTCCTCTCAGACGAGGGTGTGACAGTGTGACCTCCTTGCATGTCCCTAAATGAACCTTACACACATATTTTGGAGCCGTTCCAATTTATTGAGCAGAGTGACTGACAAATCCGGGTAGCAAATTCGGTGTAGTCCAGTATCAGATGGAGAATGCTCTGGCCAAAGTAATTTTAGTTTTAGTATGCAAAAAGTTTTTAAGCCTTCTCAGGGAACAATGCACACCAAACACCTTCCTGCTAACCTCAGCAACGTGCGGCTTCCAAGTCAGACATTTATCGAAAATTACCACCAAACTCCTAACTGTGTCCACAAAAGGAATTCGGACACCATCAAAAACCACATGGGGTAAGGAGTATAGGTCTATACGAGAAGTGAACCAAGTCTACCTATAATAATGGATTGTGTTTTGGACGGGTTAACTTTTAGGCCAAAGGAGTGTCTCCATTGACGGATGGACTCGAGGTCAACATTGATAGCATAAATAGCACTTGGTAAGCCTTGGAGAGATGACTGGGTGTAAATTTGGAGATCATCAGCATATAATAAGTATAGTAAGTAGTAGTAGTATAGTAAGTTTGTCAAGCAGCATCCATTTATTCAAAATAGCCATTCAAATAAACCCACGTGCAAAAAGAAACCCTAATAGACTTGTTGTAGACCATGTACCTAGGACTTCTACTAAAAAGTCCGTACTACACATGTATAAAAATTTATAATAAACTACCCAATGAAATAAAAAAACTGACATATACACAAATGACTACAGAATTGTACAAATGGTTAGTTGTAAAAAAAATTTACAGTGTGAATGAATTCTTGGAACAATAATTATGTATTATTATAAAAAAAACCTTAAATATTTTTTGTAATTCTTGACATATATAAAATATGTATTTTGTTTTTGTAACTTTGACTTTTTTTTTTGTAATTCTTGAATTTTTATTTTTTATTTTCATTTTAATTCTTGACATACTTAATCTGTGAAAATTGTGACTTATTTATTTAAAATTGTAATAGTCAATCAAGAGAATATTATTAGACATTTGCATGCTATCGGATATGCGAAACATGTTTGTACTGGTTTTCCTTTTTTTTGCTACAACTTTTATACCATGTTTGAAGCAAATAAACAAACAAACATAGATGATAGGAAGAAGTAAGAGAGTGTATAATAGAATTAATAAACAAAGAAAATAAGAGAGACTCGGTGATATTTTTTGCAATTTGCATCAGATGGTTCACATTTGTACTTGGCTTTCGCACGATCCTTCTTCTCCATAAAGTTACGAAGGTCACTATTCAACCACGGTGCAGGATCTTCCTGATACGAACAGGCCGAACCGATGCATGTTTGTCTGAAAGTTGAGTGAGTAGCGACGTAAATAAGTCGACCTGATCAAATTTACGCTCCAAAATTACGTTGCAGCAAAATTTTAGGCATAGCCTTGGGCACGCGTATCCTGTATGACAGGTGCACGAGATCGTGATAAGAAAAGGCATCGGCCAAGAATTGACCAAGCTTGGTGACAAGTTCAGGGGAAGAGACAGCTATGAGGTCCAGAAGAGAGGGAGTACAATAGGGAAATGATGCGTAGCATTAGATGGAAGAATATGTAAGTTAGAGGAATTTATAACTGAACGAACACTACGCGAACGTGAATCACTTTTAAGAAGGCAGGTATTAAAATCACCCATCAGTATGGTATGATCATAGTAAGGAGCAAAGTCTTCGAGAAGCTTTTCAAGAGCGGAGAAGTAGTCAATCCTCAGAGATGGGCAACAGTAAACTCCCAGAAATAGCTTACGATGGGACAAAGTAACTCCTAAAAACAGATCTTCTGCAATATTGGGTGGAGGGGGTTGAGGTGAAGTATTGAGGATTGCAAAAGCAATATGGCTACGAAGATAAATAGCTACCCCATCGTGAGAGGAACTAGTAAGGTTGTTACGAATCAGTTGGAAACCTGGAAGACAGAAAGAAGTAATAACGTAATAACGTACACACTCAACATAGCCCCGCACTAGGGAAACCCTGTGTCGCGGGTGCCATAGACACACACATAGACAACCACAAATTACACCCAAACTCACGAGAGAAATAAATGTAGGCCATACAAATATTTCTCCCGACCCGGGAATCGAACCTGGGACCTCCGCGTGGCAGTCCGGCATGGTAACCGTTCGGCCACAGAGGAGAGAAGTAGAAGCAAGACAAGGATTTAAAAAGGTTTCGGACACAAGAATAGCGTGAATATTTTTGTTTTTGTCGTAGCTAGCATTTCCGCATAATATGCTGGAATACTCTGCGCATTGATGTGTACTACATTTAAATTCTTAGGTACTTCTAAGAAGGTATTGTGCAGTAACTCATCAATGGCAGGCTAACTGTGAAAGCTGTCGTCTGAAGACTCAGAGGATATGACATAATGTCTTATATGTAACTCACTTAGATCATTTATTGAAATATCCATAGTTATTAATCAGTATAAAAGTAGTAACAAATATTAATAATAACACTACAGCTGAAATTTAAATAAAAAATAAAAATGGAATGGATAAATTTATTATTATAATATATCTCTTGTTCTGAATATTATTATTTTTTTTAAATTTATCTGTTGTTTAAAATTAAAAAAAAAATATTCAGAACAAGAGATACAACTTGTGGAATGCATAGAATGAGCAAGCGGGATAGAAAATATGTGAACGTTAGTGCTATTTATGAGTTTTATGACAGAACAAAAGCTCATCCATACCAATTACTATTCAAAAAGAGACAAAAAATAAAATGTTACGTATTACATGTAGAGGTGGGCGTTTCAATACAAAGCACTTTAAAAAGTCTACATTTTAAAATAAGCGCATAGGCACGCTTTTCATTTTAAGCGTAAGCGTTGTTTTTAAACAAAGTCTATGCGCTTAAACGTTTTTCTAAACGACTTTTTAAGCGTCAAACTAAAAAGCGTTTAGATGAAAAGCGCTTTCACAAGCACACTTTTTAAACGTACGTTTTAACGTTAAAAAATAAGCAATTTTTTTCCATTTCAACGGTTAACAACACAAAAGTTAAACAACTTATGTTTTTGAACGCTATTAAACGCTAATGAACAAAATTATATTTTTATTATAATAATATAACTCGTTTTTTACAAAAAAAACTTACCTATACCTTTAGTGGTCTACTCTTGCGTTTCGCTATCAACACAAAGTTGCATGCTTTTTTTAACATAAAAGTCTATGCGCTTAAACGTTTTCTAAACGATTTTGTTAGTTTCAAACTAAAAAGCGTTTAAGTAAAAAAGAGTTTAAAAAAGCACGCTTTTTTAAAAAAGCGTAATGCTTAAACGTTTAAGAAAATAAGCAGTTTTTTCCATCTCTAATTGTAGTGTATGCACATAATGTACCACAAACATTAGACAATATAAGTTACACTGCGGCCCGCCGTTCCCGCACTACGACACTAGAAAGTGGTGTGAGCGGACGTATCGCACGTGTACGTGAAGTAAACACATGTTGTTTCATTGAGCTATCCCTATACTAAGTAGCGTAAACGCCACAAATGGCGACGAGGATAAAGAACGTGAGTAGAATTAATAATATTTCGAAATGTCGTCGAGGTTATCAGCTCCGACTCAACTTTGTTAAAAAAAAAAAGAAAGAAGTGGAGGTATGTATCACTATTTCAAATCATTAGAATCCATTTCACTAAGGCATATAAATATAATATCTGCATATTGGAAGTATGTGGCGTGCGTGAGTTGAAATGATTCTTTTGATGATTGATTGAAGTCCATTAAATAACATATTATCCGCATACCATGGTGTACACACCCGTGTCGTATTCTATTAGCTCGAGAAATGATATAAACAAACTTATACCGTTGGCTACTAAACTAGCCCAAAACACAAGTGCCTGCTAATACTTACAAAAAATAAATGTTCTCGTTGTTGTGTAGTTTGTATTACCTGTATTGAAATTGCTAACTTACATTGCAAGATTACGTATGAACTACAAATTACGATGTTCACCTACGACTATACGTAATATGTGAGTGACTTTACAGGGAAATTGATAACCAGAGTAGATTTGTTGCTTGCAATTTAAACAAACTTCATGTTAAAAATATTTAACTAAAAAAAAATAATAATTAAAGAAAATAAACTTTGACCAACATTACGTTATTAATTCAGCAGTGCCAATCCTTTCTTTGCTAATTAGACATGGCCTGCAAAAGTGTAAGCAGCAGCTTACATTTTGTGAACATCTTTGTCACTATATTAAAATACTTACCTACTCATTGAATGACTGGTTTATGCTGTCCTTTCAAAAAACTGATTCATAACAACATTCCCGTTTGTTGGCATTAATATGGTAATTATCATGAAGTAGTGATGTTGGAAATAATAAAGTACAATCAGCAACATCTAAAAGAAAAAATGTTTTCAACAAATACGCTTGATATTGATAAATTCGACTACACAACAACAAATAGTGCCTGTAACTATTAGCCGAATAGAACAACAAATATGAAGGAGTGAAAACACCTTGAGTGCCCCATAAGGTGAAAATTGTAATGTTTTATAAGTAATGGAAGTTACTTATAAAAATGTTAAGTCAGTTTATAATCTATATGGTCATGAAATACGAAGGAGTGATCCATGAGTTGTAAATTGGAGTTACGTCAGTGTACGCACTCAAAACTGAAAATTATAAGTTATATCAGGTATGCGATCAACATGACCATAAAATGCGAAGGAGCGCAAAATCCTACAGTTCCTCTTAGACAGGAGCTATGCTTGTTTATGAAAATTGACAATGTTTGGTCTACAATTGTCTCAAGGTTTAATCCTATATATCGATAACTAAGTACTATGGCGGCCTATCTCAAAAGCTAGTGATATGTCAGGTCCATGTAGTGTGTGGTACGCAAAGTTAACGAATACCACCCCAATGTTGTCATTAATCTCTTATTATACCTAACGAAAACATTTGTAGTCTAATTCACATCAAAATTTTGCCTTTTGTGAATAAATGTCAGAAAAAAACAGGATCAATTTCAAGTTGAACCGCTATTCTTGAAAAGCAGCGATATGCAGGTAAGCATACCTGTTCGTTTTGTTTCCAATTTAAGTGAATCTCCTTCTGTCCATAGTAAAGCAGTACAGCACTTGATGCAAAACGAAAAAGTGACAATGAACCTTAGAGCATATCGATGAACTATGTGACGAATTCAAAGTAGCACAAGGGTGTCTAAGCACATAGCTCGTAGAAAAGTCAATCGTGGTCAAACTGGTTGATTAAATCGTATGGCTCACATGATGATACCTTCAAGTATTTTAATTCACATAATCATTTCATATTGGTGCGAATTGATATGTGATAATATACCCAAATAAGAACTGGTAACTACTTTACAAGTACCTAGGTATCAATAATCGCTGAAGTGTCAATTATTGACGTATATTTAATTTCATTTACACCTTGCATCAATAAATAAAGTGATTAGTGGATATTTTACACTGAAAAAAAAAGTTGTGTGTATGGTGTTAGATTTATTAATCCAAACGGAAAATATTGCTCTTATAACCCAAGGAATAGTTACAGGTATTATTTAAGTGGTAAGGTGATCTAGTGCAATTTTGTAATATAATAACAAAAATCAACACTCAAGTGACTCGAAGTAGAATAACCTGAGTAGTTTAAATAAATACGTTTACCACAAGTAACTTACACTTACTACTTACGTATAACTTCACGCAAGCTGGCCTAGTGCTTGATCGTTAAATTGATATTATAATAAAGGGTAACTATAATTAATTATTTATTCATTCAATAATTATAAATAACAAATTTATTTTGCAGTTATGTATAGCAAGTAATATATGCAATAATACTGATCGCGATGTGCATTACGTTACAAGGCACATAAAGTTCCGAGGCGCATTAAATTGTGACGAGCATTAAATTGCGAGGCACAGTAAACTAATATAAAAAAATGCATCATTTTGATACAATATGCAAAATCATGGTTTAACAAGTATACATTATTTTATTACTTATTAATTTACTTTATTTTGCAAGTACCTTCTTTTAAATTACTTTATATTGAAATTAAATACAATTATTTACAGATTCAGGCATTACTTTCAGAAAATCCAAATGAATAAAAATAAAGTAAATTAATTTGCTACTCCGCGAACGCTTTGATGGTTAGATCGACGATTCATTATGGCCACGCTCTCTAATTTAATGGATACGCAAATTAAAAC
>NW_020653853.1:16910055-16923022 GCF_003589595.1 Hyposmocoma kahamanoa | reverse complement strand
ACGCAAATTAAAACATATAATGTTGACTTATGGCCACGCAATCTTACTGAAACAAATGGCCACGCAAATTAAAACATATAATGTTGACTTATGACTACGCCATGTCACTGAAACAAATGACCACTCCAATAACATATAATGTTGTTTTATGGCCACGCAACCTTACTGAAACAAATGGCTACGCAAATTGAAAATATATAATGTTGTTTGAGGGCCATGCAACCGTGCTGAAACAAATGGCCACGCAAATGATTTAACAAAAAATCACGCACAAAGCAGTAAGAATACGGCTAGGTAGCTGATTACTGTTAAGGGCCATGCAACCGTGCTGAAACAAATGGCCACGCAAATGATTTAACAAAAAATCACGCACAAAGCAGTAAGAATACGGCTAGGTAGCTGATTACTATTATATTACTTAGTGCTTACTAGTAAAAGGCCACCCACAATAATACATCACAAGGCTACGCAGTACTGTTACTGTTACATAATTATGTAAAAAGCCAAGCACAATAATATAAAAAGTCACATATTTGAAATTACTATTTTGAGCTTATGCAATTGGAATAATGTCGATTCTAATATTTGATATCGACAAGAAGAAGCGAATATCAAATGTTTTAAACAGCTTTAATAGGAATGACGCTCTTTCCATAAGAAACGCAAAAAATATTTTAGATAGCGGTGATATTCTACCATTGTTAAATTATATTGATAAATATTATTCAATTATTGAAATAGCCCTAACTGAATTACAAAAATCTGATTTATCAATTTGCGAGTTCTTACATGTTCTTAACGAAGTCAGAAGAAAAAAAAATGAAAAGAGTGTTATACCGAAACACCGATTATGATGTGGTTTGATAGACAAGTGGAAAAATTGTGAAGGGCTTTGACATAAATAACGAAAGTTTGTACAAATATGCTCCTCTTATATATGAGGATGTCGATAGATCCTTCTCGCCTTATAAATTGATATTGAGTATCAAACGAAATAGTTTGATACCGGAAAATATTGAAAAAATACATAATGTACAATTAGCAGCTCATCGAGTTATATACTTTTGTTTTAAGATTTCCTCTAGTGCTACGGAACAAAATTATTAATATGCTACCATCTGTACGTATTAGAGACTTAATGCGAGCTGGCAACGTTCAGTCGTGCATTTCACTCGACCTTATACTAAAAGCAGTGAAAGATAGCTCATTTTCCCGCTCGCACAGCTCCTACTGAATAAAAGACAGATGAACTAACTATCAACGCTAACCTCATGTAGTCCTATACCCAGCAGGGTTGAAATCAGGATGATGATTTACTATCAACACAGACAGTTCATAGTTTGAATTAAAAAGACCGATGAACCATTAAGACCATGCAGGACGAACGTCATGTCAGTCAGTATCGGAAATACATTTCCTCATAGTTCGTGAATGAAATATACAAGCCTACTATGAACTTACTAACTACTACAAGCCTACTGTGTTTTTTTAAACAGGCGAGTAATAATGGTTACTGTAAAAGTTGCACTTTAGCTTCAGGACCTAGCCCTCCTATGCCTTTGAAAGCACGCGAATTACTAACGCAACTGTGAATTAATAAGTTATTGATTTTCCAGGTTTATATATATTTCTAATAATTGTAATTTTCTAGTAATGACTGTTACAGTCGCTTTAAGAAATCCATGATTATTCCAGGAAATGGTAAAGGTTCTACATTTTTCAAACTTGGCACCCAGTCAGTATGCCATTATTAAATCGAATATTATTAATTTAAATCTTTCCACTTGGAATTTGGCATTAGACTTACAATTCAATATCATACTTGCCACAATCGAACGGCGAGATCGTAAAACAAAACCGAGACAAATTAAGCGTTTTAAAATAAGTTCATGCCAAAACTCCGTCTGGAAGAACGATCTTCTGTATTACCTTATGATGTATATTAGCACCCCATATGCAATATAAGCAAAAGACGAAATATAGACATGGAAAATGACTAGACAAGTCAAAAATTAAGAAGGACAAAAGAAAATAGAGGGCCAATTGCAGATTCGTAATGAAGAGGAAGGTCAAGGTGATAAAAAGGACACAATGAAGAACAATGTAAAATGCTTTAGGATTTGCTTATTTAGTAGATTGTGACAGTTAGTAAAGATTATAAAAGTAAAGTAAAAGTACACACTGTTAAAATTTTTATTAATTTTATTGAAAGGGAGAGATGTAGTGTATGCACATAATGTACCACAGACATTAGACAATATAAGTTACACTGCGGCCCGCGGCCCGCCGTTCCCGCACTACGACACTAGACTGTGGTGTGAGCGGACGTATCGCACGTGTACGTGAAGTAAACACATGTTGTTTCATTGAGCTATCCCTATACTAAGTAGCGTAGACGCCACACTAATGACCTGTCAAAACAAAAAAGTGAAAATGGTTATTTTATAAAAATGTTTTAGACTGATCAGAATAAACGGTTACTATATTATGCTACGACTAAGTAGTACCCACAAGAGACTAAATATGAAAATTATACAAAATCATGCTCTCAACACCAATAAACAGTATAAATACAGGTATTTCAGAGTAGTGGCAAACAAAAAAAAAACAAATTGAATCAAAAAACAAGACTTACTAAGCATTACCACTATTTTTTTGAAGTTGGGGCATGCTTTCTGCGAATAACAGTGCTTTTCACTGGTGCCGCCAGTGAGGAGGGACCTCCAGCAGGATCTTGACGGACCGTGCTAACCATTGCCGATGTCTCCGTGGATTCTTGGAACTCCGCAGACGTGTGGATAATGTGCCGCTTACCCTCTTCGTCGAGCTCTATAACGCGCCTCTGACTTGTCCAGCATTTAGCCACCCCAAGTTTCTGCCGGGCCTCCATGAATAGATTATGGCGCCTTCTTGTCAAAAATTCCAATTACTGCTGGAGGCAATACCACCAGGCGAGATCTTCTTCGGTTCATCTTCAAATGCAGTCATCCGTGCAGAAAAGGATTGAGATAGTGCCTCAACACTGCCTTTGATGCCCTCCATGTTGATGTTGTGTGATTTAGTGATGTGTTGTAAGTGATAAGGAGTAATTGTGAGGATTCTGACTGCCAACAGGTACTGTTGTCTAAACTATCATATTATGTAAATGTTAGGCCTTTAAGTGCTATTTAACTATTTAATTAAAATAATTTCTGCAACTAAAATTTGACTTTTTAGTTAGAGGTCTACCTTCTACAATCCTTTTGGACATATTATTTAAAGGACCAATAAAAAAGGTTGAAATATGATAACAATATTCACATAACCCACTGGCCACATACTTATACCAGAATGTTTAATCAAAATAAAAACAATTGAAGTTATTCTCTTTTCAAATTAAATGTTAAATTACTTCATTAACCAACTTAAAAAACAAAGGAGGAGGTTATACATTATATGCACTCTCGTTATGGTCCCATTGTCACCAAGTCAGACTCTGAGAAAGGACCCCCATGGAAATCGAAGGAAACCCTCATATTTTATAGACAAGTCCATGTATGTATCTATTTCTCCATCAATTGTGCACCGATTTTGAAAATTCTTCTTTTGTTTGAAAGGATATACTCTCGAGGTGGTCCCTCTGATGGTCTGGGTTCATTATATCACTAATTACTATTTATTTTCTGGAAATAAAAGTCCTTTTCACTTGACACAATATGTGTAATGAAAAAGTCACCGTTACCATGAGAACCAGAAAAGAAAATATACAAAGGAATCCGTAACATTTCCATTGTTACCAAGAAGTCAGAATCTGATAAGAGGGTTCCAAAGAAATCGAAAAGAGCCGATAAGCTAACTTTTGAGGTCGGTTTTTTTTTTTTCTATGAAAATATTACAATAATTTTAACTTTTATTTTTGGTCATTTGAATATGTATGTCCATCAGTGTGCATGTTTTCTGTAGACACACACAATTTATATTCATGTATTTTTAAACGTTTCCACCATGAGTTCACCAGTGACCACGTAAAATTTGTCACACAAACACAAACATACAACGGTCACTGTTAAGTCATGGTACAGGCTCTATACTACTTTTTATTGTTTATAAGTACTATCACATCGAGTAATGCTCACATTACAGTTTGGCGGCAGAAATAGCCCAACTAGCACACAAGCTCTAATAACAAGCCTTACAATAGCCAGTTAGAAGTTCTTAATAACGGCTTAGGCTGCATTAACAAGTTTAATCTACTGTCGAGATGTATAAGCGGCTATAGCGCCGCTGTACCCCCAAATAAACGCTATGGGTCTACAATGGTCGTGAATGTGTCGCACCCTTAGTAATATAAGGGCACAATCCAAAAAAAGTAGATTTTTGGGAAATTTGGGAATTGATAGGGACTTAAATAATAAATGGGATCAAACTTA
Organism: Hyposmocoma kahamanoa; assembly: GCF_003589595.1. Classification (NCBI taxonomy): domain Eukaryota; kingdom Metazoa; phylum Arthropoda; class Insecta; order Lepidoptera; family Cosmopterigidae; genus Hyposmocoma; species Hyposmocoma kahamanoa. The sequence goes on along the minus strand of NW_020653853.1, from coordinate 16,918,613 downwards.
TATAGCTCCATATTTCTGTTATATTTTTTGTACTATATGGGTTTAGACCCATATAGTACAAAAAATATAACTTGAAAGTGTTTTTTTAACTTGCTTGAAACTTATGGAATTTATTTATATTTTTTTTTATTGCTCTTTATAATACATTTATCAAAGAACAAATCTGCCAAATTTCATATTTATAACTTAAATAATAAGCATATTATTTGAAAAAATATGTGTAATGTAGGAATCCAGAATCTTAATACGCGATTTCCCAAAAATCTACTTTTTTTGGATTGTGCCCTTATATTACTAAGGGTGCGGTGTGTTAGTACGAAGTCACAATGTTTCTATGTGCGCGGTTAATGTGCGTCTAAGTAATACAAAGGTGCTATGCGAGTCAAACAGAAATTGAATTTTTTTTTTTATTGAACTGATGATATGAAATATCACCACGGCTAATATTTTTGGTACGGCTATCATTTTTGCACTCCAAAACAGCACAAGAAGGTATTTTTCTAGGATTTTAAAGAATTTGCACGAAAGAATGACACAACCATACCATACAAAGCGAAAATGCCGGACTGAGCTCAGATACATAGGTCTTTTGGCACCAACCACTTCTACTGTATTTATTGTTCTGTGGTTTTTTATAAAGCTAACCAATTTTCTCTCGATTCCAGAGCCAAATTACGGAAGTGAAATCATCGCACGCGGATCTCAACAAAAGACCCACACTTCTCGACCGACTTCTCAGTCAACGTTCAACATTCTCATACTCAGGTTGAAACAGGAATTGACTTCGACAAAAGCGAGACTAGAAGAAACACAAAACGAACTGTCGGCGTGGAAATTCACGCCAGACTCGAATACAGGGACGAAGCTTATGGCCATGTGCAGGTTGTTGTACCAGGAGAATGAGGATCTCGGACGGATGACGTCCAGCAGGCGGATAGCTAAGTTAGAAGACGAATTAGCGCTGCAAAAAAGCTTTAGTGAAGAAGTTAAAAAATCACAATCAGGGTTGTCTTTTCGCGCTCATTTGTGTCTGTAAAGGTGGCGGTTCGGGTGGAGACAGAGACAAATTTCTTGTACGTGTACGTACCTTTAGTCTTTGGCGGAATGAAATAGTAACCAGTGTGGCCAACGTAGGCGATTTTTCGCCATTTAGGCTACTCAGGACGAAAATCAGCGACGAAAAAATCTGAAAGGCTACTTAATAGGCGAAAGGCTTAATGGGCGAATCTCCTAATGGCTACCAAAGAACAGATGAGCTCCCCATGAAAATATAAAAAGTCTGTGATATTAAGAAAGAACAATTGTTTATGGTTGCGCAGTTTCGGCAGGAATTTCCCGCGAAATCTAATATATTAAGTTTTATTAAACGTTTCAAAACAAAGTTTCTTGCAACTCCTCTTTAGCAATATATCTGAATGTTGCTTGCTGTGCTATTAAGTTGACTGGTTTGACTTTAATAAAAGAAAGTATAAAGGGCACAGCAATTTTCTTCAATACTTTGTGTATAAGTTCATCACCTAAAACATAAAAATAAATTAATTAATGATAACATACACTAGTAGAATAATGCTATAAGTATTAATGATAGCAGTGCCAGGAATGAAAAGGAATACTTGATAAGTGTTTTGCAAAATTTCAGCCTAACCTATCTTCAGGTTTAAATTGAGACGCACGTAACTCAACGAATTAGTAGCCTTAAAATTTTTCCTGCGAAGATCTTTTTCCCACAGTTTTCTTCTTTTCGGTTCTTTGGGGAATAAATGTATTCCCGTATTTTTGCAATCAACCGCTGCACAGAAGGTCATAATAGAGAATTATTGCTTAAAGACTTTGTTTGCTTACAAAAACACTGACAAATTATAGCCATAGCTATCAAAACCGAACTCTCTACAATGGTGACATCTGAAGGGAGCAATAGGCAGTTATTTACCCCATTATATCAATTTAATTACTTTTATATGATTCTACTTAGGTTTCATTTTTCATTTGAATAAATTATTGATTTAAATTACAATTTTATTTTATTTATTGCTTGTTTTTCATTTGGTGATTAGGCTACGACAGCTACAATTCGGCTACATTAGGCTACTAAAGTTGTGAAAAATGGCGACATTGCACCCAGTGCAGTTGGCAACACAATTAATTGTGATAATTAGGAAATCCAATGATATGTGGGCAATAACGATTGGCTTCTGTCGTCGCGTTTGTTGATTCAATCATAATAATATTTTATTGACATTTATTTATTAGTAGCAATAATGTTTAACACAATGCCTAATTCGATTATTTACGACATTTATATGAAATTTGTGAGTTTCTATGCGAAATGTTTGTATTTTAAAATTACAATGGATGTATATAAAGCTATGTTAATAAACATAATATATTACTGGCATCATCATTTTTATTCGCATTCACTAGTCACTCCTGCGTACGTGTTAAATTAAAATTTTCGGACATAGTTTACTGTATATGGATATTGGAGACATAAAAAATAACAATATATTGCTTACGTATTATTTCGATAACTTGACGGAATAAAATATAATATGGCACGGACAGAAGTATATGCCATAGTTTTAACAGCAGGTAAGGGTGTCAACATTTTATAACTTGTATAATTTACAATGTAAAATGGCGAAAAGTCTTGGATATTATTTATTGAAGCAATTTTTTAAAGTGACAGGTAGGAAAATTTAATTTTACACCGTGTATGCTTATGTGGCTTTAAGGGTCAAATCACACTGAAAGTGCAGAGGCGCGAAGCGGCCGGAAGCTCTAGCATGGTGCGTTTTTCCTATCGTTACCGTAGTACCATTAGTCAGTTCCATTGATGGTACAAAGGCAATCTTTTTTATGCCGTCGTTCCATTACGTTGATAATTCCATACTAAATGTTTTTGTTATCCGTAGTAAGGAATTAAATGATAGGGACCAGAACTTTTTGAACTAATCGCTACAAGTCTCGCGGTGCCGCATTAAACATTTTATCACTTCAAATAAATTTTAACTTTTTATAGAAGATAAGATTCAAAATGCTAAGTAATACTTACGAATGAGCCTGACTCCTTGAACAGCAAAGTTTAATCAATATGACGATTTCAAGTGTAATTTGCTTACCTACGAAATAAAGATGATTTGAATTTGCACCAGAAATGCTTTTCCGGCCGCTGCTCTAAGGTTGGTCTTCCTTTCGGCATCACGTTTAAACGTAACCAATTACGATTTATACGAATCTGCCGAACTAATACTATCATCAATTCATCAAGCACAAATGGTGCTGGACCTATTGCTACCGACTAACCAATTCTGACCGACTTGCAGTGGTGTTAAATTATCGGCCTTCAAAATTAAATAAGTCGTGAAAAAATATTTGTATTGTATTGTTTTGTAACATAATTTACTGTCCATACAAAAAGTGCACTTGGTGCTAGCTACGGTCGAACCGCAACAAACGCGCGTACCCTATGACGGCGCACAGGTGTGGAGGACCATGCTTAAATTTCCACATGAATACGAAGTTATACAACGACTAACAAACGATACAGGTAACAAATTTTACCATTTTGTTTGTAACACAAAAAATGGTTATCGCGTAACATACAAAAAAGTGCAGTCGAATTGAGATCCTCCTTTTTTTTTTGAAGTACACAAAAAGTACACAATTTAGGGATTTTATTTCTTAAAAATTACATCATCCATATGTGACCCTTGATTATTTTGACACTGCAGTAACCTAGAGCGGAAATTTTCAATGACAGCTGTACAGGTGTTTTATGAAATGTTCTGCATTTCCTCGCGAATACGTTCCTTTATTTCCTCAAGAGACACTGGGTTGCTGTTGAAAACTTTACTTTTAAGGTATCCCCAAAGAAAAAAATCCATTGGGGATAAATCTGGGCTACGAGGTGGCCAGTTAATGTTAGCTCTTTTGGATATAACTTTTTGTCCAAAAATTTTGCGAATTGCATTCAATGACTAGTTGGAGGTGTGACATGTTGCCCCATCTTGCTGAAACCATGATCGTTGATTAAAACCATCAAAATTCTGTAGCGCTGGAGCGAAAAAGTTATGTAGCATGGCAATATACCGCTCTGTATTCACTGTAACAGCATGTCCTCTTTGATCTTAAAAGTATGGACCAATAATGCCTCTTGCTGACAACGCTGCCCATACGGTAACCTTGGGCGAATGCAGGGGGTTTTGATGCTTCAATTTAGGATTACTGTCACTCCAATACCTGCAGTTTTGCCTGTTTACTTGTCCATTTAGGTGGAAGTGTGCCTCGTCTGAGAAAAAAGTGTTGGTGAAACTAGTGAACCTCTGTAGCATTTCGTTACCAAATTGGAGCCTGTGAGCACGATCTTGAGGCTTTAATTCCTGGACTATTTGAATTTTGTACGGATGTAAATCTTTATGGAGAATGCGGTTTAAAGATGTTCTGGGCACATTTACGACGCTAGACCGCTTTCGAGTAGATAGGCTAGGTTGTTCACGAACAGACGTTCTTACACGCTCTACGTTTTCTGGATCTCTTGAAGTTCTAGGTCGGCCGCATCGTGGTTGATCCATTGTTGAACCTGTCTTCTCGAACTTCAGGACCCATTTTCTAATCAATTGAATCGACGGAGCTTTATTTTTATGCCGTAAGTTGAGCGCAATATCTTCGTTGCGCTATAGTCGTAGAATCGTTGTTTTGATAGAACTCGCGTACGCATAACGCACGTTGTGCTCCCCTAAACGACGCCATGGCACTGAATTCCCATTGGCTGCTTTTGCGTTTCGTAACTTCTCCGTCCCACCCCGCCGTCGCTACTCGACGCAGCTACCGATTCAAAAGTAAACGGACTTTTGGTCCACCCTGTATTATTCACTCTATGTATGTTACTTTTTTAAATAAGACTTAGGGTAATTAATAATTACATAAAAATAATTGAATATTAATTCAATAAATATTTAAATACAATGAATAGCTACATCTTTAGTCGGGGCTGGTAGCTGTAAAGGTATCTGACTGGGTGACGAAATATCATAGATTTCTTATAGATAGCGTTATGGCTAAAAGTCGCAGAAAAACAAAATACAAAAATACGACGCAAGCACATAGAAAATTTCGTGAAGTGCGCTGGTTCGTTCCGTTGCTTATTATAGTTGGTACAGCGTCTGCCACGGTATGCTAGAAGGCATCGGTTCGAATCCGGCCGGATCGGAGGATTTTTTTATATATACTTTAAGGACTAACATAATTATAAAATAATATTAAAACGAAACAACTAATCTACTCGAAGTGCACTTGGCGTCGTGTGGTGCCATCTGGTTTCAGGTAACCTCCCTCGGAATCGCCGATATAACACCACCCTCGGTTAAACTCCTCCTTCACGAAGAATTCTAGAGAATGAAGTGTCATTATTTTAGGAAATGTGTTTGTTTTAGAAATAAATGAAATCAAAATTATCCCATTGTGAAAAGCCGGATGCAGTACACTTAAATCAATTCTTTTCAGCCGACTTCAAAACAAGGAGGAGGTTCTCACTTCGATTGTATGTTTTTTTGTATGTATTTTACGCGATAATTTCGGCATTTGTGAACCAATTTTGATGATTCTTTTTTTGTTAGAAAGAGGGTACTCCATTTGAAGAATATATTCCACCTCTAAGGGTAGCAAGGTCTAAGGGATGAATGACTTTTGAGGTCGGTTTTTTAGTACTTTGTACTAAGATTATTTCCTTAACAAACCGCCGTTTTACAAATTAAATACAAGAAATATGATTACTTAAGTGTATACACCGCCGGACATATAATTCGAACCTCTTCTCATTTTTATTCATAAAGGGACCAGATATAAAAATATTAAGTTGATTGAATATCATATGTCTCTGTCTACCCCTCCTGTGGGACTACGGCGTACGCTTATGTATGTATGTATCATTATCACGAAATTTTACTACCATGATATGAAATATATTTTTGTGAAATTACTCCGCTAGTTTGTAGAGTGTACAACAAGTTGTGACTACAAAAACTGTGAGGGAAGTAGGTATTATTTCAATTACCTAATTAAACAGACGGTAATGCATTCGTTGTGAGCAAACTACCGCCTACTATTATTCGATCGATAATATTCGATTATTATTCGAATCTCTATAGATTCGACAGATGTTCGGTCGGCCCTGTCACCAAAAACGAATCAAAATTCACATTGTGGCTGAACTCCAGCTGCTCGACCCTCAGGATTTCTTTGACTTTTGCTCTGATGTCTATCTGATGACCATCTCCTCAGACTTCTTTTTAAAATTTTTTTGCTAAATAATTGAACCTATAAATTTCCTATGACATCAAAACAACGGTCTCATGCGAGTTTCGAATCTATTGCTTAAATAATACAATAACTTTTTTACACACAGAAATATCAATATGGAAAATCACCCAAACACACGTAGACTACCTGGTCCACAGTGAAAATATGACTAGTGTGCAACAAATGCTGGCCGAAAACAAAATGACATACATCGTGCTCAATGAGGACGTAGAATCAATTATACGTAATACTGTAATGTCCACACAGTTATGGGTAGATCACAGTCCTGGAATCGGTAACCTATTAATATTTTAATAACTGTATAAACGTAAAAGAAAACTGGTAGTTGTCAACTATATTTAAAAAATTTTAAAATTACTACCATCATGCAAATGAAATTTCACTTTTCATAAAGCGTTATCCTAATTTCTTTTCGTCTCACGGGATGAGCAATTCTATGCCTCTACCAGAGATTACATAGCGCTAGTGACCGCGAAAAATTGTGAAGTAATTTACGTAGTCGCTAACAACTGTCACGGTAAACTCGTGGTGGAGGCACTGATCAGCTGAAAACTAAACCGTGTAAAACTGCTCTACTTAAAAAGAGTGAAATTTTAATAGCTACGAACGTCTACAACAAACTTCTAAGTGAAATTAGGATTTGCAATAATTGTGCGGAATTTAAGAAATTATTATTACTTATAAACTATTACAAATTATTGCATGAAAATTACATAAAAACTATGAAAACTTTGTATGCCGCAAGGCGTAACGCCCTTATAGCCTGTGTATCGCAAAGAAATAATATTATTTCATTAGATTTGACCTATTAACGCGGTATGGGCCGGAGCCAATCAGAAAAAGTACGAAAATGACAAAGAGATTTGGGATAAGAGTCCAAAGTGTCAAACCTGATGTGCTCTTGGCCGCTTCTTGCCCGTGGACCACCTGGTTGGTTCACCTCGGTGGACCACGGGCACTTATTTTTTCCCGTGGTTCCCCTATGTTCACCTATGGAGTTTTCTTATGAGTCTCCTTGGTTTAAAACTCCTTAACATTTCAATAGCAAAGGTAATATATTGACTAATTTATTATCTATTAATTGAGAATTTAATGAATATTCATTGGTTTGATGGCGTAATTACTATAAACTGATGTAGGTTACAACATCACATGATGTAGGGTACAACACGTTAAAAACTTTCTTATTTAAATCGTCGTGAAAAGTTGCATCTAGGTGGGCCTATTAATTTTGAATTGAAATACAAATTAGATTGCTATAAATAATACGTGTCGTCCTAAAGCAAAAAGCTCGCATTTTACACACTTTATTTTTACTGATTTTTGTTCAAGCTAAACTTAAATAAATATCTTATTTCATTTTTATTTTTATATATTATATTTTTGTATATCATTATATTTACTTATTTATTTTTTGTGAAAATACTCCCCTAGTTTCGTATTAGTAAATATCTATACAAAGATATATTTGTATTTAAATACATTATTAAAGTACACCCATCAAAGTGACAAGGGCCAAGCACGTTTTTGCTAATTACTGAAAGTCATAAATTTAATTTTTTTTTAACACCAATCAATTTCTTTGGTCTATTTCATTTTCAAATTCAAATTATACAATTGAACAAAAAATTTGTCGATGTTAAAAAACCTGATTTTCAATAATTGGGAAAAACGTGCTCGATCCCTTGACACTTTCGATGGACGTTGCAACTAAAAGAGAAATAATTTAACTAATGAAAATGCCAAATATAAACATTATATTTTGCACCACATTTTTTATCCTGAAAAATTATATACAAATCGCATACCGAGATATTCACTCTGAGACGACGACATTATTATCATCTACAAACAAATTCGTTTATTAGTATAAACTAGTTAAAGCGGTTGTAGATATAGCAAAAGGGAAATTGGCTCGAACCGGTACCAGTACAAGCAATATATCGGTTTAAAGTAGTCTACGCAATAAATTCAGAATTTCTCCTCCCCACCTTGCTCATTTCAGGTCACAGACTGAATTGGAAGAAATTCCCTTCTCTAGAAGTCATCAATGAATACATTGAATATTTGAAAATAAAATATGCATCTATATGCACCGTTCGCACAATTGGATATTCTATCGAAAGGAGACCTATACAGGTAAATAAGATTTAAACACGATACCATAAAATATAACGATATGAGTACTCACAGACCTATAATCAATATATACTCCAGGTACCTTTTTTTACCTATAATCA